>NC_137115.1:23008580-23329649 GCF_949357685.1 Gobio gobio | reverse complement strand
ACTGCAAAACAATAGTCAGTATCAGATTGTCATAACATCCAGCCCTATCTTAACAATATTACAACACAACAAAACACAGAAACAGAATATGTAAGTTAATCACGATTAGCATATGACTTTAATGCACTAAGGTTATATCTTGATGAGCAGTAGAAACAATATAAAGGGATTTACGTTACCTTCTGCCGTCTGCTGTCCGCCATTGGAAACTTAGTCTGTTCGTATTCATGTTTTTTCATTCTCAGTCGACATCCCACAATCAAAATTCGTCCAAAATAGGATTTTAACAGATTAAAAATGATCCATGCAATGCCATTAATGGACCGAAGAAGCAGTCCTGTTGAATAACAGCCTAATTAGAAGCCGCGACCGCGTCCCCGCGAGACACTCCAACGACAACGGGTGTATAATTCAAACTGAAGGCGCGCACTGTCATTGGCCAGATTTCTGGATGACGTTCAGATTGACCAATCACGCTCAAAAGAACACGGAAAGACAGCAAATAGCCTTGCAAATATAGAGGGAAAAAAAACGTTTTTTAAACAACAGTTCGAAAATGTGTATATTTATTTTGACTTGCTGTTATATTTAATTAATTGGTAAAATGGTGTTTTATGGTGTGGGCACTGGCAGAGGCCTGGAAGTTTCAACCTGGAGAGCAGTGCAGATTTGTACTCTTTAAAAACAATTATTGTTTGATATTTAGTTTGCTATATAGTTTGTTATTTTTGTATCCAGAATTGAATGTAAAACCAGTTTGAATGTAAAAATACACCTTCACTGTAAAACAGAAAATTAAAGTAAAATATCTTAATTTAAATAAGGAAAAATCTGTAAACTAATAGTGTTTTCTCTAAAACATTTAATGTAAATTTCTGTGAAGTTTTTTAAACTTTATTTGACTTAAGATATTTGACTTTAATTTTACGTTTTTTGTTTTGCAGCTGTAGCTGCCAGTCATTTGACCGTTTTTTTTTTTTTGGTTTTTATTTTTACAGTGTAAATAAAAAACTAATAAGATTTACTTTAAAATGACAAAGAATAATGTTAAATTGTTAGTATGGACATAAACCTAAACCTTTAATATAATGAGCTAAATATTTTATTACAGTTGTTAATTTACAGATATTGTTTGTAATTTTGCATGAATTTGTTATTTATGAAAACAGAAAAATAATACAGTGATGTTCCTGTATAAAAAATGAGAATTACTGTAATTTGTCATTAATGATATAATCCTTAAAATAACAGTCAAGTTGTTTATTTAGATATTGTTTGTAATTTTACATCGTTTTAAATATAATTCAAAATTTACAAGAAAATACTGTAAAAAACTTAAGTTTTTTTCTGTAAAATTAGGATTATTTTTATTGGTTGTCTTATTTTTATTGGTAACCTTATTGGTTGCACCTACATCTATTGTGAGTGGTGGATTTCAAACCTCAAAACCCAACTTTTTTGCAGCGTGTTAAAGTTAAGAATCTTGGAGTGACACTTTTTGTTAACAGTTGCAGAGCTGAAAGATCTGCTTGTGTTTCTGTGTTTCTTGAGCAAGTGAATCCCTGCTCTTTTTTATTCCATATTTTTATTTTTAAGCATATCAGTTTTTGGTGTTTTTAAAACAAACTTTTTTATATTCCACATTTCATCTCCTTTTTATTTAATGCTATTATTTCCTACAATTTGTAAAACTTTGCAAAAATTGTTTAGGGATAGTCTAAAATGTTTGGTTAAGTATCCTTTGTTAATTCCATTACATTTCTTTGTTTATTTCATTACATATTCAGATTTTTTTGTGAACGTATGTTCAGTCAGGGTTTTTATTTTGTACTGCTTTTATAAAAAAATATTTGATTAAGAGACTATTTTCATGCAGTGGTTTTAAGGCCCTGACACACCATTCTGATGGTTTGGCCCAGACCCAGGCAACGTAAACCAACCCCACAGTCGGCTTTAGTCATTGCTAGTTCAGTTAAGTGTTTCAGGGCCTTAAGAATAATTTTTTCTGTACAAAAAGCTTGTTTGCTGTAGCCTACAGTAGACCAGAGATAACACTGCATGAAAAGTGGGATTTTCGACCCCGTAAACGCCTGTATACTCCCGGAAATCTCCCTAATTTTCGGCAGTTTTTGACAATTTAGAGGCAGCGAACGTCGCGTTCGTCTGTGCCACAAATTGTCGTAAACGAACCATGACGTAGGTGGAGAGCCCCCCGCTGAGAGAGCCCGCGGAGGTGCGACGCCTCTAATTTGCATATGAATAGCAGCGAAACCAGAGAGTCAACGGCCAGACTTGAATTTACTCACTCACTATTGGCTGAAGCCACTACATTTAAAAAAGAAAAATCCCTCGTGATTGGTTGGCAGATCACTGCAAACCAATCATTATTGGTCCCCCTGGCTCATTATAAATGTAAACCCCAAGAATAATAATAAATATATAATTTATGTTGTAATAATTTGTTTTATATTAATGTTATTGTGCTATGAAGTATTCATACCATCAAGGAATATATGGGAAAATTATACGGACCGTGCCGTTTATTCAAACAAGGGGCTTCATTTATAAGCATACAGCTGTTCATTCAAAGAAAGGGCTTAATTTATAAAACACAGCGGTTTACTCAAAGAAAGAGCTTTATTGTTAAACACACAACTATGTACAGTGCAGCAGTAATGTCTCGTAATGTAATGTAAAGTTCGTCGAGCTCCAGGCTGCGAGAGGGCGGTGGCCGCACAATCCATCCAGACACCTCGTCAACAAAGCCGTCTTCCTCGTCAAACATGAGTTCAATGGTCGCGGACTTCCAAATGTCCACCTCATCCAGCACACTCTCGCTTCCAGCAACTGTAATACAATCCATAAAGACAATAAGCAACCTGAAAAATACTCACATTGACATAAAACGGATCTAATATAATAAATCTTACCCTTTTTCTTCTTGATCGACTCCGAGCTAAACTTGATGTAAGTTCAGGTTGTTTGTATCTGAAGCTCCGGCGTGTCGATTCATAATACGTCTTACAGGCAGCTGGAAAACAATTACATGAGACTGGTATTAATAAAAACAGTCACGGTAAAATTAAACAAGGAATGAGAAAAACAGAAGTTATACTTAAGTTACACACAATGTCGTCTTGATCAGCGGTTAAATCTGGACTCGCGGAAATCGCTCCAAGCAGATAAGAGCTCACGGCTTCGTTATGAGGCGAGGATAGTCTGTGTAAACAAAATGTGCAGTTTTAAGCTCGGATCTATTAACGCATCCATTTCCTTATACAGCTGAATAAAAGCATATTCTTTAAATCGTAACGTTACATTACCCATGCTGTGGTTCATAGCGCCTGCAGTTTGCCTCAGAGTTGTGAAGACGAAGACAGCCTCCTGAAAATGAGTCCAAAAAGTTTGTCGCGTCCATGCAGAGATTGAGTTGAAGACGGCGTCCTGTCATAGTTGATCGCGAAAAAGGAAAGCAGCAAAAAACATAGGAAATGTAAAAAAACAAAAAAGCTTAAAGCTCGTCTTCTACGCGTCATGGCCATGACCTCGACCTCGCATGTCATTGGACTAGGACTCTACAATGGAACGCGCCCGGGGCCAAATCTCTTTATACGAAACGCGTGACTTAAGACCGTTTCAACACGCCCTGTTTTCCGCGTCAACGCAGCAATTTTTTACGTGTTTCTTTTGTATGTGTAGACACGCACATTCTGGTCGTGTAACAGGCATACACACACAGTCGACGCACAGTTTTAACATGTTAAGAAGACACATTTGAACGTGTTTCTTAACGCGCACATTCTGTACATGTCGAAGTGTAATTTTTTTTTTTTAAAGCAGACTTGCCTTTAGATGTAGCCTAGGCTATGTATATTAATATAAGATATTAATTAATTGCTTAACTGACTACTGTGCTAGAGTAAAGTAGCCTAATGTTGCAATGTATATTAAGTAAATGCTTAATATTATACAATTATTATAATTTATCTATATGGGTTATTGTTGGTTTTTTAAAGTTAGGCTATATATAATTTCTAAAAGTATAGGCTTATTTACACAGCACATATTTATAACTGAAAACACACACACACACACACACAACTTTATTCACTTTCACATAATAATGTTTTTGTAATTTGGTGTTTAGTTTGTTGTATAGTTTGTTTATACTGTTCTGTCTCTGTTTTGTTTCCAGGAACATCTGATGAGTGCTATAATAAAATGACTTCATTATATTTAAAATATGTTTTGATATTCATTTTATTTATATTATTAATATTTTATTTACCCATAAACGTGTCTTTAGGAAGCCATAAGTTATAGAGACAAGAATGACTTTTGCCATTTAAATGCCACATTAATTTACTGAGGACCCATACAGCCAATGATCATGTGTGAAAACACTTATACATAAATTGATCACTTAGAAATCAAAACTAAGGTTTGAGAAAGAAAGAATATGCATACAACAAAATATATTTTTTCGTAGCAGCTTCAGTAACAAGTTCAAAACAAATTCTGCTGTAAACCGGCTCTAACAAGCCAATATAATGTCAATATTCAGCTCAAGTGACTTCAGTGTTGATTCAGTTCAGTTGATTTCAGTTCAACTGTAAATTCTTCAGTTGTGCATATTTGTGTGTAGTTAGATATATGCAAAAACAACATTTTTGGAAGAGTTAAAATAGTTTTGCACAAAGTGTTGCTTTTGCAAGAGATGTCTGATGTTTTGTGTGTTTTGTGTGTAGAGTTACAAGAAATGGAGCCATATTTTCAGAAATTGTGTGTAAGCAATTGGATAAAACTGTAAATGAATCCAGTTTATTTTAGTTCAGGACTCATAGTCCAGGTGTTAGTAATCTGTGCTTAATCTTTGTTCCAGGCAACAATTTTTTAACTCACGATTAATTAAGGCCTACTCTTGGCATAATTTAAACCCTGTCCAGGAAACCACCTCTTGAAAATCTGCATTGATAATTCATAAAATGTGGTGTGAGCTCAATTTAAATGACAATTACAGAAAAACACAATCTGACTTAACTATAAACACACAAACTTGTACTTTTCACATTTATGATTAATAGCCATTTAAAAAATCATTCACAGTGCAGGGTGGAAAAATTTATTTTGGTATGTAAACTGTATGCTTTACTTGATTTATTTGTGTGCTTTGGAGTAAAAAATTGGAGCAAACTGGTTGCCCTAAAAATTTAGTAATGTGAACTAAAACGAGTACATTTAACTTAAATTTAAGTTAACATTTTAACTTAAACTTTAATCTTGTTTTAGTCAAAAAAATTCAGAACCTAGATAAAACTCCCCCTGCTGCTACTCTGATTTGCATTTGTGTAGCTCACAGCATCTTCATTTACATGATAAAGCCTCCCCTAGAATTAAGGGGAGGGGGGTCATGGGGGGACAACTGCCAAGCAAGACCCACGACAATTTCAGACAATTTACGGCAGTTTTCGGTGTTGCCTGCAAATTGCCGTGCACAGTCGTAAACATGAAGTTTCACGGCAATCTACAAGTAGGCCCCCCTCCCTCTGAGAACAGCCAGCACCTAGTGTCAGTCATTAACATATGAAAGGTCTTCTTCACACCTAACAGTCTTCAGTCCTAGCACACCCAGCAGTGTTTCAGCTGTATATGTCTGTGAAATTTCACGGATTCCTGTATACGTCCGCATACGTGAGGTTTCCGGGTTTTTCTGGAAATATACTGTTCCGTGTTACTCTGATCCGCTTTTTCACACATACATCCGGTAAACATCAAATTACACATTAGTATACCATGCCCGGATAGTGCCGGATTTGAGAGAGAGAGAGAGAGAGAGAGAGAGAGAGAACCTTTTCGAAGCAGTTTGATTGTGAAATACGTGTAAGTGTCTGAGTTCGAATCGTGGGGGAAGTTCGCTAAGGATTTGCGGGTCCAGGACAATTTCTTTGAAGTTTAGGAAAGTCGCTCCAGAAGACCAGGGTTGGTCTTCCCCTTCATGGCGAAATGCCAAGAGGTCCGTTCCTTGTGGTGGCGAAAATGCAAAGAGTTGATGGTCGGTTCCAGTTTTGTAGAGGGGAAGGCTGACGCCCAAAGAGTTCAACGCTCCAATCTCTTGTGGCTACACGATGACGCCTCGGATCTAATCAGCGTAACACACAGGCCCTTTGTTTAAGTATGATTTGATTAGAAAAGTCATGAGGGCTGTGAGGTGTTCAGACTTTGGCCTTCCTGCCAGACGACTGACTGAATCATTACTGTTACAGTCCCCCTTTTTGTCGGATGATGTCCTATGGTCATTATCGGACAACCCCCATCACAATGGTCGGATGGCAGGTGAATCGGGACGGTTGGATAGCAGGTGTTCGTTATGGCTGAGGAGTCCGCTCGATGAGGTTCGCATTTGCTTCTGGCGTGGTACCCTCCCTCCAGGGTTTCCATCGGAGACCTCCAGACACAGCTGTCGTGAGTTTGGCTGTAGAGGTTCTCATCTCGTTGAACTTCCTGTACAGGAGAAAGGCTATGCCCAGGGTTAGGGTATTGCTGATGATCGTGGAGATACATAGGGCAGTGTCAGCTGCGGTCCAGGTTTGGACAACAGGCGAGGTATTCAGGATAGGCAATCGGGACACTGCTTGGAGGGCTGTGTCGAGGGGAGCAATGTCAATGAGCTGAGGCCCCCCCCCCCTTTTCAATCCACCGTTCTAGTTCTGGATCTAGGGTGAAGTTGTGGTCCTTGAAAAAGGCTGGGCTTTCTAGCTCTGACTGATACTCTTCACTCGGAAGATGGTACAAAGCCAAATCGTCCAGGTGGAGGATGGCCCCTCGCGGTGCTTGGATCCACATGCTCTGGTCAAGCAAGTTGATACGGGTGGCGGTGTCATGCTGGTCGTAGATCAACGTAGCGGTACGCACCGGAGTGTTGACGAGCCACCTGTCACCTACGATCTCTGCCTGCGTCTCGGTGACTTGGGTATGAGGCGTGGCGTCGGTAGGGCAGCGGGTGTCGCTGATCATCGGTTGCAGTCCGCAGATTCCTTCGGTGTTGTCTCTGAGGAAGGGCTTACTAGGGCAGAGGTAGTGAATGTCTTTAGTCAGGGTACACATGTGCAGGTTCGGGGCTAAGTACAGCTGTGTATCGCTGTCGTGACAGGCGACCACCTCAGGAGTGCGCACCTTAAGGTGTGTGTTACCCTTCCAAAAGCCCAAATTGATAATGTCTTTGAGTCTGTAGATTCGGCTCGCCTCGATGATGGGTAAGTTAAGAAAGAAGCCCATCTCCTTCTGCTCGGGGTCCACATAAAGAGGAATGCCGCTACCCAGAGAGTAGGCAAGGTGTACTTGCAGAGGGTCGGTGGGTGTGTTGATAGCGGACGCCAGCACACTTTGCACCAGGCTTAAGGGTATAAGGTATGGTGGGATTCTACCCATGGCTAAGCTGTCGATGAAGGAGCTTACTTCCCGTAGCATGTCAGTCATTAAGGCTGTGACCAGCTGCGTTTGAGCAAAGTCATTCTGGAAGACTGTAAACAGCTGTTTCATGGAGTTCACGGTCTGGTTCAACACGACACTGTGGGTGTTTAGAATTACCACCGTTCCTCTCAATGTTTTGCCGACAGTTTGTAAAGCTGCACTCTGTGTGATGAGTTGCTGTTTTAGCTGTGGAAGTTCAGTCTGAATTTCAGCCACATGCCGTCTTATCGTGGCTATGTTTACGGCGTTGACACTGGACATGCCAATGTTAAACAGAGTTCCAGCGGCGGCGGCTCCGAGCAACGCTCCCTGCATGGAGGAGAGAGTCCTCTGTCCACCGGGCACCGGCCCAGCTGTACTGGGCTACTGCGTGGGGGTTGTGTGCTCTGTAGACGTTGCGAGGGTCGAGTCGAACGTACACTTTCTGGGTGTGCGTCCGGTAATTGGTGATCAGGAGGTATGCTGTGGTTTGGGCGGTGTCGTTGGGTGCTGGCAGGCACTCTACCCATTTGGTAAACTGGCACACCACCGTAAGGAAGTACTTGTTGCCTCTTGCGGACCTGGGCAGTGGTCCCACCCAGTCGATTTGTAGGTCTGACCACGGGAACGTGATCCCTCTGCGTTGCGGTGGGGCTCTGTGGTTCGGGTTTGCTGGTTGGAACTGGCAGCAAACCAGGCACTCTCTGACATACTCTGCCACATCTTGTTGCATCCCGGGCCAATATGCCACCTGTTTCAGTGTGTCATACGTGGCCCTGGTGCCGTGGTGTCCAGCACATAGTGTGTCGTGGGCGTACATTAGCATCACCCCCCTTTGCGACCGTGGCACCACAAGCCTTGGCGCTGTGCTGTCATCGGGCACAAACCACAGAATGTTGTCCTGTATACGCAACATGTGTCTGAAGTTATGTAGGTGTTTGAGGCCTGAGTCATCAGTGAGCTCAGAGTCAGTGATAGGGTGGCTGGAGGGGTCAGAGAGGTGGTCAAGAATTGTCTTTATTGCAGTGTCAGAGGCTTGCATATCCGCAATGTCGTTGTTGGACATCTGCGGAGTTAGCGATAGCGGCTGCGAGGCGGGCATTGTAGCCGGAGACGGTCGCTTGCTGCGGGTTAGCACTGCAACGTTGGGGCTGGATGTGGGGTTTGGGGGTACCCACATGTCGCCGTGTAGTGTGCCCGTCTTGGCGAGGGCGTCGGTTTGGTCATTTAAGTCTTTGTCGAGACCTGGTAGCTTCGAGTGTGCTTTTACCTTCTTCCAGTACACTGTCAGGTCATGTGTTCTTGTGATGTTGTCACATTCCTGGAACAGGTGTTGGTGTTTGACTTGCTTGTTGTTAGTGGTCTTGAAACCATTCTGTTTCCAGCTTGGAAGGTGGCACACGAAACTGAGTCTGGCATAGTTGAGTCTGGCTGAGTCTGAGCAGATGAGCAGTTCTCCGATGTCATGTGCTGATGCAATCTGTAGGGCTATGAGAATAGCTGCTATCTCTGCATATTGCGATGACTGGGGACCCAACTTGAAGTGTTGTGGTGGGCACGGCTGATCGTTCACCCACAGCACTCCTGCACCTGCCTTGAGGACGCCGTCGTGGTTGTAGGAGCACCCATCGACGTAGGCCGCGGGCATGCCCTGGCACGCATTCGGTTCAAAGTATCTTTGACAGGTCAGTTGTTTTTGTTGGGGTTCTTGTGCATCTGCTGCAGCAGCAGGCGTGTTATCAGAGCAGTTTTGGCATGCAGCCAGGCCATTGCCCAGTGCAGACTTGTGATTCTGTGCATATCGTGCCTCAACGTTGCGTCCCTGGAGGGCCATTAACCACGTGGCTATACGTGAGTTTGTGACAACGTCATCTCGGATGCGTTGGCTGTTGAGGAACATTATGGGCTGGTGGCAAGTCTCAATGATAACTTTCTGTGCCCCAATGTAGTTGGAGAATCGCTGAATGGCCACACCGTGCAGAACAGAGCTTTTTCACAGTCTGAGAACTTGCACTCTGGTGTGAGAAGCGTCTTGCTGGCATATTCGACCACCTTGTCTTGGTCATGTCGTTGATATAGGCCAGCACTGAGACATTGGTCAGAAAACCCGGCTTCCAGGTAGAATTCCTTCTGTGGATCAGGGTAAGCAAGGCATGGAGCTGTGCATAAATGTCTTTTCTGTCATAAATGTCTAAATGTCTGTCGGGAGTAATTGCATACCCCTAGAAAACTGTGCAGCTCAGAGACGTTAGTAGGAGGCTTGATGTTTTGAATGGCATGAATACGGTTTGACTGAGTTTCAATGCCTTGGGATCCGATTAGCAGGCCCACGTAGTTGACCTTGGTCCGGCACCACTGTCCTTTGTGGAGGGCAATCTTGGCACTGGCTGCGGATAGTTGGTTCAAAACATAGTCTATTTCGTTCAGGTGGTCGGCCACCGTCACGCTCTTCATGAGAACGTTGTCTACATAGATCAGGTTGGTCTTGAGAGGTATAGCAGGTTCATCAGTCTCACCGACGGGCTGGTGGGAGACCGTGTATACTGCGAGGTGACTGTCCTCAGTCAGCTCCGTTCGGCACACCTGGTCTTTGGTCATCGGCATGACAGACGTGATGGCAAGGAATTTGAAGGGTGCAGTGAACAGCGTGTTATCTGTACTCCCTTCGGGTATCAGTGCAGGTGGAATGGGCCCAATGATGGGTAGTACAAGTTCAAAGTCATGAAAGTCATGGCTCACTAGCCATCCCAGCCAGTAGGCCTTGGGAATGTTGATGTCAGTTGCTGTGCAGTTGTTGAAGAGGATGTAGACTATACGAGATGACACTTCAGTGAGGGGTGTGGCTTCAAGTGTGAGTCCGAGTTCCACACATTCAGGTGAGGGTTGGAAGAAACCCAGTGTGTGGTTTAAGGTTTGGCCACACCGCATGTTGAGCCGAACAGCGACCCCTTTGGTGTATGCTGGTATCACCGTTCCCTGTTTGTTGACTAGGGTGCAGACCTCCGGGATGGTCTGTCCTGACATGAGGTTGTCATGACTGATGGAAATGTGTGGCTGTAAAGTCAGTGGGGTTTCAAGTCGACCTTGCCTGAGGTCCACAGCAGTGATTAGTCCCTGGTCTGATTCTGGATCAGAGTATTCACGAATTAAAGCTCATCGTAGCTGCCAGTAGTCCGCTTTGACAGTCTCTGGTTGATGGTCTAGAAAGCTATGTACGTCACGGTTAGACGTGATTCTGAGTAGGTACAATCTGTCCCAAGTGTTCGCGTTAGACAGTCTGCTGGTGAAAGTCTATGTCTTGCAAATAGCTATAAACATCGTGTCCTCCTGCAGGGTCTGGGCTGAAAGTAGGGATATTTCTGGCCAGCTTGTCAAGGTCCTTATGAGCTACGTGGCTGCTGACCCTGACTTCTGGGAAGGGCGTCCCTTCCTCCGCTGCTGGCGGGGGTTCGTGGAGGCTAGCGGGTGACAGTCTTAGCAGTGGGCTGTCACCCCCCTTTCTAGCTCTTGGTTCTTGGCTAAAAGGGGCGGACCAGCTGGTCGGGGGAAACTCTGTGAAGTGCGTTTCCCCTTCCCGGTCACTTTGCAGTTTATATGAATGTTTCAGTTCTCTGTGAACAAGGTCAAGTTCATCTTTGAGCTCATGTCTTTGCTGGACAAGCTCATTGACCTCGGCTCGGGCAACCTGCAAGTGGTTTTCGGAGGCTTTGGCTTTAGCATCTCTGTCTTTGAGTGCAGTTTTGGCTCTCTCTAGGAGAACTTCGCCTCGCCGGAGCTGTTCGTTGAGTTCTTCCCTGGTGTCTTTCTCCAACTGCGGTCTGTGTCCAGACGCAGATCTTCCAGGGCCTTTTGAAGTCTTTCTACTTCTTTCTCTCGTTCTGTGTCCGTTTCACCCTCTTTCTCGGTCTCTAGAAGTAGCTGATCTAGATGACGCTGGGTGAGGGCCTGGTTTCTCCGGGCCTCCTCGGCTTGGAGCTTTTATGTTGCCGCTTCCTGTTCCAGGTCGGTGTGGCTCTTTTTTCTCTTAGCCGTGCCTGGGCGACAAGGTTGTGGGTGAGGCTCCCGAGATCTTGGCCAGTTCTTTGTGAGAGTAACTCTGCGTCGGGTCATGTGCCGTCAGCTTGTCTAGCTCTGTGTCCAGTTCCTCCTGGTTCAGCTGTTGCAGATCACTGGTGTCCTCAGACAGAACAGTGCTCGTCATCGCTTCCAGCCATACCGCTAGGCAATCCCAAGGGACAGCGGGACTGGGACTGGGACTGGTTCACTGTGGGCGAGAGAAACACAGCACACACACACAAAGAGGCCAATGCAAGTTTTTTTCTAAGGTTAACGAGCTCTTGTACAGATGCCGTCGACAAGAATTTTGGCTAACTGATGTAAACAGTTAGACAGTTAGGCAATTAGGCGGGCCAATTTTTGGGTCGGCCTGAAATGGAGACTTTGACAGGTAGTAGCCCTGTGGGTCACCTGGTGACGCCGGCTGCTTGGTTGTCACTCTATTACTTAGCTTTCCTTGGGGTCTCTTGGTGAACTGAGAGAAACAAGATTACGACAGTCCGGACAGTGAAGGTAGGAAAGAGCACAGTGAAAACAAACACAAAAATGAATTGGTCTGCAATAAAAAGGAAAATAAGCGTGAACGCTGGGAGTGTTAGAGAAACACTAAAGGAGTTAAGCCTGCTACCTTTCGTAAGAGTTTCTGATAGGGCCTACAGAATGTGTGGCTATCGGGGTAGGAAACCTAGGAAGAGGGTGCGGCTTAGAGAGGAAAGGTGGGCCAAACGTTTAGGCTATACTCGGGGAGTATCTAATATTTGGCTTATAGTGTGAGTTTTATGACATTTAGTTTATCCGGGGCGAATTGAGGTCGCTCAGGTGGAAAACCAGCGGCGCAGTCGGCCTTCCGGGCGTTCCCAAACACCCAACTGCTGTGTCCTCGGTCCTTCGTTACTCTGTATCGCGTTACGCCCACTCAAACAGTTTAGACTTTAAACACAACCTGACAACACCAACCAACCCGTCAACCGCCAGCCAGCACAACAAAATTGGCACGTTCCCTAGAACCCTCTTTTTCAAGAGTGGTCCCCTATTAGACCATGGTTTAGGTACAGGTACCAGAAATTGCCTTGTGTGTGTCAGCTGAACTGGTTGACTGGCTTTGGATTGTCAAATTGCTGATGTCGCCACTGCGGGCCGCGACGGCGGACAGAGGTAAAAGAAACCGAGATTCACACGCAGCCGATGCCGGTCACGTCGGTTGGACAACCTTGCTCGTGGAGACCAGTTTGAGACGACGACTCAATTCACCACAGATGCTTGTGAGCCCTACAATAAATACACAAAGAGGGTAAACCGGTGAAATCAAAATGAATTAAGACTCTATTGTTTACCGGATCGAGTGATTTATGGTTGCAGTAGCGCAAAGGAAGTGGAAAAGAGAGAGAGAGCTGTAAGCTGACTTAGCAGGGTACGGCCACACGGTGGCGTCCTTCCTTCCAAGTGGACTGTCAGTAACTTTAAGAACCTAATTTCAATTTAAGTTAGAGGAAATTCATTTTTCCTTTCAAACTAAAATTCAAATAAGAGCGTGTTTAACCAGCGAGAACGGAGACCTGGTTGCTGCCTAATGCTAGTAAAATTGCATCAATGAAAACGTTTCTAACAGTAATCAATAAACAATTCACATGCTCTACTTAGGAAGGAAATTAAGTTTGTTAAAACAAAAATAATAGCGGAGAGTAGAACTATCCGAAAATGCCCACGAGATGGCGCAGTCAAGTCCACCCAGACTAGAGTTAGTTAGGAGGAACGCTCACCAGATGGTGCTGTTGCACCCGCTCGGGATAAAGTTTTGGTGAAGTGTAATTCGAGAGCTGTGAGCTCGCGCCCTCTGGTGTCTAGCACGCAGGGTTGCACCTGCTCGTGTGACTGAAGACCAAAAATCAAATGATGGTCGCACACAGGATTAACACAAATCACAATTACTTTTTTAGACCACGTCAGATCTTTTCGTGCTATATTGGCACAAACAAATAGGCAGGATTCATTCGCTGCACAAGAAAATGTGGATACAGGAATAAACATCTGCTTACGTCAAATTTAAAAGAACTCCAATAGACATTTATCAAACTGGCTGACGGTCAGTCAGCATTTATGAGTCATGTTTTAGGTCTCCGATTTGGGTAGCTACTCCAATGTTCAACCAGGAGTTATCGTTTATCTTAACGATTTAATATTATATTAGGCCTATTATTGAAGGGAGGAAACTCGCTCTATTTCAATCTTCCGCTTGAAAGAAGATTTCTTTGTTCAAATCAAGCGGTATAAAACAATATTACTCATGTACGGACTGTACAGAGATTTCTTTATCTCTGCAGGACATCTAATATTGCTAAATTAGCATCTGTTAATATGCTTAAGCTGAGCTCGGCGTTGTGCCTTGTCAGTGAGTGAGTTCGCTTTGTGCGATTTGTCTCACAGTTCAAACAAACGAACGAAAACGCGCGTGCATAATATTAATACCCAAAAAATCAATTATCAATCTTACAAACCTTAAGAAACAAATCTGTTTGATCAGGACAAATAATATTTCTTATGTTTGTACAATTTGTATTACTGAAGTAGTAATACAGGAAAATCAAGCTTAAATGGGTAGCTAAAATCTTACGTCTTATTGACTTCGATATTTGTGAGCAAAACAATACGGATTCACTTCAATGCAATCATTGGGTTTTAATAAAACAACTACAGTTTACAAAGCTACGATTCACACGGGGGGAAATATGCATTTATATGTAGGAGAAAACAAACAATATGGTACAAACAAGGAAACATGAAACTTAACGAGAGAGAGATTTTGATTTTTAACAACCGTTTTATTTACTACACAACAACATCAGATAACAACAATAAAAAAAACATCAAATAAAAAAAACACATACAATTAAAACCTCTTCAAATTACTCAAATTCTTCAACCAAGTGCAATGCATCATTTTCAATCCAACACAACATTCTTTCTACACTCCAAACCTCTTCAAAGTTCTCCAATTTTTCCATATGAGAGTAGAAAATAAAATCATGCTTTATCCTTGCTTTTATAAGCCCCTTAAACAGCATGTTAACATTTTTACTATTTCCATGAGCAATTTTATATTTCCTACTAATATAAACTGCCATTTTGGCTTGACCTAAGATGAAATTTAACAACCGTCCTTTCTTTTTTTCTTTACAATACTTAAAACCGAAAATAAACACAATCATTGTAAATACTTCATAAACATTAGCAAATAAAAACTCCAATATAACAAACAAAGGTCTTAGTCTCTCACAGTGCATAAAACAATGAAATATGGTTTCTCTTCATCACAAAATGTATCTTGCACATTTGGGCTCAACACTGAGATAAAAGCATTTATAGCAACAATTCCATGTAAAATGCGCCATTGAAGATCACCCACATTTTTAGTCAATGGTGGTTTGTAACACGAGCCCCAAAAAGGTTTGACTTCAAAATCAACACTTAAATGATTTCTCCATGGTGTATCCATACGTTTTAATTTCTCTTTATTTATCACCTTGACACAAACTTTATATAAACTCTTTCCTCCTATTGTTTCAAACATGATCTCATGAGTTCATTAAGGAATTTTCATTTTCTATTACACTTTTAGAGATCACCATACAAGGAAAATTATCAGTTTTATCAGGAAGCGCCGTACTTGACAAAAAATTCCAGTCATCTTCAATCAAATTTTCTCTGCAGTTTTTTAAATAAAAAATTGACTTTCCTTGTTGATTTTATTCCAAGTCTCTGTGCAAGTGCATCAGCATTGTCCAACGCGATACCAGCCACTTCTAATAAGTCTTTCATTTAACAACTTTGGCTTTTGTTAAGAGTTGCATCAACCATAAAGTTGTATCGCCACATAAATCCATTCGAGCACCATTAACCAACGGTTCTTCGAGAAACCAATACAGTGACTTGTATAACAATGATCTTTTAACCTGTATGATACACCATGCTTTTCTTACACTCTCATAAAAGGAAGAAATAAAAGTAAAGTCAAGTCAACTTTATTTATATAGCGCTTTTAACAATGTAGATTGTTTCAAAGCAGCTTTACAGTGTTAAACAGGAAAATAATGCAGCATAATTTTATTCAGCTGTATAGCCATTCTGGAAAAATTTCAAGTATCATACAGTGACAGTGTGGGCTTTAGATCAATAATTTGATCAGTAATTTAGTTTAAATGGTTAATTTAGTTTATTATTTAGATGTATTTCGATGTTTAGTTGAAAAATTTAGTGTCCCCAACTGAGCACGCCAAGCCAGAGGCAACAGTGGCAAGGAAACCAAAACCCCATTAGGTGACCTAATGGAGAAAAATAAACCTTGGGAGAAACATTGTAAAACTCCGACAATCTGTCCAAAAAAGATTTCTTCTAAAATTCCACCCTCCAACCTTGCTTAAAAGGCAACAGGCTGGTCCAAACCATGATATACTTGGACTATATAAAAACTTTTGAACAAACTGGAGCCTGAAGGCTACTTTCCTGCTTATGAGGTCAACAACTCTTTGACCACCACCTTCCTTTGGAAGATAAAGAACACTCCGTGGTAACCAATGCAATCTATCCCAAAAGAAATTGGTCAACTTGACCTGTATTTTTCCCAAAACCCCTTCAGGAGGTTCTAAAACTGTTAATCTATAGCCGCGTTTCCACCGAAATTACCCGGAACTATTTGTACCAGGAACTTTTTTCCCAGGAACTTTTTCTCCCCCAGACCTGCTACAATCTGCGTTTCCACCGCGGTCTAAAGTACCGGGGAGATTAGGCAAATTAGTCCGGTGACGTGGGAATGCGCGCGACTGCTTCTCCCAGTTACCGACAGACAGTAATCACTTTTGCGCGATACTGTCTGCAACAATAACAAGTGTAGGTGATACAAGCAGCGCTGCTTTTGCTGATTATGTACACACATTACCAACACTGTTTATTTAAATGTGCACTTTCACCTGGTTTGACCATTTTAATGCAAAATGGGATGATGGGCAATCAAGATCTGAATGTTGTAATAGCTCAATTCCAAAACAAAAAATTTTCTATAAAAGGATAATGAGGTTTCAGTCATGACAGATGTGTGAAAAGTTAATTGAATGAAAACAATAGACTGAATTAAGCAGTTGAAAGATTAGGTACTAGACTGCAAGTATTTTATTTTTTATCACAATAACATCTCTTAACATTCACAACAAAAAAAATTCACATGACTAGTATTACAATATGCTTCATTAAATGCATAATTTTAGAGACTTCTTCCTCAAATTTGAAATGAAGCAGGACCACACTTATGGCTTCACTTAAGTTGTGGTTATAAGTTATTATACTACATTCACAGTTATACATTTAAAAATATAATATTTGGGTTTTCTAGATATGTATGTGCATATTCAGAAAGACTTGCGAGCAGCAGCCCTTTTATTTGCTTCCTACACTATATGAATACAATTAGAATGTGGTTATATAGTTAGAATGTGGAAATTAAAGACACAGTGACATTTTACACATTTGACTTTTAGACCGATTAGTTCTTACAAAATTAAAATAAAAGTGTGCAAAGACAAATAAATTACTAGAACAATAAAATGAAAATATAAAATGTGAAAACAACAATATAAAAAAAAGTGTATTTTTCAGTAACCTTTCCAAGAGCTGTGCCAACACGTACAATATATAAAGTACAAGTGTGGTAGAGCAAATGCTTCATTCAAGCGGCTGGTCATTGTGGCTACTTCTTGAACGACTGGACAAACTGTCCAAGAACAGACAGAAACCCGGTCTGAAAGTCCCTCTGCTGCCGTCTGCTTTCTTCCGCTTCTGACTGGTGGAATGCCAGCTCTTGCCTCCTCATCTCTCCTCGGCCTGGTTCTCCAGTAACAGCTGAATATATTGGTCAGGCTGTTGTTGTCCATGCTGCAGGACGGCCCGGTTAGCATCCTCCATGTCCCTCAGTGCATCAAAAAAGTCACAGTCCCTTTTCCTTTTCTCCAAGTAGAAAAATTGCACAGAAACACATGGAAATTAATACACAAGGCAACCATGAAACAATAGAAACCATCAATTAATTATTTAGTGTTTTCACTACAAATAATGAACAATTGTTTGCCCAGCTTGAACAATGCCCAGTGTGCAATTTTTATCATGGGCAATTTTAGTTTACAATTAAAAACAACAAAACCATTAAGGATTACACATAAGTTTTTAAATATATAAACATTTTTGTCAGCTTTATAACGTACTGGTGACCGCGGGGGAAAACACGCTGGTCTCCGTTGCCTGCGATTCATCAGGGCCACTTGTTACGTCTGGAAAAGCACGTTGAAAAAAGTTACTGCGACGTGTTTAAACACTGCAACGAGTTTAATAGATGATACCAAGATGAGATATTTACCTTCAACCCACTCGGATTCCTGGATGGTTTCCAACAACGCACTAGCCGAGTCTTTCGTTACCGCTGCCCTAGAAAAGGACGGTCTGTGTCCCAGCAACGCGTCCAGGCGGTCATACCACTTGTTGATACGCCGGTCGGAACCGCTCCGGTTGTTATGATCCTTTAATTTCTTGTAATCTTGTCTTAATTTCTTCAACTTCTCTCTGCACTGTTTTCCAGTGTGACTGGAACCGAGTCGATATCTTCAGGTATACCTTTTCATTACGGGTCGCCGTTTCCAGTTCCCGCTGGATGTCCTCCTCCGCATATATGCTCAATAAAGCCTGAACCTCGTCGTCGGTCCATCGGTCGAATTTTTTGTTGAACTCCATTGTTGCAAAAAAAATATTTACTGAACGCAAAACCCACGGAACCCACCTCGCAAAAGACTTGTAAATATGGCGGTGGAAAAAAAAATAGCTGCGAGAGCTCAACCAATCAGCATGTTCAGCGCCCAAGTCCCACCCCCGAAAGTTCGCGAACTTTTGAAAAGTCCCACCTCGCAAGCAGGGCCGTTTGGAGGGGGAAATATTTACCCGGAACTTCATTTAGACCCTGGTTCCTGCGGTCGAAACACACCGAGTTCCCCCCCAAAGTTCCTGGTTCCGGGGTAAAGTTCTTGCGGTGGAAACGCGGCTTATGCCATAATGAGGAGGCTACTATATTATTAACAATCAATGCTCTTCCTCTAAATGACATTTTGGGTAAAAGCCATTTTCACCTTCCTAATCTTCCTTCTACATTTTCAAGAATATTTTCCCAGTTCCTTTGCATCATTATTTCATCACCCAAAAAAACTCCAAGATATTTAAGACCTCTTTGTGACCACACCATTTCACCTGGTAAAACCAGTTCTCCTTCATTCCATTTTCCAACACTATATGCTGAACTTTTAGCCCAGTTTACTTTTGCAGATGAGATTTTTGCATAAATATTCACAATATCAACCAGTTTGTCAATATCATCCTGTCCACTTGTTAAAACTAAAACATCATCTGCATATGCTGATAGTTTTATAGGTGGAAAAGAACTCCCATATGTAAAACCATCTAAAATAGTCCTAATTTTATTAAGCATGGGTTCTATTGCTATTGAGTAAAGCATACCCGACAAGGCACATTCTTGTCTAATCCCCCTTTGTATTTTAAATACAAAATAACGGCTACTCAAACCACCATTAACCTTCAGTACACTTTCAATATCTTCATAGAGCACTTTAATCAAGGCAGTGAACACAGGTGGAAAACCAAAAATTTCAAACGTATACCATAAAAAATTATGATCCACCCGGTCAAACGCCTTCTCTTGATCTAGGGAAATTAGGCCACATTTTTTCCCAAACAGTCTAGAGACTTCTAAAACATCTCGAATCAAGGATATATTATCAACTATTGATCTATTAGGCACACAATATGATTGATCTATATGTATAATCTGTCCAATTACTTTCTTCAGTCTGTTTGCCAACGCTTTTGATAAAATCTTATAATCAGTGCATAGTAAAGAAACTGGCCTCCAGTTTTTTATCTCCTTGAGATCCCCTTTCTTGGGGAGCAAAGTTAAAACGGCTCTTCTGCAGCTCAGTGGCAGTTTTCCTTTATCCAAACTATCACTTAAAACTGCAAGTAGATCTTCTCCCAACAAATGCCAGTAAAAAATGCCTTATAAAATTCGACAGGGAACCCATCTAATCCTGGTGCTTTGCCATTCTTCATACTCAGCAAAGCATTGTAAAGTTCGTCTATTGTTAAAGGACCTTCGAGATCTGCATATGAATCTTCACTCACTTTTGGAAGATCTGACACAAATTCAGACATTAACTCGCCATCCACAGAACTGTGTCAGAAACCTCAGTTAGAACTTTTCCATCTTCTGACTGTAAACACTGAATACTTTTACTTTGGCCATTTTTCCTTTCCAAACTGAAGAAGAACTTGGACGGGGCATCCATGTCAGAAAGATTCTGAAATCTGGATCTAACCAACGCCCCCTGGGACCTTGTACCTAATAGATCTGCTAATGCTCCTTTTTTTCCTTTAAGAGCCTGCAATTGGTTTTGATTTGCAGTGGCTTCATTTAAAGCCTGAGGTTCTATGATATCCATCTCTAGACTTCTTATGGATTTAACAATATCTCTAGTTACATTAAAAGTGTACCGATTACAAAGGTTTTGTATCTGCACCTTCCCAATATCCCACCATTGTTGTACTGATGTAAAAGAGGACTTTTTAGATTTCCATCCCAACCAAAAAAAAGAAAAACATTTACAAAAATTAGCATCTTCAAGTAAAGCGCCATTAAAATGCCAGTATACACTCTTATTTTTAACAGATTGAATAAAAACAGATGCTACTACCATTGAATGGTCAGAGAAACCAACAGGACAAATTGCACCGGATTTAAAACATTGTTTCTGATATTTAAAACAATAAAAACGATCTAATCTTGCTAATGAAATGCACTTTTCTTTTACATGCGCCCATGTATACTGCCTTTCATTACAATGAAAATTCCTCCACACATCACAAAGCTGATAGGTTTTAATCATATTTAATAATTTACTTCTTGAAGCCATATGAGGCTCAATATGATTTCTATCTAAATCATTACTTGTACAGTTAAAATCACCACCCAGTACTAAAAAACTTTCCATATTACATTGTTTTAGAGTATCACATAGCATTTCAAGAAACAACATTCTTTCCATTGATTTTACAGGAGCATAAACATTTATTAATTCCATCGTAACAGTTTCATACTTTGCTATTACCTTAATTAATCTACCTTGAATTATTTCTACTACATCATAAGATATTGGTAGACAAGTCTTTGAAAAAAGAACAGCCACCCCAGCACTAAGAGCAGTCTTATGACTCAGCACAATCTTTCCTTCCCACTCCTTCATCCACTCAACTTCATTTTCCTTTGTGCTATGAGTTTCTTGCAAAAACATGACATCTATTTTTTTTTACTTTCATTAACTCATAAACCTGCGCTCTTTTGCTTACATCCCTCGCCCCATTTACATTCAGGGAAGATATTTTAAAATGACTCATTATGAGGGATGAAAGCACCACAAAAAAACAGGTCAATTTAACACCGTTATTCTTGTGATATATCATTATGCATTGTTTGGGGACGCACTTTTTGCACAATCTTTTTTAAACGATACACCTCTGGATTTGCCAGACATCCTTCACCTTTCTGTTTCATTACACTTTTTGCTGAATTAATGAATAAGGAAAGATCATGAAAATAGTCTGTAACTTCAACATTCCTCATTCCTTTTTCATTTTTTCCAAACTGTAACCACTATATTCTTGTTCTACATCTTCTTCAGCTTGAAATTCAGAAAATTCTCGCTCACTTTCTGAGCCCGACAAATCACTTGCGTTCAACACCTCCTAAGAACTTTTAATAACAGTCTCATCTTGAGCCTTTTTCTTTGATGTAGTTGCTGTCTCACAAGTATTCGACTTCCTTTTCACTGATGGCACTTTAAATACTGCTTCATCCTCCTTGAGTATTTCACCCTCCATCTCATCAAACTCAATATCCAACGTCTCATCATTTGGAACTCTTTTCTCACTTCCCTTACTACTTTCTGTTTCTTCTTTGTCCACACTCAAATCCGAAACCTTCCCAACTTCACTTTCTTTTTCCACACTCTGCCCTTGAGAACCACCTTCATCTTCTGTACTATTTGATGCATTATTTTCTGGACAAGCACGTACCAAGTGCTCGACTTTCCCGCATCCAAAGCATTTCATGCTCTCAGTTGTTGCGAAAATTACATAATCAAAACTGTCAATTTTAAATTTAAAAGCAACATTCAACTCATCAAAATCACTCCTCAAAATCATATACACTTGTCTACGGAAAGACACGACGTGTTTCAGCAACGGGGATTTGCAGCCTAGAGGAATTTTCTTAATCGCCGACACCAACTGTCCATAGCGAGACAATTCCTGTTTCAGCGCGTCATCGCTAATAAAAGGGGGCATGGCAGCCAGTTAAAAAAACTGGCTGACTAACACTACCCCGTTCTCACCACAGTGTTTTCAGTGCTTTGTGACCATACACAGTGGAAAAATTAGCGGGTCCAGGAGAATTTCTTTGAAGTTTAGGAAAGTAGCTCCAGAAGTCTGCCGGTTCCTCTCTCCGTGCGGGGAGGCCTTCTCTCAGGATTGGGAAGACCAGGGTTGGTCTTCCCCTTCATGGCAAAATGCCAAGAGGTCCGTTCCTTGTGGTGGCGAAAATGCAAAGAGTTGATGGTCGGTTCCAGTTTTTATAGAGGGGAAGGCCGACGCCCAAAGAGTTCAACGTTTCAATCTCTTGTGGCTACACGATGACGCCTCGGATCTAATCAGCGTAACACACAGGCCCTTTGTTTAAGTATGATTTGATTAGAAAAGTCATGAGGGCTGTGAGGTGTTCAGACTTTGGCCTTCCTGCCAGACGACTGATTGAATCATTACTGTTACAATATTCTATGAATTAATATCACTTGATTCTTAAAGAAGCAGAAGGTCTTCTCTAGTCTTTTGTTGTTTGATTAAAATTATGACCGACAGCAGTTTATTAAGCTGCTGCCCCTTTAAGAACGGATGCACAGAATGACACGCAGCCGGGTTTCGCCACGTTAACTTGAACTTTTTAACTCTACTTAAGACATAACTGACTGTTTAAATCAAGTGAATACCTCATATGACAGGGATTTTGAGTTAATTGTGTGCATTTTACATAAAGATAGTTGATTTTGGGATATAGTTTGATGCTGAGAGAGGCTTATTTTAACACATGCATGTTCCGCTCATTATTCTACATTCATGCATGTTTCTTTGTCAAAATGTCAAAAACTTTTAGTACAGTCAGTGCTACATTATATACGCTATATTCACATTCCGCGATATAAAAAGCCGGGGGGTGAAAACCTATTGAATTTGAAAATCTAGGTAAATTGTACTTAATTTGTCTTCCGGGAAACATGCAAGTATCTTCTGTTGCTTCTGAAGGGCAGTACTAAATGAAAAAAATATATATTTAAACAAAATAAGAAAAATTTGGACATCATCCTGTTCAAAAGCCCCCCGGGATTTTTCTGAAGAACATTGGGCAGTTTAACTGCTCAGGACAAACAAGGGACTCATGAACAACCATCACAAAACACAAAAACAGCCGTGGATCATCCAGGGAACGACACAGCACTGAGAATCAATGGTTCATAAACTTTTTATCATGGTTATTTTAATAAATTCAGCTATTTTTTTGTCTTGTGGACTATATATAAAAAAATTGTATGTAAAATATCTTATTCAGGACAGTACTAAATAAAAAATAACATGCATTTTGTATGATCCCTCTTATTTAGTTAAAATTATTCCCATTTTCACAGATTCTGCAAGCTGTTCACATACTTTTTCATGCCACTGTACATCCGGTAAACATCAAATTACACAGGAGTATCCCATGCCCGGATATTGCCGGATTTCAGTGTTTTCATGCAGTGTTACATGCTTAGGACGTTTACGTTGTTAGAATGTACAGGGTGACTTCAGATATAAAAACGGTGTCTCGTTAGTCAATGTTTTCTCAGTAAAATCATATAATTTCCTAGTAATTCTACATAATGGGTGAGCTTGTGAGTTGCTTGTGAGTTACTTGTGAGTGCTTGCAAGAGCAGTGAGTGATTTTCTCTGTCTTTTGTTGTTGTATTAACATTAAAGGGATGTTTCACTCAAAACTGAAAATTCTGTCATCGAGAAATGAAAACCGGTTTGAAACAATATTAGAGTGAGTAAATAATGACATAATTTTATAGGTGAACTGTCCCTTTAAGGACCGCGTGTTCACTGGCTGCGTTGCTGTCAGTTTAAGACCTCTACACATCTAATATACAGACACGATTGCGATTTTACTTTCACTTTAGACATAACCGACTGTGTTTATGTTAACCTTGTGTGTATTTGACAGTATTAATGCAGTAAGACGACTACTTAGTTCAGTATTCACGTGTTTGACAGGCTTTTGGTGCGCGCGCTCTGAGAAGCGCATGTTAAAACCGCCCACGCGAATGAAACCGGCAAGGCTTTAAAACGCATGCAAATAATGAACTTTCGTGATTGTGAATAGCTATCGTGTTCCGTGAGTATAACTCTACCACTAACGTGTGATGTGAATGTATGTGTATGTCGCGTTGTTCAGTATTGGGATGGAGGCAAAAATGATAGAATTTGTAGAAAAATTATTAATTAAATGCGAAACCGAAAAAAACGCAATTCACAAGCGCGTATTGAACCGTGAATGCCGTACCGAACGGTTCAATATTATATTGAGAATTGTGGCATCCCTACTGCCAAGTATTAGTTAAGGGGTGTGAACACTTGTGCAACCAGGTTATTTTAAGGATTTTAAATATCTGACGTTAATTATCTTGGATTCATTTTTACATCTCAAAAAGCTGCATTTTAACAAGGGTGTGTAGACTTTAAATCGACTGTAATTATTTGTAGGTGAGCAATGTCTGACCAGTTATTGAAATATCTTCTCAACATCTTTGTCACACCACAAAAATTATTTTTTTTGTGAATAGTTTTCCTCAGCATCTAAATATACACTCTTCACACAATGGTACTTTTCACATTTACTTTTTTTCTGTACTTCTGCTGATTCAGGTTCATCGAAATCTATCCCAGCTGCCTAACTTTTCCCTTTCCGTGGCTCTTTCCTACTATCACCTGAGCCAACAGGAAGACATCTCACCTGTGGAGAATCAACAACTAAAGCAGAAATCCAACGTGCTCCTGCAAAACGCTCTAATCATGTTTCCTGGTGGTGAGTTTCAAATCACTTTATAACACATTTCCCACATTATTTGAACTTAATGGGGGGTCATGACATGGATTTTTGTATTATTTTGATATGTTCCTTATTAAGATTATAGCTCATAACTAATATCAGTTAATTTTAAAGTATCTTTTCTGTTGATGTTGTCGAAGAAGCTGCCATATTTTTTAGAATAGCTGTTCAATCAATTTACATTTAGAGAGACAATGAGGAAGAGCTTGTATGCCAACATTGTGTTATGCTGTTGTGCTTTCCTAATTTTACTGTTGTCTTGCTATCAACAAAAGGTGGGGAAACCATTAGATGTGGTGGGAGTAAATTGTTTAGGTATTACAGGAATTATTAAAAAATGCCTGGATCAATTATTGACTGAATCCAAAACATGAAAGGTTTCTTTTTCAGTTTTCTTTTCTTTTTTTAATTTGTAATAATTTAATTGGTGTCATTACTATGTACATGCCTGTTTATATATTCAAAAGGTGTGCTACTTTGAACATTGTTTAAAAGTGTCATGAAACCCCCATTTTATATGGAAGCTTATGGGTAGCAATATTCAATTTGAAATGTAATATGCGAAATGGCAATGCAATATGTAAAATGGCAATGTTTTTGTGTATTTTAATTTAATTTTTTCCATAGCAAATGCGTTTGGAGAAAAATGCTAATTCAAATTCAATACGTATGCAATCAGATATATATATTGAATAATGTCCGGCTCTTCCTAGCTTTATAATGGCAGTGAATAGAGGATGATATTTTGAAGCCCAAAAAAGTGCATCCATAAAAGATATCCACATGGCACCGGGGGGTTAATTTTGTGCAACCAGGCTATTTTAAGCCTTTTAAAGATCTGACATTAATTATCTTGGATTCTTTTTTACATATCAAAAAGCTGCATTTTAACAAGGGTGTGTAGACTTTAAATCCACTGTACTTAATTGTAGGTTTCAATCTATGAGCAATCTCTTGACCAGTTACTGAAATACCTTCTCAACATCTTTATCACACCACAAAAATTCCTTTTTGGTGAATAGTTGTCCTCAGTGCCTAAACAATACACTCCTCACAATATGGTACTTTTCACATTGACTTTCTCTAAACTTCTGCTGATTCAGGTCCATCAAAATTTGTCCCAGCTGCCTAACTTTTCCCTTTCCGTGGCTCTTTCCTACTATCACCTGAGCCAACAGGAAGACATTTCACCTGTGGAGAATCAACAACTAAAGTAGAAATCCAATGTGCTCCTTCTGAAGACACTACATTTTCCTAAAATTTTCAACTAAATATCCAAATAAATCTAATTGTTAAACTAAATTAACCATATAAACTAAATTACTGATCTAAAGCCCACACTGTCACTGTATGATAATTGAAATGAACTGATGACATCACCGTTTTCTCCGAAATGGCTATACGGCTAAATAAAATTGTTGCATTATTTTCCTGTTTAACACTGTAAAGCTGCTTTGAAACAATCTGCATTGTAAAAAGCGCTATATAAATAAAGTTGAAGGCCTTCTGAAGGAAAGCAATGCGTTTGTGTTAGAAAAATATCCATATTTAAAACTTTCAAAAACTAAAATAACTGTCTTCCGGCAGGCAGTCTATGCAAGTCGGCGCTAAAATAGTAACCCCTGACGAGATGACGTAAGCTTTTTGACGTCTAATTCGTGACCGTCGTTTTGTTTTGCTCCATCCCACTGTACTTCCGCGTTCGTCAATGTGTCATGGGTCAGGTCAGGGGTTACTCTTTCGTTGTAAATCGATGTGTACGGCCGTGTGTCAGAAGCTAGTTATTTTAGTTAATAAAGTTTTAAATATTTATATTATTCTTACACAAACACATCGCTCCAGAAGACCTTTATTAACCCCTTGGAGCCGTGTGGATATCTTTTGTGATGGATGGATGCACTTTTTTGGGCTTCAAAATTTCATCCTTTATTCACTGCCATTATAAAGCTTGGAAGAGCCAGAACATTATTTAATATACACTACCAGTCAAAAAGTTTGGAATCATTAAGAAGTCTTTTCTGCTCACCAAGACTGCATTTATAAATACAAAAAAAACTGTAATATTGTGAAATATTATTAAAATGTAAAATAAGTAGGCATTGTGAGGCATTTACTGGCAAATGAAGTGGAGCATAAAAGAGGGTTACACTTTATTTTAAGGTGTCTTTTACCCCTTTTCCACCAAGGCAGTGCTAGAGCTAATTCAGAGCCAGAGCTAGACCCAGTTCATAGTTGGTTCGACTGAGGAGCCTTCTAAGAACCGTTTGCTTGTCCACGGGCTGAGAGCCACAACAGAGCCAGGTCTTACGTCACTGTATACGTCTCATCTCTCTCAGCAACGCTAGCGAGGCAGCGGCAATGTTGCCAAGTATGTGGTTTTGCCGCGGCTGTTTTTTCATGTCCGCGGGATGAAGCGACCCCAATTATGTGATATTTAGCCCCATATTGCGAATTTTAGTAGGCAACCATGCCAAAAAAAAACACATATTTTACCCCCAAATGTGATTTTTACTGGGGAATCCCCCTCTGGAACGCGATTGGGCTTGTTTTGAGTAGCAATTGGGGGGGTTTGTTGTGAAAACCTGGCAACCCTGGGCAGCGGGAAACACACACACACACACCAGGCTTGTTCGAGATGCATCGTCACTGCGCAGACCGATCCACGTATGATATTAAAAAAACCGCATGAGTGAATCAAAAGCATAAGGAGTCATATGCTCTCGCTGGACTCGTTATCATACGGCGATCGGTCTCTGCACAGCACCGCTGCGAACAAGCCTTCCATCAACAATGCAAACGTTGCGTTACTATTCATTCACATGGCTTTACGATCCTACATCGGCATCAAAACACAACGCAAACACAGCGAATCCAACGCATTCATGTAGTTCGCCGTAATTTGTATAGACGGAGATTACAAACGAACAGCAGCTGTTAGCTCCATTAGCTGCTATTTCAAACATGGCGGATCTCAAGTTTGTGTTCGTCTTGTTGACCCCGCCCCCAGCGCCTGACGTAATTGGTTCTTACTTCTAGCCCTGTTCTAGCCCAGCAATGTTTTGGTGCTACTTAAGAACCACTTTTCCTGGCTCGGAGCTAGGGCTTTGTGTGTGGAAACACAAAGAACCGATTTGAAACTAGGCTCTGGCTCCGATCTAGCTCTGGCTCTGCTTTGGTGGAAAAGGGGTATTTGTTACACTGTAATTATACATTTAACTCTTTCCCCGCCAGCGTTTAAAAAAAAAAAATAGTTGCCAGCCAACGCCCAGGTTTTTTGATAATTTTCACAAAAATGTAATGGCCCATCGAATATTTTGTTATATGAATATCTGAGCATGCAATATATCAAAAGAAAGAGCGGACCCTCTGCTTTTAAAGGAACACGCCCGCTTTTTGGGACTTTAGCTTATTCACTGTATCCCCCTGAGTTAGATAAGTCCATACATACCATTCTCATCTCCGTGCGTGCCATAACTCTTTCTGACACACCCACCGCTAGCCTAGCTTGGCACAAAGACTGGAGGTAAATGGCTCCAGCTAGCCTACTGCTCAATAAGTGACAAAATAACGCCAACATTTTCCTATTTACATGTTGTGATGTGTATAGTTACATTGTGTACTAAGACCGACGGAAAATGAAAAGTTGCGATTTTCTAGACCGATATGGCTAGGAACTATTCTCTCATTCCTGTGTAATGGTCAAGGAACTTTGAGCCGTACCATGAGTGCAGCAGCGCAATGATATTACACAGCGCCTGAAAATAGTCCCCAGCACGCTCTCTGTGCAAGCAGATTGTCACGTTGTGTAGCGGACCGTATTTAAACGCACAGAAATGTCAAAAATGTATACAAAAACAAATTATAAGATAAATCACAATGAAGTCTGTTACACGTTGGTTATGTTGACGGAAGTTAGCCTATTTTCAGGTGCTGCGTAATATCATTGCGCCGCTGCACCCATGGTACGGCAGTAAAATTCCTTGATCATTACGCAGGAATGAGAGTATAGTTCCTAGTCATATCGGTCTAGATGTAGAAAATCACAACTTTTAATTTTTCGTCGGTCTTCGTAGACAATGTAACTATACACATCACAACATGTAAATAGGAAAATGTTGGCATTATTTTGTCACTTATTGAGCAGTAGGCTAGCGCTTGTGAATAGTTATTTTTTCTTTTCGGTTTTGCATTTAATTAATTAATTAATTAATTAATTTATCTCCGAATTGGCTCTGTTTGAGTGCCTGTGAGTCTACGCGCTGATATGAGCAAATATCCAATCACTATGCACTAAAGTTAGGGGGTGTTTAGCCATGCTTGCAATGCTGGTCAGATTTCACACTTTTAACTTTGAAATGAGGCTGCAGTGCGCACCATCATCTTTCAAATCTGTGGTGTGGGTGGGGTATGCGATATCATGATTTTTTTATTGTGGACGATTGAAATGTCACCCAAATCTGCTTTTGAAAAAAATATCGTAGTGCTACAGTACACATTCTATCATTTGCCTCCATCCCAATATACTGAACAACGCAATATACATTCACATCACATGTTAGTTGTAGAGTTATACTCACGGAACACTAGTTATTCACAATCACGAAATTTCATTATTTGCATGCATTTTAAAGCTTTGCCGGTTAAACATTTCATTGGCGTGCTTATGCACTGTTTTAACATGCGCTTTTCTGAGCGTGCGCACTAAAAGCCTGTCAAACACGCGATTACTGGACTAAGTAGTCTTACTGCGCTAATACTGTCATAAACACAGTCAGTTATGTCTAAAGTGAAAGTAAAATCGGCGTGTGTCTGTATATTAGATGCGTGCAGGTCTTGAATTGACAGCAGCGCAGCCTAGTGAACATGCTGCCGCTTGTCCTTAAAGGGACAGTCACCTCTAAAAATGTCATTATTTACTCACTCTAGTGTTGAACACTCACTCTAAGAATAGAATAGCAAAAAACTGATGTGACAAGCCATCAGAACCGAACCTGAAATCCGTGATTAAAAAACCGAGGTATGTATTGAACCGTGGACTAACCTTATTGTTGCATCCCTAATATGTGTGTGTGTGTGTGTGTGTGTGTGTGTATATATATATAATATATATATAATATAATATAATATAATATAATATAATATATAATATAATATAATATAATATAATATAATATATAATATAATATATAATATAATATATAATATAATATAATATAATATAATATAATATAATATAATATATAAATATATATATATATATATATATATATATATATATATATATATATACAAACATACATACATACATACACACACACACACACACACACACACACACACACACACACACACACACACACACACACACACACATTTTTGAAGCCACAACACGCACAACCTTGAGGCCGATGGGCTACAACAGCAGAAGACCCCACCGGGTACCACTCATCTCCACTACAAATAGGAAAAAGAGGCTACAATTTGCACAAGCTCACCAAAATTGGACAGTTGAAGACTGGAAAAATGTTGCCTGGTCTGTTGAGTCTCGATTTCTGTTGAGACATTCAGATGGTAGAGTCAGAATTTGGCGTAAACAGAATGAGAACATGGATCCATCATGCCTTGTTACCACTGTCCAGGCTGGTGGTGGTGGTGTAATGGTGTGGGGGATGTTTTCTTGGCACACTTTAGGCCCCTTAGTGCCAATTGGGCATCGTTTAAATGCCACGGCCTACCTGAGCATTGTTTCTGACCATGTCCATCCCTTTATGACCACCATGTACCCATCCTCTGATGGCTACTTCCAGCAGGATAATGCACCATGTCACGAAGCTCGAATCATTTCAAATTGATTTCTTGAACATGACAATGAGTTCACTGTAATAAAATGGCCCCCACAGTCACCAGATCTCAACCCAATAGAGCATTTTTGGGATGTGGTGGAACGGGAGCTTCGTGCCCTGGATGTGCATCCCACAAATCTCCATCAACTGCAAGATGCTATCCTATCAATATGGGCCAACATTTCTAAAGAATGCTTTCAGCACCTTGTTGAATTAATGCCACGTAGAATTAAGGCAGTTCTGAAGGCGAAAGGGGGGCAAACACAGTATTAGTATGGTGTTCCTAATAATCCTTTAGGTGAGTGTAGATAAATATATTCCATCATACTGTAAATTGAGGGGAAACTTAAATCACCCATCGGATCTCAATGAATGAAATGTTCAATTTGAAAATCTTTATTTGGACTTCCGGTTTAACGATCTATGGAGTAGGACGCAACTTTCGGAGCTCCTGCAGTTAGCTTTAAATTAAGCTCATTGGCACTTTCTCGCGTTATTTTTCTTGGTGTGTGATCTATCTAACACGTCTTCTTCGACTATTGCTGAGTAAAATGCCTGCTAAACCCAAATCTGGCAGTGCTCCTTCCACCGCGCTTCAGCGGCCTGCTGCGCACGTTTCATCCTCGCCTGGTAGTGATTCCTCCTCCCCTTGCGACGGTGCTGTAATGCCCACTGTCCCACCCGATTTCAAGGAGGAGCTGCTCTCATCTCTTCGTAAAAAGATGGCGGCTCTTTTCAAAACCGAGCTCCAGGCTGCCCTAAGCAAACATTTTATCTCTATCAAGACGGAGTTACAGGCAGTTAAATCCGAATTGACTGGTTCTATCACAAACATCCAAGCTAAAGTGAGTGCCCTGGAGAGCACTGTAGTTGAAATGGAAACTTCACTCTCCACCTGCAGTGATGACATTGCTTCGCTACAGTCTAAAGTGGAACATCTGTCTGCCGGACTGCTAAGAGTGGACAATAAATGTGAGGATCTCGAGGCCAGATCGCGTCGCAATAATATAAGGATCATAGGGGGTACCTGAACACTCAACCAGCACTTCCATGATCTCGGCTGTCTCCACTCTGCTCAAAGAGGCCTTTCAGCTGGATAAAGAGCCCATTTTGGACCGCGCTCACCGCACCCTGCAGGCCAAGCCCAAACCTGGGGAATGCCCACGCCCCATAATCGCCTGACTGCACTATCATACAGATTGTGTGGACATTCTGCGGCGAGCTAGAGCCCAACAAAGAATAAAGATCGGCGATATGGCTATACATATCTTCCCTGACCATACCGCGAAGACTGCGCCGCGCCGCCTTCAATGACATCCGCCGCCAGCTCCGTGAGATAGCGTTGCCTGGGTTACGGTACGGCCTTCTGTTCCCGGCTCGCCTCCGTGGGCGAGTACCGGTATATGACGGTACCGAGAGAGAGTTTGAATCACCGGAGGACGCCAGAACATACATTAAGACATTATCCAAGTAAGAGATCTGGTATCTTTTCAGGCAGTTTTACCACTGTGGAAGTGTTACGGACAATTACGATCTATTTACTTAACGCGCTAAGTTATCTGTTACAGCTGATATGTCCATGGGTGCCTTGTTCTTTATTGTTGTAAATTGCAGGAGCCTGTTTTAAGCTTAACTGTTTCCATTAGGCAAAAGCCGGTAGCCTCGTCCTTAGGGAATTTACTCCTTTTGGAGTTAGCACTGGGTTCTCCATCATTTGGGGATGGGGTCGTTGTAAGTGCTTTGGAGAGGGTGGGAGGGGTGTGGCTAAGTTTCGGCCTGTTTGGCCACCCAGTGTATGTGTGTGTGTGTGCTTGTGTCTATCGTTATCCCTTTTATTTTTTTGTTTTGTTTATTTTTTTTTGTTTATTTTTTCTCCCGGGGTGGTGTTCTACATTCATATACAGCTCTTAGTTAATAATCCATAAATGACTACCAACACTGGTAATTCAGGACCCGCTATTAGAGGTTCAAACGTTAGGTTTGTGAGTTGGAACATCAAGGGTTTGGGAAGCCCCATTAAAAGATCTAGGGTATTTACTCACTTGAAAAGGCTTAATGCAGACAGTGTTTCTACAAGAAACTCACATGCGCACCACAGACCAGGTCAGGCTAAAATGCCAGTGGGTCTCTGAGATGTTTCACTCCAACTTTAACTCTAAAGCCAGAGGAGTTGCTATTTTAATTGGTAAATCGGTTCAATTTTCTACTTCTAAATTGCTTTCTGACGAAAATGGCAGATATTTAATAATTTCAGGCACGCTGTCGCACGTTCCTGTATTACTAGTGTGGGATTACAAATTTAAGAAAGTACATTGCATTTAGCATTTAAGGTAAAAATTATGATATCAGATGAATTAGTCTGCTATGCAAATCTTCCAGACCTGTTTTACTGATTTCAGAGGCTCTAGCAAGAGTCTCCTTTCCTGCCAGACCTGTTTTCTCTATTGTGTTTTAAATGAGTCAGATCACTGAGATTCCACCTTTCGGAGCCCAGACGTTGCACCTTTTGTCTTTAATGGCTCTGGGATGGCTCTTGGAATTGGAGTTCCTGGCCAGTATCAGCATGCGAATAGTTATGCTGATTCAATGGGACTGGTAGGGCTTTCATAGTAGGGTGTCCTTTTACCTATACAACATTTGCATTGTATTGTTCAGAGTGTCTCCTCCCCTGCTGTATAATCCCTCCCCCTGAAATATAGATAAATTACAATGTATAACTCCTTTAGTTAGACTTGGAACCTCAGCCGAAGAACAGCATGATTCCCAATAAACGAGTAACGTCTACTTTAAAGATATCCCAACGTCTCCTGGTCTCTTCTTCAAATGAGGAAAAGGAAATTCACAACAGTTTTGGTGCCCTGTGACCCGGATAGAGTTTCCAGCTTCCTCGCCTGATATCCAGATTGAAACTTCAAGCTCAAAGATAAAGATCTGCCTACGTTCCAGACTGGAATCCAGAGCGAAACTTCCAGCTGAACAAAGATTTCCAGACTGAATGTTTCTCTCAACCAAGGGTTGTGGTGAGTGCTGCTCTATCCAAAAGAACCTTAGACCAGTACAAATTTGTTTTCCTCTGCGCTGCCAGGGAAGAGTTAACGGACAGCTGTAGGGTTTGGTTAACTTAGTTATCCTCTAAAAAGTTTGTTTTAGAAATGAGTTACCCTGTTTTCAAGCAGAGAAGTTGTTTGCCTCTTCATAGAGAAGGTTAGCATAAACGTGCTAATAATTGTTTTGCCTCTTCATAGAGAAGGTTAGCATAATGTGCTAATAATTGTTTTGCCTCTGTTTTAGGCTGGGAAGATTAGCATTTAGTTAATATTTGTGTTGTCCTCTGTTTTTGCAAAGGAAAGTTAACAATAGTTGAGCTGTGTTAACAAGTTTGTTGATCAGAGAAATCAGTGTTTGTGTATGGTAACAAAGAAATTCAAAAAATGTTTAGGAAAAGTGCTAGACTAATCCCCACAACTGAAAGAGGTGGAATTGCTACTCCTCTGTGGTCAGAAAGTGATTTCAAATCACAGTTAGGAGTGCAGATGGATTTAATTGTCACAGAGAAAGTTAGGCAAGAACTAACGCAGAAATATGAGATCCATCCAGACAAGACTTGGTCGATTGATGAATGTAAAAAAGTTTTAGGAGCATGTATTCGCAAGAACAATGTGAAAGGCATTATTTGTTGTCACAGAGAATTTAGTTTAGCGCTAGCTAGACAACAGTCTCAGAACATCTCAGAGCTAGAGAAACAGAACAAAGAACTCTGTGCTAGAGTAGCATCTTTGACTAAGAAATTGAACCGCAACAAAGCTGCAGAGAAAACTGATGTGAATGAAGCTAGTCAGCCTGATAACGTTTATCCTGACTTGCAAGCTTTCTTTGAAACAACAGATGTAGCCATTCAATCAGTATCTGATGTGCCTGTTGATTCAGTGAAAGTATGTGGCGCTAGGAGACGGTCTCAGGGAATTGAGGGAATTTAAAGTATTTTTCTGCTAATTCTGTTGTCCAAGTTCAAACTGCCAAATTGCTAGGACCTAGAGACATCGAAAGATTATCCCAGAGCTTGCCCTCAGCACGTACACGTTTTTCTGAATTTAGAAGGACATTGTTATGCAAAATGTGTCTCTACGACATGTCGTTAACAGAAGTCACACAGCTAATGTCACAGATTCTAACTGAATCTGAATTCAAATGTTTTGAGTCTGCTGTTACTTCTGAACTACAACATGTCAGTAAAGGCGATTTGAGAGAAGGTGTTTTGAAAATTCTAAAGAATATCATGGGACCCAAAATAGACTGGTCCAGAATCACTAACTATGTGCAAAGGAAAGAAGAAACTGTGAGTGAATTCACTGAAAGATTTTGTCAGTCAGCTGTAACTTCTAGTGGGATAGTTGGTGATTCTGAATGTGTGCTAGATGACCAGGGAGCTTTTGTTCGCGTCTGGTCAGATGGTCTTTTAGCCGAGTACAGAAAAGCATTGCCATTCCTTGATCTAACTTGGTCTAACAAAACCCTCAGAAATAACCTAGAAAGGTTAGCTATGTGGGAAAGGGATGCTGATGTTAAGGCAAAAGTGAGAGTACCAGCAGCTACGTTATACACAAGGAATCCAGAAAACAGATGGCCTAAGAGAGAAGGCAAATTTAACTACGGTGAAAAATCAGGGCACTGGGAGAAAGAGTGTAGGAAGAAGTTGCGAGATAGTAAAATAAATACTTTGCATAATTCTGTTCCTTCTCAGCCCGCCTACAACCCTGAAGTAGTTCAGCCAGGATACACTGAAATTTTAGGACAGCTTACTCAGGCTCTTCTAAGAGCACAAAAAGAACAGGAAAAAAATGATTGTGGGGGCTGTGAGTAGCTACCTTTCCCCAGTAATCCATCAAAATGACCAAAGAATTTTTGTGAAAGGTAGCATACAAGAGAAAGAGATTGACATTTTGCTTGATACAGGTGCAGAAATTACCGTAATTCCTACAAAATTGGCTGAAGATTTAAACATTCCGTACAAGAAAACTGAACTTTGTTTAACTGGTGTAATAGGTGAAGATTCAGGAAATGGATCTATTACACAGGATCGAGCAGCTTTTGTCAGAGCTATACCTCTGCCTAATACAATTAAAACTCTCAGATCATTTTTAGGAACAGCAAGTTACTGTAAACCTTGGATTGAAGATTATGCCTCAATTGCACAGCCTCTCTATGACTTGTTGAAAGGCCAAGTTAAAGATTCTGATACTGTTTGTATGGAAGAAATTCAGCTCAAAGCTTTCAATGATTTGAAGAGAGCACTATGTGAAGCACCAGCATTAGGAATTGCTCAATCTGATAGGTCCTTTGTGCTTTATGTACATGAACACTTAGGCTTCATGACTGCATGTCTAATGCAAGATCATGGGGTAAGTTTACGCCCAATTCATTACTATTCTGGTAAACTTGACATAGTCGCTCAAGGGATGGGCCCTTGTCTTAGAGCAGTGCAGGCAGTTCATCTAGCCCTTCAGGCTTCATCAGGAATAGCAGAAACTCCCATTGAGAATGCAGAATTGGAGTTGTTTGTTGATGGTTCAGCTCAAGTAATTGAAGGCAACAGACGAGCAGGTTATGCAGTTACTTCCACCACTGAAGTGGTGGCTTCAGGTTGTCTTCCAGATCATTTTTCAGCTCAAGCTGCAGAACTAGTAGCCTTAACTAGAGCATGCACGCTAGCGTCAGGATCGGTTGCAAATATCTACTCTGATTCCAGGTATGCTTTTGGGGTAATACATGATTTTGGTGTCATTTGGCAAAGTAGACAGTTTTAACTTCTGCTGGATCCCCCATAAAGCATGCTGGATTGGTAAAAGATCTAATGTTTGCCATGAAACTTCCAAAGAAATTAGCGGTGATCAAAGTGAAAGCACATCTCACAACTAATACTATGGAAGCTAAAGGTAATGGTCTTGCTGATGTAGCTACTAAACGAGCTTGTTCCTATGCAACTGTACAAGTGTGTTCAGGTAGTGCAGCACAGAAGACAATTTTGCCTCCTGAATCAATCATTGATTTGTACAAAGACATTGGTCCAGCAACCATGAATCACAGGTTCTCAAATCAATGGTGAAATCCAAAATTCAGAAATGTAGCCACCGAAACAGTCAAGAGATGCGTTACATGTCAGAAAAATAATGATGTGCCAGCAGCAACACATACCCAAGCTCCACCACGACCATTTCGTCACCTACAATTTGATTACATATCGTTGCCTCCTTGTAAGGGAAAAACTGATGTTTTGGTAGTGATAGACAAGTTCTCGAGATGGATAGAAGCTTATCCAACAGGGCATGCTACAGCTGCACATACTGCTAAATAAAAATACTGCTTACCAGATTCCATTGACTCAGATCAGGGTACACACTTCACAGGACAGGTAGTCAAGGAAGTGTCTAAAATGTTGAAAATTAAGTGGAATCTTCACTGCCCCTACAGGCCACAAGCATCAGGACAGGTTGAACGAGCGAACAGAACAATTAAAACTAGGCTAACCAAAATGCATCAGGAAGGAGTATCATGGGTTGAGGCGCTGCCAGCTGTACTGTGTAGTATGAGAGCGTCACCTAACAGATCTGTAGGACTGAGCCCTAGGGATGTGACGGTGAGGAAATTTTCCCACCGGTTAATTGATGTGTGACAACACAGGTAATACCGGTAACACCGGCGGAGGCTTTTAAATCACTAATTCTATCTAACCGAAAGTAACATGCACACGACCGCTCTGAACTGAAAACGCGCCAGTGCGCGCACACCGTGAATGACAGCTCGTCTGTAAATGCGCGCTCTGTGAGGCCATGGGTGCGTCTCAATCAGTTCCCTAGTTCAGTAGTCAGGGCACTGATCAAGCATTGATCAGTCTATGATTGAGATGCACGCCATGAATGAATAACAGTTCGTCCGTAAAGCCTTGTTTATACTCGACACGAGCGCGAGGGTGCGCGCGGCAAAAATAAATGCGCACAGTCAGTGTAGCGCGGAGGCTCGCACTGCGGAGCCAGGCGAAAGTAAACAATGCGTGCTCTGTGCGGCCGTGCACATTTTACTTTAGTTTTGAATTAGCGCCAATTCGGCTGCGGGTTGCTTGAATTGTAGGTTCATTAGCCTATTATTTTTAATGAAAAACACAACAACAAAACAAATGACAAACTCCCTTAAATAGGCGCTTTTAAGTTTCGCTTTGAAATCTTCCGCGATCATCTCAGTCAGCTCGTCACTCTTAAATCTGATGAATGACTCCTGCCGCTGCCGAGACTCACATTCGGATCCTGCTTTATTAAGCAGATACGTTCAGTTTTTATTTGTATTGTCTGTTCTCTAACTGAACTAATTTATTTTATTACTATAAAAAAATAAAAAAGACGGTGGGCGGTGCCACGGTGGGCAAGTGATGTAACCGGTGTTGAGTCTGGACACCGGTAACACCGGCAACACCGACTATTGTAGCAAGCCTACTGAGCCCTCATGAGATTATTACAGGACGCCCAATGCAGATGCCTGGTGTGATTGATCTTAGAAATGCTGATGTACACATAGCCTCAGATGCCCTGATCACTTACTGTGAAAACCTCACAAAGGCAGTACAGAGTGCCAGAGAGAGAGTTGAGTTTTGTTGGCCGAAGCCACCAGAAGGTGGACACACAATCATCCCAGGTCAGTGGGCGATGATAAAGTCATTCAGAAACAAGCCGTTAGAGCCTAAGTGGCACGGACCACATCAAGTGATGTTGATTACAGCAGCTGCAGTTTTGTGTCAGGGAGGGAAAACCTGGACTCATGTGTCACACTGTAAAGTTGTTCCCCCACCAACAGGGATAGGATAGGACACGGATCAGTGAGAAGCCCAGGAAAGAACCGAATGCAACAGGCATTCGGGGGCCAACCCTGCGGTGAAGACTTCCTTATAGGCCTTTCCCCATCCACTAGTCCAGGGGTGTCCAAACTTTTTTTAAAGGGGGCCGGATTTGATGTTGCGGACATACCTGGGGGCCGGTCCCTTTTCTATTATATATATATATATATATTATATATATATTCTTAATTCCTGCGACAACTAAAGAACAGTGAGGAAAGGATGGACTAGTGCAGGGGTGTCCAAAGTCCGGCCCGCATATATATATATATATATATTTGACAAAAGCTTGAGCTGACAGTAGAGTAGCTTGAGATAGGACACAGGAAATGTATAGATATTTAACAATATTTGTAAAACTTTCATCAACCAAAAAGTTTTAATGGGTGAAATTTTAATATTATTACGGAGTTAGAACTCTATTCTAATTTAAATTTAATAAGTGCTCTATTTAGATCACCACAGGTAAAACCACACTACAAAACATGCTTTTCTGACTTGGTATTTCTGTCTTTTTTCCAGTCCCAGTTCCAGAATTCATCTTCCAGAATCTGGCAGTACGTTTTGGGAGTTCATTTTTAGTCCATCTCTGCAAAACGGACTTCAGGATGGACTAAAATGAACTCCCAAAACGTACTGCCAGATTCTGGAAGATGAATTCTTCAAACAGTGGTACTAGAGGATGTGGTGCTGGTCCTTCAAGAGTCATTCTCAACCTATCATGAACAATTATATATCACTTATACATTATTAAATACTAAATCAATAGTAGTTATTAGGATTACTGTGGTTTGGAATTGGTCAAATGTGCCTGGAAAAAAAATATGATCAGAAAATCAACGTGCCTAATAATTTTGCACTCCCTGTATATATATATATATATATATATATATATATATATATATATATATATATATATATATATATATATATATATATATATATATATATATATATATATATATATATATATATATATATATATATATATATATATATATATATATATATATATATATATATATAGAATAGTATTTAGTCTATAGACATATAAATACAAATGCACAAAACTGCAAGTTTATGACAAAATATAGTCTGCAATTTGGTCTTTATTACTCATTTAATACATGTCTACATTACAAATTAAATAAAATTAGATATTAACCTACATTTCTGACAAATTACCAGGGTTACAGGTGTTACCACAGTAAATCCATAATAAATTTGAAATGCGAATTGTTGTTTGAAAATGATTTTGAATCGGCTCAGCTGATTTGCACGTTAGTGTTGTTTATTAAGTCAGCGCTGTTTAACTGGATTTTAATTCAATCAAATCACAGAGAGATTCGGTACCGGAGACCGCAGCGCTGAACTCGAACACTTCTCACGGGCTTCGGAAGGCTGTTTAGTGGGCGCGTGATCGAGAAACTCAGCAGGTAAACACATTTGTTCAGAGTCAGAGCTCGCGAGTTGCGCAGAGCACAAGCAGCGCTGTTTCGTTCCGCTTTGGGCGCTGTTTCCCTGGCCTAAAGTCTAGTACTGTCACCTTGCGGTGACATCGTGAAACTGCATGATTTGTAAATGATCCGTGGCGGGCCACATATAATACATTTGAATAGACACGCTGCGGGCCGTTTGAAATTCATCCCCGGGCCGCATTTGGCCCGCGGGCCGGACTTTGGACACCCCTGCACTAGTCCATCCTTTCCTCACTGTTCTTTAGGTGTCGCAGGAATTAAGAAATAGGGAAAGAAGAAACAACAATAGCAGACTCTGATTGAACAGATGAGACAACCCTGATGTTTGCTGTCTTTTTGAACAAATACTGCTCTGTTGTCTTTTGTTTTCTTTTCTTAATCTGTGCAGATACCACTTGAAAACTGTCCCCAGACCCATACGCACGCACTTTCTCACCCGCGTATGAAGCCACAACCTCTGAAGGACAACTAGACCCACTACAGAGTCAACTGTCAAGAAGAAAAAAGAAAAAAAAATACACAACGCAGAGAATCACCTACAGGAAATTCAGTCTTCCATCAACATGATCAAGATTGCCTTGCTACTACTCATCATGGACATCGCACAAAGTGTAGACTCCAGAAACAACATATTCTTAGAGCTGATGAATATGTCAAGAAACACCTTGGTTGCTGGAAAGAACGTTTGCATGCCACACCTGCCTTCAGTAGGAGCAGGAATCCCATGGGTTGCACATGATGGGAGGAACGTCTGTATATAACATCCTGCTCAGCCAATTCAATGGCAGGTGCACCCTGGTTGCTACATAATTCAGCTCCTACCACCAACAAAGATGATGGCTGCATTCAAGGACTCACTTATGCACAAACATGGTGGTCAAGTACTCTTGAACAAAATCCAACAAGACATTCTTGATCTTTCAGCAAAATTACATCAGATGACTGAAGATAATTCTTCATGGTTCGGAAACCTGGTCAACAAAGGACTCACAAGGACTGTTCCAACCACGAAAGAACATTACCCGTAATGAACTAAACGGACCCTAGTGGCATGTTTGTTTCTGTGTCAGCATGTCATTCGTCACTACAGACAATCAACACAGAAACAGTGATATGTGCCTGTAATGATCACAAGTTACAAGAATTAACTTTTAAGTGTCTAAATTTGTATTTTGTGAGAGTTATTAGAACTCTCAAAGGGGGAATTGTGGGATTACAAATTTAAGAAAGTACATTGCATTTAGCATTTAAGGTAAAAATGATGATATCAGATTAATTAGTCTGCTATGCAAATCTTCCAGACCTGTTTTACTGATTTCAGAGGCTCTAGCAAGAGTCTCCTTTCCTGTCAGACCTATTTTCTCTATTGTGTTTTAAATAAGTCAGATCACTGAGATTCCACCTTTCGGAGCCCAGACGTTGCCCCTTTTGTCTTTAATGGCTCTGGGATGGCTCTTGGAATTGGAGTTCCTGGCCAGTATCAGCATGCGAATAGTTATGCTGATTCAATGGAACTGGTAGGGCTTTCATTGTAGGGTGTGTCCTTTTGTATTGTTCAGAGTGTCTCCTCCCCTGCTGTATAATCCCTCCCCCTGAAATATAGATAAATTACAATGTATAACTCCTTTAGTTAGACTTGGAACCTCAGCCAAGGAACAGCACGATTCCCAATAAACGAGTAATGTCTGCTTTAAAGATATCCCAACGTCTCCTGGTCTCTTCTTCAAACGAGGAAAAGGAAATTCACAACACTAGTCAATATCTATGCCCCAAATTTTGATAACCCAGATTAGTGCTGGGCGGTATGACCAAAAATGTATATCACGGTATTTTTCTAAATTATATCGGTTTCACGGTATATGACGGTATTTTTTCCCCTATGCATGACAGGGTGTTAATCACATTTTCTACTGATTGAGAGAGGAAATACTGCAGGAGATTGACTAGAATGCCCTGTTTTACTGTCATGACGAGTGAATATTGTAGAAAAATTCCACGCTAGAGTTAATAGGTCTACAGGTTAACAAAATGATGCTGTGGAGAGACAACAAACAATAAAACACAGACCTGCAACACGCTCAGAATCATACTTACAGACACCTGAATATTAAAAGTTGAGTTGAGGGCACCTTAAGCATTTTAAAAATCTAACCCTCTATAACAACAAACTGCCAAAACGAAGAGAAATGAGGATATTAGCAATACATTTAACAGGACTCTCGGAACGAATGACACACATCAGTTTAACACAGAAAGAATAAAGCAGTTACTTTTTGGCCCATTCTTCTTTGAATTGTCAGTTTATTTATTAACTTACATCGTCTTTTGAATAATCCATCGTGTCAGCGCGTTCGTGATCAGACATAGGTTATCAGTGTAATCAGTGCATACATTTTATTTTAATAAGACGTGATGAAATATGCGCGCATACACACTTCTGGTTCATGTCTAGAGCACTAGAGTTTTTGAAATATGTCCATAAAAATTTTAAACGCACTCGCTCCGGTCTATATCAGTGCTATATGATCCATGTGGTGAGCGTTGTTAAACTCATCGCAGCGCTCCGTGCAGAAACCGCGCTATCGCGCACCGCGTGTAGTTTGAATTCTCAACAATAATCAAGGGCTGAATCCGACATCGCTCCCATAACCTCAAATATAGCATTATTTGGAGGGCACAGCGCTTTGTAGTGGTGTCCGAAACCTTAGTGGACGTTATTGAGTGCACTCATTCTATCCCATTGCACCGCAATAACGAGTGTACAGCCGATGTACACACAACGGTTGTCCGACTTCACGCACGTTTTCATTCACTCCTTCAAATAAAGTGATAACGTAGGGAATAGTGAATGAGAGTATAGGATACAGCCATAGGCTGTGTGCTCTGACTGCTCTTACTACAGTGCATCAATGAAATGGGTCCCCTCTCAAACAATGACGCGCTGCGCCGCGTTCCGAACGTTGTTTAAGCGACATATACCGGTATTGCGGTATCATCAAAATTCATATCATAAAGAAAATTAATACCGGTATTCGGTATGAACCGGTATACCGCCCAGCACTAACCCAGATTTTATGAATAAAATATTTGAACGTCTCCCTTCTCTACATGATAACCTCCTTATCTTTGGAGGGGACATGAACTGCGTTATTGATCCTAGGTTAGACCGCTCCTCTCCCAAAAGCTTGACACCATCATTAATGTCCAGGACACTCTCTAACTTTATGGCTAAGAATGGTTGCATTGATCCCTGGAGATTCCACAACCCTACCATCAAGGAGTATTCCTTTTTTTCACATATGCATAAATCCTTCTCTCGGATTGATTGTTTTTTTATTGATGCTAAATTTATCTCCAATGTGTCGATGATTAAATATCCTATAGTTATCTCTGACCATGCCCCGCTCTCTCTGGATATTCAGCTCTCTCCGCAATCCCGATACTCTTCTCCTTGGAGGTTAAACACTCTGCTCCTATCAGATGACAAATTTAACTCCTTTATTGTATCTTCAATTGATGATTTTATCATGATCAATCAAAAAGAGGCCGATCCTATTCCTTGTTCACTGTTATGGGAATCACTCAAAGCATACTTGCGGGGTCAAATATTTTCCTACTCTGCGCATTTAAATAAAACTTGTATAGCCAAACTTCAAGAGCTTTTAACAAGATTGGAAAAATTAGATCAACAACTAAGCCATTTGCCCCTCCCCTAGCTTGCTCAAAGACCGTGTTGATTTACAAACCGAATTTGACCTTATTACGACTACTGAGGCAGAGCGCCTTCTCTTACGCTCGCGTTCCACATATTATGAGCATGGCGATAAGGCAAGCCGGCTACTAGCCCATCAGTTGCGTCGCCAGGCTGCCTCACGTATGATTCTTCAAATCAAGGATCCCTCCGGCACACTACACACTGACCCTAATACCATTAACTCTGTATTCTCCTCATTCTATTCTTCTCTCTATAAGTCAGAGTCCTTATCTGATGCTTCTGAAATGGGTGCTTTCTTAGATGCCCTCGATTTTCCTACTGTTAGCCCACATGTTACCAGAGAACTTGATCTGCCGCTAACAGTTGATGAAATCATCACTGCTATAAACAACATGCAAAATTCTAAAGCCCCTGGCCCTGATGGATTCCCAGTTGAATTTTTTAAAAGATTTAAATCTAAATTGTCCCCGATATTGCTTTCTGTATATAAGGAATCTCTGTAGGTTGGCTCTCTCCCTCTTACTTTAAGACAGGCCTCCATAAGTCTGCTGTTAAAGAAAGACAAAGATCCCGACCTCTGCGGCTCGTACAGACCCCTATCTTTACTAAACGTGGATGCTAAAATCCTTGCTAAGGCTCTGGCCTTGTGCTTGGAAAGATTTCTTCCAGCCATGATTTCAGAAGAGCACACTGGCTTTATAAAGGGCCGTCAGTTATCTTACAACATCCATTCCCTTTTAGATATAATATACTCTAAAAATTCCACTACAACCCATGAACCGGTCATCTCAGTTGACGCTGAAAAAGCATTCGACAGGGTCGAATGGCACTTCCTGCTTGCCGTTCTAAATAAATTTGGGTTGGGTGATACATTCATTTCGTGGATGTTCGTGGGCCAGTTAATCACTAAGTTCACCTGTTGTTCATTTAGTTCCCTATTTTACCTCTGTCCTCAGTTTCCTTTGTTCAGTTGTCCATTCTACTTTGTACTGTGGTTGTTTAGTTTCATAGTGTTTTCAGTTCTGTTTAATACTTGCTGCAATTACTCCTGCGATTTATATCCTTTTCTGATCTTCTTTGCAACACAAGTGTGACACAGCCCTTTCAGTGCCCTGTTTCTGGCATTATCCCTCAGGCTTGTTGGCTGCATATGTCAGTGTGTTTTAAGGTTGTGTGATGATGTGTTTTGCAGCACTGATGCCCCTTTTGGACTTGTGCACAGTTCAGCCTGATGCTGCAGTGTCTTCTCATGCATTCTTTGGACCTTCAACCCAAACTGGGTAAAGCATTCTATCTCTTTCACACACTCTCTATTCATGTCTTTACAATAGTCAGATCCAAAGATGTCTAATTGACACAGAGCCATTGCAGCATGTATGAATGCAGTTGTATTTACTTCTTCTGCGCCCTTTAGGCAGCCTCCAGCACTCTCAGAGTTAGTGTCCCTGTATGTGGGCCGCTGTCACAGCCTGTGGAAAGAGGCCGGACAGTTGCTCTGGTTGGAAGAGAATGTCAGAAAAGTGATAAAGAGGGTCGACACACATGACCCTTATGTGGAGGACTGCCAAAACAAGTAAGAAGCCAATGAAGATGTATTTTTGTGCCTTTTTTAAAATGTGTTGATGCTTAATTTACCTTCTCAATACCAGATTACTCTTTTGCTGTAATTGACGTGCTGATAATTCCATCTTCATTAAAAGGTCATGTTGACCAGGAGAATATGATCATGAATGTCTTTCTCTGGCTCCATTGACATCTGACATCATGGCTTTCACATACTGTATTGTACTCTGAATAGTAGTAATAATAATAATGTTGTTGTAAACATTAAACATTGTAAACAATAAATTGTAGAGTGATAATGACATAGAGAAGTCAGATATGCTTACTAAAAGATCAAGATGGGCAGCCAACACTTTTGTTGCACAAGCTAAAAGTATGCTGAAGCTACGTGAGATTATTGGAATAGCATGTACAGGCAGAAAGGGTCTCAAACTTCACATTTCCAACAATGAGGCTAGGCAGAGACCAAGGTGAGGAGTGCAATCATCTAGGAAGAAGTACGGTACCTGGAGGAGGAAATACAAAGATTAAGGGCTGTGGAGCTAGCATCCCAGTGGTGGCTGCAAGCTTTGTGGTGAGATGGACACCATTGGTTCCGGGGGTAAGACTGTGGTTCCACCAGGTTGTCCAAACAACCCTAAGGCCATATCTGGTTTGGTGGTCTGAGAAGGTGAAGAAGAGCATCCTGATCAAACTTATGGTCTCATGGGAAGAAGGATGCGGCAAAGCTTTTGAAAGGGCACCAAATACCCCAGAATCTTTTGCAATGTGTTGGGAAAAAGGATGGCTGTTCCCAGTCGAAGTCAGTTGTAGAGGATTCCCTGCCTAGTCAATATGGAGAATGTTTACTGCCATTTGAATGATAGGAAAAGAGAAGAGAACAGTTTGCAGTATGGGGGAGGCAGCAGAAAGAGCCTCTTGCTGGCTAAGGAACAGGAAAGAGGAGCCAACATGGCTTACTTTTTGTGTTGGGTGCCTCTCTTTTTATGCTTGTGTGAGAATCTTTGACAGGAAAGAGATGGTGAGAATGTTGATGTTCTTCTGTCTGTCTGTCTTTACTGGACAGGAGGAAGCAAAGATACCAGAGTGCTCCCAGGAACATCCATAGACATGTGCTGATGTCTGAGATCAAGGAGGCAACAGCTACTCTTCCTCTAGTAAGAGACATACCTCAGCTACACAGTGGCAGTAAGAATGCAGTAATCAAAACTAGGGGTGGGAGAAAAAAATCAATGCATTGCGATTCTCTCCTAAATGATTCTGGATCAATTCATAATCTATTCTGAGCTTATTTTTAACCGCAGATCCGTGGTGACGCTGAGTGTGCTTTGAAACACGCATATTTTGATTCCTTAGACACACACACGCACACACACACCACTCGAACCATAAAACTTATTTGTTCGTTTATAAAGTTCGGAAATGTTGAAGTGAAACAAGAACATTTGTGGTCTTCATTGCACAGGATATGTGCTGTGAGAAGCACGCGCTTTGCTTGATGTTACGCTTGCAGTGTGTCTCGCCCGCCAGTATTTTCCTTACAAATGCTCTATGAAGGCATCATTTGTCGTTTGGAATGCAGTGGGCTTATATATTAAAAATATGAAACCCACACTTGATAGAAGGCTGCTTTAAATTTCAAATGCTCACGTGCACTTTGTGAAGAGAGCTTGTGCATGTGACTGTTTATGACTCCCGTGTAAGTGGATAAATATACTTGCATCTCAAAATGCTTTTATGACGCAAAATTAATGTAAAGTCAGTTATGTCTTAAGGGATTAAACAGACCGGACAAACCTCTTGCTCTGTCTATGATGTCATCAGTAATAAACAACAGTAAAGCTGAGAGAGAAAAATCACTCACTGCTCTTGAATGGAATTCAGATACTCTTAAATTCTGAAAGCAGTCTTTGTTTATTGCTTGTAATGTTTCTATGCTTTATTATCGGACCGTGAGGTGCCTAAAGATTCCCACCCCTAATCAAAACCTATTCTGTTTGACACCACTTGTAATTATTGATTTGGAGGGAATCCTCTGTAAACATTCATAGCATTTCACCAAGCAGTGTCTCACCCAAGACTATTGACAGTCTCTGCCGTATTAGCATAGACCCCGCCCTGAGCGATTTGTACACTGTCCACCGGAGCAGCTGTAGAGACAAGAATGTCTCAGTGTCCTGGAGTGATACTGGTTACGGCATTAATGAAAGGGAGAGCATGCACTTTATTAGTTAATCACAGTTTATAAGCACTCCCCAAAAAGACTGTTTTTTTTTTTTTTTTTACAGTTAGTTGTAATGAGAATTACGGATGTTAAATATCAGTGTAGTAATATATTACTACATTGATATTTAACACATCAGTAATTCTGCGGAAATAAATCAAGCTTTTGAGGTTATTCATGGTCAGTTTTTAAAAAAAAATGCCTAATTGCGTTCATAGAGAGAACCTTTTGCTGCTTATGTTTGCATTATGTAACATACATTATCTTAATTCAAAATGTTTATTAACTGGAACATGGAGTCATAATATTTCGATGTGATTTCTGTCATTTTGACAGACAATACATATTTTGACAGACAATACATTTATCTGCTTTAGAAACATTCCAGTAAACACTGCTAATAGGGATTATATATGAAAAAGGGGAGACAATTACATTTTAAAGCATCTGTTTTATAAACCTGGAAAGAGATTCTTAGTGCATCTTATCTTAACACCTATGTTTAGTAAAGGTTTAAGTGGATATTTGCATTGCCCTTAGTCATGGAATAAACGTCTGAATGCAGTCCTAGATGATTCTTTCAATAGTTTTTCAATGAAGGTAGTGTTGAAAGTTGCATTGAAATCTTCTGGGATGAAGTGAAGAAAAAGACTAACTTTGGAGGTGTTATTCTGACTTTAGATAATGGGTAAGGACTGCAGTGTTGAGGCTCCTTTTCTTCTCTTTTCTTCCCTTCACTACTGAACTGACTGAGATGGTGTCCTTTAGGGGTGGGTGATAAGACCAAAATCTTATATCACGATATGAGTAATTTTATTTCACAATAACGATATATATCACAATATTACTTAAACGCAGGGCCGTGTACAGGGGGGTGTTCCGGTGGCTAGAGCCACTGCGCCTCTGCCCTCATCGGCTAAGTCAAGTCAAGTCAACTTTATTTATATAGCGCTTTTAACAATGTAGATTGTTTCAAAGCAGCTTTACAGTGTTAAACAGGAAAATAATGCAGTATAATTTTATTCAGCTGTATAGCCATTCTGGAAAAAACGCTGATGTCATCTGTTCATTTCAATTATCATACAGTGACAGTGTGGGCTTTAGATCAATAATTCGATCAGTAATTTAGTTTAAATGGTTAATTTAGTTTATTAATTCGATTTATTTCAATGGTTAGTTGAAAAATTGAGTGTCCCCAACTGAGCATGCCAAAGTGCCTAAAGGCTAAAGTGGCTAAAGTGCCCCTCATCGGCTGAGGTGCCCCTCTTGCCCCCTTCCCTCCCTCAGCCCCAGAGGATTCCCATCACAGCGTTCTATTGCGCTAAAAATCCACTAATTCCGCTAATCCGTTCCATGTTTTCCCGCTTGCTCCGCAGCATCGCTCACAGTCTGTGGCAGTGCCCGCTCTGTGCAGAGGACAGTTCTAGAAAGCAGTCCCATTAACAGGTAGAAGATTACAAACTACAATCCACATTACAGACAGTGGTTGATCCGCCGAATTAGTAATTTGGTAGTTTGTTTTTGTATTCCTGTCAGTAATGTTTTGCTCATGGTCTTCTAATAGTGCTAACAACTTGTGCAAAATATCCACGTTCTTGGAAGATAATTAATTGTCTAATCAAACTATTGTACCTGATCTGATCTAATATAAATAACACCCAATTGCTGTTGTTGGCACACTTTGTATACAAACAAATAGCGACTTAACAAAAAAAGAGTAATGGGGTGCTAATGCCCGTTCAACATTGCAAATATGGATTCAAAGCTCCAGCATGCCAGTGGGTAAATCATCGTATAGAATATTTAGCTAAAGTTTGTCACACTTTAACTCCTGTAAAATGTATTTCCCATTATCATCAATTGTCTGAGTTACAACTAGTATCTATAACATACATCATATTTATTAATTTTTTTATATTTTTATTTTTATATTTTTTTATTTATTTTATTAAGACCATATTAATAGTGTACACAATTAAAAAAGGTAATATACTATAAATGTTCTAAATGACTTGTATTATAGTAGGGTACAATGGGGCTAAGACATTTTTTTTTAAAATCATGTCTAAGTTAATACTCTCGCAAAGTTTGTACTATTTTCTATTTATTTTGATCATTTGTTATTGTTCAATAAATATTAAAATATGTTAGTATAAAAACGTTAAAATAAATACAGAATTTTTTTTTGTAAAGTTACGATTCTGAAAGCATTGAATGAGATCCCATAATACTTTACATAATACTACAGTAGTAGCCTAACAAATAAATATATATTTTATTATATGATATGATTATCATATTTTTAAATCTGATGGTTTCATTATAAATATGATGATCATCTCTAAGGTGGACACTCAATCTAATATATGATATTTCCCATTTTAATCTAACCATGTCATGTCAACAAATGGAAAAGTGAACTAACTATTTATTATAATGTTAATGATTGTTCCTTTTACCCCAAATACCATACTTTTACATAATCTTCCGTTATTGAAAACTGTTGCTGAAAATAATTAACAAGACCCTTGTCTCAAAATATAAACCCCCATATAATGCCCCTTTTTTTAGTTTGGGCCACTGCCCCTCAAAATGTCTGTGCACGGCCATGCTTAAACGAATATTTTAACTCTCAAGCTTACTGAAGACAAGTAAACCATGATAAAGAAAGAGCATAGAAAACAAACTACAATAGAATAGACACAAGTGAAAATGACCTACCTGAACAACTTTAAACACTTTAAATAATACTACATGAAATGTATAATCAAATTGTTGCAACAATGAGTTTCGGGGAATAATTAACTCAAATGGTCTAAATATTCATGAGTCTATGAATATGATCTGCTTGTTGTACAGACAATATTACGTATAACGGAACCTTTAATCATTTAAAAGTAACCTTTATCCAAATTGATTTCTTCATCAATTATCAATCTTATAAACCTTAAGAAACATTGATCTGTTTGATCAGGACAAATAATATCTCTTATGTTTGTACAATTTGTATCACTGAAGTAGTAATACAAGAAAATCAAGCTTAAATGGGTAGCTAAAATCTTACGTCTCATGGACTTTGATATTTGTGAGCAAAACAATACGGATTCAATGCAATCATTTGGTTTTAATAAAACAACTACAGTTTACAAAGCTACGATTCACACGGAGGGAAATATGCATATATATGTAGGAGAAAACAAACAATATGGTACAAACAAGGAAACATGAAACGTAACGAATAATAAAAAGGGAAGAATTAACAAGAGAGAGAGAGAGAGACAGAGAGAGAGACAGAGAGAGAGACAGAGAGAGAGACAGAGAGAGAGACAGAGAGAGAGACAGAGAGAGAGACAGAGAGAGAGACAGAGAGAGAGACAGAGAGAGAGACAGAGAGAGAGACAGAGAGAGAGACAGAGAGAGAGACAGAGAGAGAGACAGAGAGAGAGACAGAGAGAGAGACAGAGAGAGAGACAGAGAGAGAGACAGAGAGAGAGACAGAGAGAGAGACAGAGAGAGAGACAGAGAGAGAGACAGAGAGAGAGAGACAGCTTCACAGTCCTTTCGCAAGAGCCCTCAAGAAATGTATGATTCGTGAATCAAAAATAATTCAGACAACCTCTTACAAGCAGTTTGATTGTGAAATAGAATACTTGCATTACTACGGCTTCTCGTGTAAGTGTCTGAGTTCGAATCGTCGGGGAAGTTCGCTAAGGATTTGCGAGTCCCAGGTGAGCTTCTTTGTAGTTTAGGAAAGTCGCTCCAGAAGTCTGCCAATTTCTCTCTCCTTGTGGGGAGGCCTTCTCTCAGGATTGGGAAGACCAGGGTTGGTCTTCCCCTCCATGGCGAAATGCCAAGAGGTCCGTTCCTTGTGGTGGCGAAAATGCAAAGAGTTGATGGTCGGTTCCAGTTTTTATAGAGGGGAAGACCGACGCCCAAAGAGTTCAACGCTCCAATCTCTTGCGGCTATACGATGACGCCTCGGATCTAATCAGCGAAACACACAGGCCTTTTGTTTAAGTATGATTTGATTAGACAAGTCACGAGGGCTGTGAGGTGTTCAGACTTTGGTCTATCCTGGCACATGACTGATTGAATCATTACTGTTACAAAATGGATAAGAAAATGCATTGCCTTTACTGTGTTAAAAGAAAATGCATTGCCTTTACTGTGTTAATTAAATATACATTTATTAAAAGCTACAAATGTGATTCAGTCAAGAGCAGTGAGAGATATTGTTTGCTTAACATAAATAACGACAGCAGGTAAATTTGGATGCTGTCACTTTAAGAGTGACTGCACGGATCTAATGCACGTGTGCGTTCACTTAAAGGGGTCATGAATTGAGAAATCAACTTTCCCTTGATATATAAATCAATCAGAATATAAGAATATCCTGTAAGTTTCAGAGCTGAAAACTTCCTTGTTAGACAAAGAAAAGCTTTTATTGACAGCTGGCTCAGCAAACATTTGATCTGGGAATGTGCCTCCCTGTGACATCAGAGTGTGGTGTAACACCGCCTTAACCGAAGAAGACAAACGCTTGATTCTGTAGCCTGCCCACTGATTTGTGCATGACATGTTTTAGATAAATAACACAGGCCTACGTGGAGCTAAACGGGATCGAACTTACAAGCAATAAAAATGCTGCATAAGCGTCATTCGGATTCCAATATTATGAATGCATGGATGACCTTTATTTTTAATGAATATCCAGCTCACGTGGATAAGACATTGCGTGTTTGTTCCTTTATTTCACCACGGATTCGTTTGTAAACAAGAGACTGGATTTGCAGACAGGATGAGATTACATGAATGAACGAAGCAACACACATGACAATCAAAACGTGGATACAATGGTTTTAATGTGAGTAAAACATGTTTTTTATATGTGATAGTACTGCATTGTTACAGATCGTTTGATATCTATTGATTATGTGTACGTGTCTAACTGAACATAGCTTAGCATGCTGTCACAGGCTGGAGAATCCTTTATTTGAGGTGTTGTTGGTTCATTGTGCTGCGATTCGTGATCAGACTCGGACATGTATGGGCCAGGGCTCGCAAAGCCCATAGCAAACACATAGCAAAGGACTGTGTGTTTTCCAGATGGGCTACCAAAATGTGCCACCGGCCTGCCGACGGGCTATCTTAAATAGTGAAATAACATACATTTCTTGATGTGCGTTGTTTACTCTCTTGACTCGATATTTGAAGGAAAAATACAATTGTGGAAGTTAGTGAGGCTTGTGTGTGCGTGTGTGTTGGTGATGCACGGTTCACGGTTATATCCACCGATCGGGCGGGCCAAGTAATAAAAAAAATAACGTTCCAATTAATTCTGGGTGGATAAGAGATAAATCATTGTGTTTGTTTGAAAAAGACATTTTGCGAGCCCTGTGGGCGAATCATTCCGGTTGCCGTTTTCCCTCATGCTTTCAAAACAATTCCTCACGTGTACTCACGAGGGAGCCAAAGTTAATAAAGTTAATAATTAATAATATGCTAAGCTTATCCAATCATAGCAGTAGGTGTTTACTTCCAAGTTTTCAGTGCGGCACGCCCATAAAAACTGAGCGTTCCATGAGAGAGACTCAAAACCAGGGTAGAAAATAGCCTATTACCCATTCATTATGTTTTTGAATGTTAAAAACATGCGAACGTCACAAGTTGACCTCAGACAACTGTATAAACAATTTTTAAAAAGCCAGTTCATGACCCCTTTAAATCTGTTGTAGCGTTATGGCCACATATTTTATTAAATTAAAATTAGCTCTATATGGAATAATGGGTATTAATATTTAGTTGTTTGACTAATGATAGAGGGTTATGATCAAATCATAAATCTCTAAATTACCCAAAAGGGAAATACCTAACCTAGGTATTTATGAAATATATATATATATATATATATATATATATATATATATATATATATATATATATATATATATATATATATATATATATATATATATATATATATATATATATATATATATATATATATATATATATATATATATATATATATATATATATATATATATATATATATATATATATAGTGAGGAAAATAAGTATTTGAACACCCTGCTATTTTGCAAGTTCTCCCACTTAGAAATCATGGAGTGGTCTGAAATTGTCATCGTAGGTTCATATCCACTGTGAGAGACATAATCAAAAAAAAAATCCAGAAATCACAATGTATGATTTTTTAAACTATTTATTTGTATGATACCGCTGCAAATAAGTATTTGAACACCTGTCTATCAGCTAGAATTCTGACCCTCAAAGACCTGTTAGTCTGCCTTTAAAATGTCCACCTCCACTCCATTTATTATCCTAAATTAGATGCACCTGTTTGAGGTCGTTAGCTGCATAAAGACACCTGTCCACCCCATACAATCAGTAGGAATCCAACAACTAACATGGCCAAGACCAAAGAGCTGTCCAAAGACACTAGAGACAAGGCTGTCTTCACAAGGCTGGAAAGGGCTACGGGGAAAGTGCCAAGCAGCTTGGTGAAAAAAGGTCCACTGTTGGAGCAATCATTAGAAAACGGAAGAAGCTAAACATGACTGTCAATCTCCCTCGGACTGGGGCTCCATGCAAGATCTCACCTCGTGGGGTCTCAATGATCCTAAGTAAGGTGAGAAATCAGCCCAGAACTACACGGGAGGAGCTGGTCAATGACCTGAAAAGAGCTGGGACCACCGTTTCCAAGGTTACTGTTGGTAATACACTAAGACATCATGGTTTGAAATCATGCATGGCACGGAAGGTTCCCCTGCATAAACCAGCACATGTCCAGGCACGTCTTAAGTTTGCCAATGACCATTTGGATGATCCAGAGGAGTCATGGGAGAAAGTAATGTGGTCAGATGAGACCAAAATAGAACTTTTTGGTCATAATTCCACTAAACGTGTTTGGAGGAAGAAGAATGATGAGTACCATCCCAAGAACACCATCCCTACTGTGAAGCATGGGGGTGGTAGCATCATGCTTTGGGGGTGTTTTTCTGCACATGGGACAGGGCGACTGCACTGTATTAAGGAGAGGATGACCGGGGCCATGTATTGCGAGATTTTGGGGAACAACCTCCTTCCCTCAGTTAGAGCATTGAAGAGGGGATTCGAGGCTGGGTCTTCCAACATGACAATGACCCGAACACAGCCAGGATAACCAAGGAGTGGCTCTGTAAGAAGCATATCAAGGTTCTGGCGTGGCCTAGCCAGTCTCCAGACTTAAAACCCAATAGAGAATCTTTGGAGGGAGCTCAAACTCCGTGTTTTTCAGCAACAGGACAGAAACCTGACTGATCTAGAGAAGATCTGTGTGGAGGAGTGGGCCAAAATCCCTCCTGCAGTGTGTGCAAACCTGGTGAAAAACTACAGGAAACGTTTGCCCTCTGTAATTGCAAACAAAGGCTACTGTACCAAATATTAACATTGATTTTCTCAGGTGTTCAAATACTTATTTGCAGCTGTATCATAGAAATAAATAGTTAAAAAATCATACATTGTGATTTCTGGATTTTTTTTTTTTAGATTATGACTCTCACAGTGGACATGCACCTACGATGACAATTTCAGACCCCTCCATGATTTCTAAGTGGGAGAACTTGCAAAATAGCAGGGTGTTCAAATACTTATTTTCCTCACTATATATATATATATATATATATATATATATATATATATATATATATATATATATATATATATATATATATATATATATATATATTTATATATTTATGGTTAACAACAATTGATTGCAATTAACGATGGATATATATTAAATCATTACAGAATAACCTTTAAAGAATTGATTCAAAACTCCTCTGAATCGTTCCTTTTAACGAACGAGCAGTACAATCTTTTATCAACTCTCACAAAGTTCACTCTTTTCTACCAAATCCTCAAAGAGGTTATTCCTCTGGCTAGAAAGAATAAACTCTCCAAACTATTGGGGTAATTAAAGTACAATCAAGTATAATCAGATATACTTATGAGAGCTCGTAGCTTAGATCTGACATTAAAGGGACTCATGTTTTGTGAGCGGCAACAATGACAATCAAAACGTGGATACAATGGTTTTAATAATTGATACTACGATTACATACGATTAAATAAAGAATACATGTATATACAGAATAACGAAAGAGAATGAAGAGAATAGAGATGGAGGAAGGACAGAGGAATGGGAGGATCCGATCCGACAATTTCACAAACATAACCATAGAGACGGCAAGAACAATTATCACCTTAAAGTCGGCATGAAACGGAAGTTGAGATCGTCTTTTTCTCCTTATTGTGACGTATATCCGAGTGAAACAGCTTCTGAAATTAGAAAAAATGTAGGGCGAGGCTTGATTTCGTCCTTCGGGAATTGATTGGATCGTTGGAAGTTGGGCGTTGCTAAGAAAATGGAGGCAGATTTGAAGTTTGCACTCAGTTATGGAGAAAAACTCCATTTATCTCTTAAATAAATGTATTTTCTCTCTAAATCTTTTCTACATATGTTACTGAGCATATTTCCTCACTTTTCGCTGGTTTATGCTACAGATTTTACTTATTTTAAGCCTTTTATGGCTTTATTTCTGTAAAACTTTTTTCTCAGCTCTCCCTTATAAGGGGGGTGCGCCGTAAGCGCGTTCACACACGCTGCATTCCTAAGTGCGAGCCGTTGTCACCACAAGCTGTTCGTCCGACTATATTGAGAAATTTTTACATAAAAAAAGCTTTTATTTCTCATATATTTCTCTCTTTTTGCCTCAAGTCCTTCTTGAAGAAGGTATTGTGTACACCGAGAAAAATGTACCTAACCACCATATTGCTACGATCAGTGACAGGTTTCTGAGGGGCGGTGCAGAAACGAGACGGGGCAATAACCCCGCCCTCACGCCATAGCACATGACCGAGAGAGAAGAGAGGTCGTTTCGATGAGGGACGGAAAGTTAACATATTTGATTCAAGATTATAAGGGTAAATGAATTTTTTTTAAAGTGCACAGATAAATCAGTTATAGTAAACCCTACAATATTAATATAAAAATACGAATTGTAAAATTTGATTTCATGCCGCCTTTTAAACAGGGGTTCAAATCTTAAAACGCATCTAAATTTCGATAGAATTGATACTTGCATGGCTTCCTGGTGTTGTGTAAAGCATAATGCGCGCGTTGGCGTTTCTTAAGCCTTGTTTATACTCGACGCGTCCGCAAGAGCGCGAGGGTGCGCGTTGGGTGCGCAAGACCCCATTTCGCCTGGCAGTGTGCAGCGCATTTTTTGTAACAGCGCGCATCCGAAGATGAACGAGTTCTAGGTGAACCTAGCCGAGCATGACGTCTCATCACACCGGCACACAGTTTGCACATACAAATGAGGTGCTTATATTTACAAAAGGAGTCTACAAAACCAGAAATAAGCCCTTTTAAATAACGATCCATGTTTAATAAAAAAATTATCACGAAACTAAATGAAACGGTTTAGTTAAATTAGGAAATATTTAAGAGATCGTTAATTTAGTTGTATACATGTGTGCATATATTTTGTTCTCATGTCACAAGTAATATCAAGGTTCACTGAGTTTTACACAATCCTTTTGTAGTGTGGTTTTTGGTGAAGCGTACTAAAATAAATATCATCCCCTGTGTACATTAGCCACTTCTCGACGCTGTTTCCTGATGGTTTATAGAACAATTACTCCGAGTCGCCCTCTGTCTTTTCAAAGAATAGCACAACGGCGAGCGCGTCGAGTATAAACGCCTCGTCCGTTTGGGGAGGAGCGCGCGCATTCAGCGGAGGGTCGCGCTCTTGCGGACGCGTCGAGTATAAACAAGGCTTAGAGCAGTGTTTCCCAACCTTTTTTCAGTCATGGCACCCTTTGAAAATGTTCTCCATTTTGTGGCACCCCCTCGCATACGTTACGCTAGGGATATAATGGTACAGATTGCTCACGGTTCGGTTTGTATCACGGTTTTAGGTTCACGGTTTCGGTACGGTTCAGTATTTGCTATGTTCAGGGAAAAAGGGACTACTGTTAAATAAAAATAAAGAAAATAATGAGAACTAATAATTTAAATACAATCAGCAGCAAAAATAAATACTATTGAGCAAAGATGCTAATAAAATAAACTATGCTTTTCAGGTTTTTCAGGTACGTCTAACATTAGTTTTTAGGTATAGAAATTGATCAAATGTAAAATAACATAGCATGTTGGACTGTATAAATGAAAGATTAATCCTATTAAACTTACAAAAGCTATTCAATCAAGAGCAGAGAGTGATGTCCTTGTCTTTTGTTGTTTGACATTAAACACACAGCAGTAAAAGCTACTGCCCCTTTAAGACCTAATGCTCGGATATGCGTCGTATTTCTCGACTGTATAAAGTTTACTTAAGGCATACACAGACTATGTCTGCTAGAATACTCAAGATGGACATGTTGACATAATTTTTGTGTGAGTTTGTCCGTTCAAGAGCAAGACTTGAAGGATAACTCAATATTTGCACGCTGTGAGACGTGTGCGCGCTTTCGGATGAGTGCACAGAGACACATTTTCTCACAGCGCGCGCAACTTCTCATTCGCGCCTTCTGGCACTACACCCAGGTGATGACGGCGAAAATGACTGGTCATATTCGAACATACGGCAGCACTCGCATGCATTGAACTTTTACAAAGAGAGAATTATTTGGGACTTCCGGTTTGGGGAACATGTGAAAGCAGCGTTGTCTCAGGCTCCCGCAGCAGTAACTTTGAAAACTTATCTTTTTTCCTCAAAACCCCAAAAACTGAGAGTGGAAGTATTAACATTAGAATCATGAACATCCTAGAGAAATGTCAAAAGCATCAAAAGCATCTAAAAAGACTGAAGCAGACGTCTGTCCTACGGAAAGCAGCACAACGCTAGCTACCATAGCTAATATGTTAGAAGATCACAGAGCTAGTATTGCAGCCGACTTCAAAGCAACATTCGCTGCTCTGGAATTGAGACTCGACAAAATGCAAACAACGATAACAGAACACGGTCAGCGAATGGACTCGTTGGAATCCCACGCTGAGCTACAAGCCCAACGAATTCAAGCACTGGAAGAGAGGTGTCTCGCAATAGTAGATAACAACGCTAAGCTAACAGCGAAGACTATCGATCTTGAGAGCCGCAGAAATATTAGAATAATCGGCCTCCCAGAATCAATCGAGGGACCCAGGCCCACAAGCTTTTTCGCCGAGCTCTTGACTGAAGTACTGGGAGACCAGATCCTTCAGTCTCCCCCTGAACTGGATCGAGCGCATAGATCGCTCACCGCTAAACCACAACCCGGCTCGCGGCCCAGACCGGTTATACTTCGCCTCCATCGCTATCAGACCAAGGATATGATCATTCGGGAGGCTCGTAAGAGACGTGGGAAACTTCAGTACCGAGGGACACCAATCCAAATATTTGATGACTACACACCAGAAATCGCCGGGGAACGAGCTAAATACCGAGCGGTGATGGCCAAACTTTACAACCTCGCTCTTCGCCCAGTGCTTCTCTTCCCGGCCCGTTTACAGATTACTCTGGAGAGCGGAGCGAAGAAGAGATTCTCATCCCCTGAGGAAGCCACCACCTTTGCGGCCAAATATCAACAGGTATTTTACCCGCGGCTAATGTGGACTATGTTAACCTAGCTGGCTCCCTTGCGGGAGGAGCTGTGCTCGTATTGGTAAGTCTTAAGAGTAAGATGGGAACCTGCTGAGCCCTAGCGCTTATCATTTTTACAAAGACGATATACTAAGTGAGTTATTGTGTTTATCTTAAAGAGATTTAAGGACTGGTTGCTCGGTGGGGCCTAGGATCAATGTTTACCATTTAAATGCTATGCTGGACTAGCCATACATCTAGTTCAGCGGTTTCAAAATATGATGATGTTGTGTATTAAACCTTCCCATAACAGTGTCGGACCATGCCACAGTGATCTTGGACCTTCACTTTAGTATGAAACCAAAGGGATTCAGACATTGGAGGCTAGACCCTCTCTCGCTGGCAGATGCCAACTTTTGCAAACATATTTCTGAATCGATCACTTTCTTCTGTGAAACTAATAAGAATGACGAAACCTCTCCATCCGTATTATGGGATACTCTCAAAGCCTACATAAGGGGTAAAATTATCTCTTTTACATCACATACGAATAAATTGCGCAGATCTCGGCAGAAGGAGCTGGAGGAAGCTATTGCAGATGTAGATATCTCACTCTCGTCCGCAAATTCACCAGATTTTTATAAAGAAAGAATAAGACTCCAAACAGAACTTGACCTCCTTCTCACTTTTGAGGCTGAGCAGCTTCTCCTCCGCTCTCGGGGGTTGGTGTACGAACATGGTGACAAAGCTGGACGCCTTTTAGCCCATCAGCTGAAGGCAAAAGCAGCATCAAACCAAATTACTCAGATAATTGATGATTCAAACTCAATAACCAACAACCCGGACAGAATAAACAACACTTTTAGATCATTCTTTTCCCAATTATATACATCTGAGTCCCTCACAGATGAAAACCAACTAAATAACTTTTTTGAAAAATTGGACTTACCTAAAGTGTCACCCGAGGACAATCGGAGACTAGACGCCGCTCTCACTCTCTCAGAAATTAAAGAAGCGATAGACTCAATGAACAGTGGCAAATCCCCAGGCCCCGACGGATACCCGGTCGAGTTCTATAAGAAATTCTCAGATCAGTTAGCCCCACTACTACTTGAAATGTTTAACTACTCATTCAATCAAGGCACCCTGCCGCCCACGCTTATGCAAGCTTCCATCTCTCTAATTTATAAGAAGGGAAAGGACCCACTGAGCTGCGCTTCCTATCGACCAATATCACTCCTTCCGGTAGATGTTAAAATACTCACAAAAATCTTAGCTCGGCGATTGGAATCTATCATGCCCAAGATCATTTCAGAGGACCAGACGGGATTTATAGGGGGAAGACACTCATACTCAAACATAAGAAGGCTTCTCGGCGTCATCCTCTCCCCATCTTCCTCTAATGTCCCAGAGGCAATAATATCTCTTGATGCCGAGAAGGCCTTTGACAGGGTGGAATGGGACTATCTCCTCTTCTCCCTGAGACAGTTTGGTTTCAATACTAACTTAATTTCATGGGTCAGATTACTCTACTCTTCTCCCTGCGCCTCAGTGTGCACAAACAACCAACGCTCTACTCCGTTTCCACTTTTTCGGGGAACACGGCAGGGATGCCCACTATCTCCGTTATTATTTGCGCTAGCGATTGAACCATTGTCGGCTGCTCTAAAAATGGAGGGGGGACTTGGGGGGATTGAAAGATGGGGCATAATGCATCAAGTTTCTTTATATGCAGATGATCTGCTTCTCTATTTACCCTTTGGCAAGCATCCCACGTATCCTGACTTTGTTGGATTCTTTTGGTCGTTTGTCGGGATATAAGCTAAATATCTCTAAAAGTGAATACTTCCCAATCAACCAATTAGCTGTAGCCATATCACCATCAACTATACCCTTTAAAATAGCCAACGCAGGGTTTAAATACCTTGGCATTACAGTTACACAATCTTTGCGAACAATTCGAGAGCTAAATTTTACTTCATTAACAACGACGGTCAAGTCCGATTTACAAAGATGGAATTTTCTTCCGTTGTCCTTGGCTGGTAGGATACAAATTATAAAAATTAATGTGTTACCAAGATACTTATATGTTTTTCAATGCCTCCCCATCTTCCTCCCCAAGTCCTTTTTCACAGCTATAAACAATATTATTTCATCATTCATCTGGGCCGGTAAACGGCCAAGGGCAAGCTGTACACTGCTTTGTAGGGATAGATCGGCTGGAGGACTGGGTCTACCCAATCTAATTGGCTACTACTGGGCAGCCAACATGCATAAGATAATGTCTTGGTTTACGTCCCCTCAAACCAGTTGGTGCCAGAGTGAGTCAGCCTCCTGCTCCTCGTCGCTGCTAGCTTTAACATGTAGCACCTTACCCTTCTCACCATCAAGCTTCACCTCTAATCCGGTTGTTGTTGGAACTCTAAAAATTTGGGCGCAAATAAGACGACACTTCGGATGGCTTACTCCCCCTCTAGTAACTCCTATTTGCAACAATCACCTGTTCATTCCAGCGAAGACTGACTCACGATTTTTAGTATTAGAAAACAAAGGGCTGCGTAGTTTGGGAGATCTGTACATTGATGGTATATTTGCAAGTTTCAATCAATTATCTTCTTCCTTCAATCTACATAAATCAGACTTTTTCCCGATACTTCCAGTTGCGAGACTTTGCGAAAACACACGCCACGTCATTCCCACAGATACCAACACCCAGCGGGATAGACCTGGCTCTTAAGGCTAAAAACCTGTCAAACGGCCATATCTCCTTTTTTTATATTTTATTGTCCTTAAACAGTGAATCTATTTTACATAAGATCAAGACGAATTGGGAGTCCAATTGAATCTCTCCGAAGAATTCTGGGAGGGAGCCATGGAGGTTGTTAACTCGTCATCCAGCTGCGCTAGACTGTCACTAATACAATTTAAAGTCTTCCAAAGATTACACTATAGTAAAGACAAACTGTCAAAGCTCTTTCCAGACAAATTTGATGAGAATTGTAGTAGATGCTCGCAGGCTCCATGCAATCTTACCCACATGTTTTGGGCATGCCCCAAGTTGTCTGAATTCTGGCGACTATTCTTTAAAACAATTTCAGATATATTAGGCATAATTGTAACTCCAACCCCATATATCGCCATTTTCGGCAAGCCCCCAGACGACCTTTGTACCACAACCATTGAAAATAATGTAATTCCCTTCGCTTCCCTTATTGCTCGTAAGAGAATTTTGTTATTGTGGAAGTTTCCTCAACCACCATTAATAAAAGTCTGGTTACATGACATTTTAGGTCTTCTGAAACTGGAGAAAATTAAATTCTCAATTAGAGGGTCAGCTAGCAAGTTCTATACTCAGTGGAGACCACTACTTGACTATCTAGATAAGTTGCCAGCTCGGGAAGTCTCCTTGTAGAGTCCCACTGTATTGTTATATATATGCTGCTCCCTCAGTTCCGCTCCGGCAGCGGCAGAAAGCCCCCCCCATGATTTATCCACTCTGAGACACTCCAACATAATAGATAGTTTGCTCTGATGTCTGAGGAGTAAGCAGCAATTGTTTGATTTTTACTTTGTACAGTTAATGGTTAGCATTAGCAACTTGCACTGGTATTCTTAATTATTACTGTGTAATAATTTCAAGTATTATAAATTTAAATTATATAGATATATATAAACGTGTGTATAAGTACATATGAGTACACAATTGTTTTATTTGAAGTTTTTTTTTTTTTTTTTTTTTTCTTCCTTTAAATGCAAGTGAATCATGGTCTAGGGAGGGAGGGGGATGTTAAGTTTCTAAAAGCAAAAACGTATTTTTGTATGCACTTTATGTTTGTACTTTTGCATTTGATAAATAAAAGTTATAAAAAATAAAAAATAAAAAAGAGAGAATTATTTGAAAAATTTGAACAAAAAAAATTATTTGAAGGACTTTTACACGGCACCCCTGTTATCGTCAGATGGCACCCCGGTTGGGAAATACTGCTTTAGAGTGTTCCTGCGCTGAAGCTCTCTCTCCGTTTGGTCCTTCCGGAGCTTGGTCGGTCCGCGGAAGATTTAAAGGTGTTTAGGAGCGCGGAGCGCGTCGATCTCCAAAGGAAACAAACAGCTGGGCTGAGCCGCCCGCTGCATGGGCCGAAGCCCTGTGAGCCGTGCAGACATGACGGGAGGAAGATGCGCAGACAAGAGAGAGAAGCGGAACTCTGTTCTATGTGTTGAGGAGCCCTAATCCACGCCTCTCCTTGGCAATTGACCAATCCAAGGAGGTGAATTCTGAGCGGGAAAGGTTTTTCTTTGTCTCTGTTTGACGACCCACTTTGCATGTTTTTATGATGTGTCAAAGTTAATGCAGTTTTACTTCCAAGTTTGCTAACTGTATTAATCATATATTTCATAATCATATACTGGGCACCACTGATTAAGACAAAGAAAGAGAAGCATTTAGATATCAAACGCGCTTTGGTTTAAAGGCATAAAAGTAGTTTTCAGCAATTTCTGTGTGTGTGTGTGTGTGTGTGTGTTGCAATGAATCAGATCACAGTCTCTTCATGGGGAGGGGGAAGAGGGTTGGGCCTGGACAGATTGGAATCTGTTTGAAGTTCCAAAAGGACGATAACAGTGCGGCCTGCTTTTTTTCGGCCCGGTCATAAAAGGCGACAGTGAGGCCATTTAACTCCGACTTATTGGAGCCAGGCATTAATTTGTACTTGAAACTTCAAAAGGCTAGAAGCATTCTGAAGCTCAGAGCCGAATCGACTCATCGCACATAAACGACTCAAATTTGTCTTATACGTGTTCACTTTGACACATGGGTATGTGTATTTAATAGGAGTGTAACCATTCACTCGTTTTCTCGCTGCATCGATTTCAAATCCTGACGATGCATATGCATCGATCTTGAAACATGTATTTTTTTAATCGTGAATCATTGATTTCGTTCGATACTCGATTTAAAATGCTAAGCATCAAATGAATTGCGATTCAATAGCAATTAAGTGCTTTAAAATAAACATTTGATTATATCTACTACATGCATGAATTAATAGAGACGTTGTGCTGCGTCATCTGCGCCCTTACAGCTCTCCTTCACAGACACGCGTTGCACTCACCGCCTTCACTGGATTGCTCTCTTCTAATGTCCGTAGCTCATTTATATAAAATAAAATACTGAAGTTTTACGGAAATGGGTCATACAGGCTACCTGAGCAGTTGAAGTACAACCCCTCTTATTCAAGGATGCACATTTATTGCATGGATGGAACATTTATTTAAGTGTCTAAAATGCATAAGCACAGTTCTAATGAATGATACATGAAATTTAACTTAGTCGTTTAACTGAATATACGAAGGAAACTGCTGAAATAACTACAACATTACTTTTAAAGCCTTTTTAAATTTTGGCTTATGTTAATTTCTACAAATGCCATTTTATATAGGCTATTAAAGTAAAGTGTGTAATAATAATAATTCAATTCACAGTTATTTGTAACAAAGTAATATGACCTAACATTAACAATGGACAAAGTTTTTTTTTGGTAACACTTTACAATAAAGTTGTATTAGTTAACATTAGTTAATGCATTAGTTAACATGAACAACACCTCTGTTCAGCATTAGTTAATCTTTGTTAACGTTAGTTAATAAAATCCAGCTGTTCATGGTTTGTTCATGTTAGTTCACAGTGCATTAACTAATGTTAACAAGATTTTAGTAATGCATTAGTAAATGTTAAAATTAACATTAACAAAGGTAAATAAATGCTTTATAAGTGTAGTTCATTATTAGTTCATGTTAACTAATGTAGTTAACTTATGAACCTTATTGTAAAGTGTGACCTCTGAAGGTCGCTGTGTAATTCACACCCTGACTAAGACACATTAGGGGAAGCATTTTAATAATCCTATGAATGCATATAAAAAATGCATAATCGAATCGCATCGAATTTTAATGTGAATCATCTCGAATCGTTCTGAATTGGCAAAAATCGTTCTTGAATCGAATCGAAAACCTATGAATCGTGAATTGAATCGATTTGCTGCCTACCCAAAGATTCACAGCCTTAGTATTTAACCATTCTAGCCCAAATAAGCACTCAGTTCAGTTCTCACGCAGTCTATGAGCAGCGGCTTCATGTTAGCTTGTCTCTCTGACAGCGCTGAGAAACAGACTATCAGAGAGCTTTGCATACCGGTTTAAAACTGCAGTGCTTAAAAACTTATGCAAACGATAAGCTTTCGCAAAGCAACATCACAGGAGTGTGACAGTGAAAGATACGATAGTCCAAAATCTCTACTGGTTGACAAATTTCTACCGGTTAATCGCGTCTACCGGTATATCATGCATTACCTAGAAGAGTTTACATTTATTGTGTCATGGAGCAGTTAAAGACCTCCTTAAGTTGTTATACTGTACTGAAACACTTACTGGAGCATTGTCAAAAAAGCACAACAGCGACTTTATTTCTTGAGGATTCTCAGAAAGAACGATCTACAACGGCAGCTGCTAGTGTCCTTCTATTGCTGCTCCGTTGAAAGTGTACTAACTTACTTTATCTCTACCTGGTATGTCAGCAGCTCAGCGACAGATCAGAAAGCTCTCCAGAGGGTAATCAATTCAGCACAAAAAAATCATTGGATGCTCTCTGCCTTCCCTAAAGGAACTTTACACTGTACGCTGCCTTAGAAGAGCAGAAAACATTGTAAAGGACCAGTTCCATCCTGGACATCATTTGTTTGAATCGCTGCCTTCTGGCAAACGCTTTAGGTCCATTAAATCATGGACCAATAGACTCAAAAACAGTTTTTACCCCAGCGCCATAAGGGAACTGAACACTGCTAGCACACACACACAACTGAGGCATGCACTAATCTGAGGGGGGCATCTTATTTTTCAACCCACAGGTTGACAACACCTCTCGTATACCTCAGGATGATTATGTAGTATACGTCTACATTCCACTTCATCATGTAATGTTACATTCTGTTGCACTTACCTATTTTCTATTGTGTGCAATATCATGCAGTTCTTACTGCTTACTGTGCAGTATTTCTGTGCAATATTCACTATTTGCCTAGCTGCACTGGTTTTGTGTGTATTGTGTTGTATTGTTTATGGCATATAGAGGTTTTAGTTGCACTAAGTATATGTGACTACACTGGAAGGTTTTCTCTAATTTCGCTGTACTTGTATAGTGACAATTAAGAATTGTGAATTATATAGTGTTATTATGTTATACATGCAGAATAAGTTTATATCTGGGAGAGCTTGTACTCAAAATTGTATTTTTCTCCAGCTCTGGGTTAAACTTTTTTTTAAACAATTCATTTGTATAATGCAAATTCAAAATTCACATGAAAATTGGATAGAAACTTACCAAGTGAGGGGATTTACAAAATTACAAAAAATCTTGTAATTATGGCTTTCCCCTACATATTATGCAAATATGAAATATGATTTTTCTTCAAAAGGGTCCTCACCAAGATCTCACCATTTCTAAGGAAGAATGGAAATCTCAATAGTTTTCCAAAGGAGCTACCCAGATGCTGGTACAGGCTGTAGTCTACTATCGCCTTTATTACGGCAACCGATTACTTGTTGGCAGCCCTGCTTATGCAACATAACCTCTGGAATGCCACAGCAAGGCTGATATTCACCCTTCATAATATTCACATGTAAATCCTCAGCTGCATTCCAAACACAGTTTCCTTATTCTCAGATCATGTTCAGAATTCTTTGTCCCCTACATTAATTCTAGTACAAAATATAAGACCACAATTAATTGTTCACACTGCAGCTTATTGCAACCCCATATCCAACCCTACTTATCCTAAAACACACGCATGCACACATTTCTGTGCTGATTTTATTTTTGTCAAATTGGTTTATAGTACTTCTCTATTAGATTATTAAAGGGTAACTAAACCCCTGCTCAGAGCTTAACTCCACCCACTGGCAAATTTTGCAAAATGCTGGAAAAGTGGGCAGAACCCAGCGGAGACCGAGGGGACTAACCGAGGGCGGGGCTGAGCGGAGGTCGTGCACCTGAGACCCGCAGTGACGGATTGATTGATTGATAGCTGTCAGACTCGCGAGTCACAGAGATGGAGAATGACTGGAGTGACGCCAGCTTTGCAACGGAGCGGTCATTTCTCCTACCTTCACCTGAATTGGAGGAGGGTGAATTGTCTGTAGACACAGACCCAGAGCCTTATCAATGCGAGCCGCTGGCTCAAACTGCGTTAACTCCCGATGCCGACGATGCTAGTGAAGGAGCAGCGCAAGAGAACTGACGTAATCTATGAACAGTCAAATCCTTACACTGAATGCCACTAAAAATAGATCAGATATCTGATATATATACAATGTATTTTCATTCAAATTAACTGAATCAGCGCAGCAGCACAGGACCAATAAGTTCAGACCTAAAAGCCAGAATAAACAGATTTCTTCAAATAAGTTAGACTATATACACCAGCACGTTACAGTATTGTTGTTCGTTACCGCGTCCGCGGCAACCACTTGCGTGTCAGGGTTTGAAAGTGCGTCTCATGTATGAAAATGATCTGTACACATGACGGGCGGCAATAATATCGCAAGAAAAGCCTGACGTGTACTGGCAACTGCATTATTTAACCGTATTTTCTTCAATACAATGTTAAAGCAAGTGTCAAGTCAGTTTCATCATAATGTTTCTACTTCATGTAATATGACCGTTCATACTGGAGTGAAGCCGTTCTCATCATGTGATTGGGGAAAACATTTCTGAGGGCGTGGTGAGCTCGTGCTAGGGGCGCGGATAGTGAGCCGTTGGAGGTACCATCCTACGTCACGATGTACCACAACGTCCAATAGGAAAATTCAACTGCAGTAGCCACCGTTCAACCTTGAGAGCAGCACTTTGGCGGTTTTACACCATATTTTATAGAATTAAAACACTTTATACTCAGTTGGTTTAGGGTTTAGTAAACCTTTAGTTGACCATTTTCTGGCCATGGTAGTCTTGCACATGAAACTGATAAATTACATTATCAGATAAAATCGGTCTAGAAACATCTGTGGCTAAATGGCTTTTAAATCCAATATGTAGTTTTTGTTCAAATATAGTTGATCTATTACTTAAAGTTGAGTACTACAAAGTATCCCCCCACCTCTCTTACAGGAAGTGACCACACAGCCAGGAATGGGTTTTGATCCTCTCCCTCCTTTGGACTCCATTGCGTCTTACACCAGACCAGAAAGGTACCACCCAGATGTCCTCTACCTTACATGACACAGGGCTTATAATAGTGTTTTAACGAAAAAAGGTTTATCACCTGTATGAATGACAAATATTTTTATTTTTTTCTCTCTTCCACTGTTTTTAATATGTTTAATATGTAAAAAGAAGTGAAGATTATGGGTGGGTGGTATGACCAAAATTGGTACATTTGGCAATATTGGAAATCTTATATCACAGTTAGAATATAGTTATTTTGCTGGAAATTCTTTGTTGTTTTAAATGATTTATTACATTAATCATGTTTTTTATATTATTCGTAGGTTATAAATGATCAGCACTAATGTATAATCTATGCACTACTAAATATTTGGGCTTGCTCTATTAAACATGTCATCCTACATATAAACTAAATGTCTAGAAAAATTGCAGAATGATTGAGTAACATCAATTAGCTTATTTAAATTGACAGACGTAATTCATTTGCACTCATTTAGTTTGCACTCAACTTATTGAATAACTGATTTTTTTAATTGGCTCTTAATCACAAGTCTGGTGTGGACAGTCATCTACACACTATACCCTACAATGACAAAGCAAAAAATAGATGTATAATAACTTTGCAAATTTATTAAAAAACTGAAATACTGACTTTAAGTAATCTAACTGTAACAGCCTTGTTCACTAGTAAATAAAACATATCAGGGTTGACCTACAGGTTTTATAAAAAACTAAATTGACTTTTCGTTTTAATGTATTAAAATTTGTGTTTTTTCAGGCAGAACACGGGGGCCTCAAATGAAAGCACAATATCTTTGTTTTTCCGTTCACTGCTGCCAAATTTCAACCTGCAGGTGAGTGAATGTGCCACAGTATGTCCAAGCAGAACTTCTTTTGAACAGAAACATAAAATGAGTCATGCTCATTTTGCGATCTAGCTGGTTTTCAGTCAGCTGGTGAAATAGTGAAGTTGTGTGACGTTGTTCTATGGAGGTAAGGGCGGGTTTTAGGGTAGCGCTGAGGTCCGTTCAGGCTCTTTTTTTTTCTCATTTTGTGAAGTGACATTGCAAGGTAATAAAATTAAAATTAAAATAAATGCGTAGAAGAAAAACGGGCAAGACATGCAGCAAAACAAATTTTACAACTCACCAGACACCAGACTTTCTTCCAAGCAAGATCCTTTTTATTCTGTTTCTATAAAGTGTGAAGATTTATCGTACAGCTCCGGGGATCCACATATTGATTCTGTCCTCATTGTTGTCACTACTAGAGAATCACGCATCAAAAATGTTCAATTCGCGTCTTTGCATTGACTTAACATGTAACTTAAAATTGACTTAACATGTAACTTAACATGGACTTAACATGTAACTTAACATGGACTTAACATGTAACTTAACATGGACTTAACATGTAACTTAACATGTAACTTAACATGGACTTAACATGTAACTTAACATGGACTTAACATGTAAATCACTCGCGTGAAACGCTTAATTCGCGTCTGGTGTGAACGCACCATTACCTGTTAGAATTAGTTTTCAGGCAGATGCAAAGATACTTAATAGTGTCTAGAAATTAGCATGAAAAATAAATATTTTTTTAAAAAAAGGTGTCCTGACCTCGAACCTGTTTTCTCTACCCACGCAATGTTATCACCTTTTTTTCCCCTCACCCGTTTGCATCCCTGACCTGACACCACTCCAAAGTTACTCTTTGCTAAAATATTCACGGCCGGGAGATCACTGGTCACAACAACCAAATGAGTCTCCTGAACTGAAAGATGCATGTACATTTAAGTTTTTACAGTTTATTGAAAAGCAATGTCACTCAAGTTTCCTTCACTGTGATTTGTACTGGTGATTGGTTTATCATGATCTAAGGTAATCATATGACTGTTCTTATTTGTGTTAAGCACCTTTTTGGATAAGTCTACATGATCTTTGACCGGAACATCCTTAGTCTGCGTTTTTCTGTAGTTTCATGTTAAATAAACCCTTTTACCACGTCTTTTTAAAAAAAACACTTTTATTCATATTTTCTACTTTTTTTTTGTAATTATCTTTTTATAAGGAAATGTCACATCAATTGACAGGTACAAATGGATTTACAGTTGTTAACATAAAAATTTTACAGAACCAAGGGTTTTGTATCAATAGTTTCTTGTTCCAAATGTCCATTGTCCATTCCCTTTGAATAATATGTGTATATACAGGTGCTGGTCATGTAATTAGAAAATCATCAAAAAGTTGATTTATTTCACTAATTCCATTCAAAAAGTGAAACGTGTATATTATATTCATTCATTACACACAGACTGATATATTTCAAATGTTTATTTATTTTAATTTTGATGATTATAACTGACAACTAAGGAAAATCCCAAATTCAATATCTCAAAAAATTAGAATATTATTTAAGACCAATACAAAGAAAGGATTTTTAGAAATCTTGGCCAACTGAAAAGTATGAGCATGTACAGCACTTCATGATTCCTGCTGCTGACCAACTTTATGGAGATGCAGATTTCATTTTCCAACAGGACTTGGCGCTTAGTTGGGGCTCCTTTTGCCTAAATTACTGCAGCAATGCGGCGTGGCATGGAGTCGATCAGTCTGTGGCACTGCTCAGGTGTTATGAGAGCCCAGGTTGCTCTGATAGTGGCCTTCAGCTCTTCTGCATTGTTGGGTCTGGCATATCACATCTTCCTCTTCACAATACCCCATAGATTTTCTATGGGGTTAAGGTCAGGCGAGTTTCCTGGCCAATTAAGAACAGGGATACCATGGTCCTTAAACCAGGTACTGGTTGCTTTGGCACTGTGTGCAGGTGCCAAGTCCTGTTGGAAAATGAAATCTGCATCTCCATAAAGTTGGTCAGCAGCAGGAAGCATGAAGTGCTCTAAAACTTCCTGGTATACGGCTGCGTTGACCTTGGACCTCAGAAAACACAGTGGACCAACACCAGCAGATGACATGGTACCCCAAACCATCATTGACTGTGGAAACTTTACACTGGACCTCAAGCAACGTGGATTGTGTGCCTCTCCTCTCTTCCTCCGGACTCTGGGACCCTGATTTCCAAAGTAAATGCAAAATTTACTTTCATCAGAGAACATAACTTTGGACCACTCAGCAGCAGTCCAGTCCTTTTTGTCTTTAGCCCAGGCAAGACGCTTCTGACGCTGTCAAGAGTGGCTTGACACAAGGAAAACAAACATGCGCAATCTGCAGCCTCTCTCTCAAAGACATTCATTCATATAGTCTTCAGAAAAGGACCTCTAGCTTAGTGAATACTTGTCTCACAAACATGAGACATTTGTTTAAAGCAGGGGTCGGGAACCTTTTTACCAAGAAGAGCCAAAAATATAATTTTAGAGAAATTTTTCAAAAGAGCCACAGCAAAATTTACACTCGTTTATAAGAAATATTCATCGAAACTTTCGTGCTCATAGTTATGCGTCAGCCCAACAGGAAGTGAGCTATTTTGGTTTGTTCGGAAAACGCATGCTCTGGAATTTGATATACTCCTCCTTGGCCATTGTTTCGATCAGCACCAAACTCGGTCAGCATGAAGTCAAGACAGGGAGGATGCTAAATTGCGAGCGGCTTTTTGATATCTTGAATGGTTTGGCCGTGGCGAAGCAACACATTTTTTTTGCGAGAAAAGGGAAACCGGAAGTGTATTATAACTTGTGCAAACATTGACTGATTTGGATGAAACTTCAGCTGTGTGTTTGTTGTAGGAAGCCGATCGCATGGATATGACTTTTGTGAGTCAAAGTTATAGCGCCACCAACTGGCAGCAGGAAGTTTGTCACTTTTTAAAAATGCTTTAAATCACTGTCTTATTTTCACCCGATTGACTTCAAACTTCATCAGTATAATGTGAAAACATGGCAGATATAGACATATGAATGGATTTCTGATATTTTAAATACTGTTGCCATGGCAACATGTCAAAGTTGAAAAATGTTTTTGGCTTTTTTGAGACTCTTAGCATACTTGAAATTGCAGGAAACTCGACACACATCAGAGATGTCAGTCAGTACACATGGGCAAAGCCTCAGAAATGGGCGGGAATGAAGGGCACTATAGCGCCACCTTTTGACAAAAGTGGAGGGCTTCGTTTCATCTACAATCACCAAACTCGGTGATTATATATATTGTTCTCATCGAGCCGGACAACTTTCTAATTTACAGTCATTAGCTCCGACCAACAGGAAGTCCGATATTTTTGTTTGAAGGTGAATATTTGGATAATTCGGGCTCTGAGTTTTTACGTTCTCCTCGTAGGTGATTTATTCAATCTCCACCAAACTCGGTCAACATGAAACAAAGATACGGAAGATGCTAAAATGCGAACGGATATTGGATATCTCAAACGGTGAATATAGCTGTATCATACAAATAAATAGTTTAAAAAATCATACATTGTGATTTCTGGATTTTGTTTTTTTAGATTAGTGGACATGCACCTACGATGACAATTTCAGACCCCTCCATGATTTCTAAGTGGGAGAACTTGCCAAATAGCAGGGTGTTCAAATACTTATTTTCCTCACTGTATATGTGTGTCACAAGAAGAATATATTTTATCAAACACATTAACTCAGCATAAAAAAAGAAACGTCACTTTTTCAGGATACTGCATTTTAGAGTTGTTTGTGTTGATATAGTTGTGTGTGTGTTCTACTATTCTAAGAAATCCTATCAAGGACTCCAACAAATATTTGTAACACTAAAATACCTTCAAAGTCATGTAGTCTTTGAACTCTTTTTGCCTCTGGTTATGCAAGCTAAGTTTTTACAACCATGATCAGCTTCATGCATTATTGAAAAAGGCAAAGCATAATTTGCATCTACTAATGATTTTCTTTTTCCATGTTCAGAGGCCTGAAGACAGACAGGAAGTTGCCCGTGCCGGCCATGAATTGAACCAGGAAGTGAATAGACTCATGGTGGCCATGAGGGACATGTTGGCTAACATCCAGTTTCGTGAACCTCAGTGGGAGGACAACCACGACAGAGACGAGGAGGAATGGGACTGAAAGGGCATGGTTTTCAACAACAAAAAAGTGATGCTGAAGAAGTAAAGAGGAACTGTTATGTTCTGCTTGTCCTACATATTAAAAGATCCAATTTATTCATTCTAACTGACTACTTAATTGTGTTTCACATCTCTTAGTATATGAAGAGACACACGTCTTCATTAAGCCATGACTTGAGAAGCTTTTTCAAATTAATATTATGGCCGGTATTTTTAGGCTTGAAAGCATAATTTTTAAGCACCCACCATGAAGTGGAGCTACCATGTTTAAGTACACCATGACAATCAGCAGGAAACATTAGTAAAACAATGTTGCTGAATTTAAATTATGAATACAATTGTTTTAGTAATTGCAGTAATACTGTTTTAGCAATGTCGAATTAAATCTTTATATTTTCAGTGTCATATTTGGGTAAGGCCTTGGGTATATCCTGTGTGAGGATGAGGTACACAGTCATTTTAAAGGTTGATCGTCTTGAGAAATGAGTGCATTTCTATAGACAAACATGACAGCTTCAACTACAGTAGACCTATAGACCTATACAGTAGATTTTTTAGAAGATCTCAAACAGACATCCTGATGCACCCAACAATGATAACTGATCTACAAATTCAAGGGTACAAAGCCAATGGTATGTAATATATTCATATTCTGTATTTTGAAATAAATGAGCACCAATTAAAGACAATTTAGAAATGTTTTACTTTTTTTCTTTGTACCAGACCCTGTTTCTCTACACTCTTTGAATCAAAGTAAACTCGACATTTAAAATTAATTGAATTTGCGCTCAAGAAGAGCATTGTTTGAAGTTTAGTTATTTTAGTTATTTTATTATTATAACTTCACTAAGTACCTAGTACACTATATTGCCAAAAGTTTTTGGACATCTGCCTTTATATGCACATGAACTTTAATGACATCCCATTCTTAAAAATAGTCTTTAATATGGAGTTGGCCCACCCTTTGCAGCTATAACAGCTTCAACTCTTCTGTGAATGCTTTCCACAAGGTTTAGGAGTGTGTTTATGGGAATTTTTGACCATTCTTCTAGAAGCGCATTTGTGAGGTCAGGCACTGATGTTGGACGAGAAGGCCTGGCTCGCAGTCTCCGCTCGAATTCATCCCGAAGGTGTTCTATTGGGTTGAGGTCAGGACCAGTAAAATTCCTCCACACCAAACTCGCTCATCCATGTCTTTATGGACCTTGCTTTGTGCACTGGTGTGCAGTCATTAGAACAGGAAGGGGCCATCCCCGAACTGTTCCCAAAAAGTTGTCCAGTTGTCTTGGTATGCTGAAGCATTCCTTTCACTGGAACCAAGGGGCCAAGCCCAACCCCTGAAAAACAACCCCCCCCCCCACACACACACACACCATAATCCCCCCTCCACCAAACTTTACACGTGGCGCAAGTACCGCTCTCCTGGCAACCGCCAAACCCAGACTCGTCCATCGACTTGCCGGACAGAGAAGCGTGATTTGTCACTCCTGAGAACACGTCTCCACTGCTCTAGAGTCCAGTGGATTGCACTTGGTGATGTAAGGCTTGGATGCAGATGCTCGACCATGGAAACCCATTCCATAAAGCTCTCTACGCACTATTCTTGAGCTAATCTGAAGGCCACACAAAGTTTGGAGGTCTGTAGCTATTGACCCTGCAGAAAGTTGGTGACTTCTACGCACTGTGCCTCAGCATGCACTGACCCCGCTCTGTGAACTCTGACTCGTGCCTGCAAAGGCCTTGGCCCGTTAGGAGTCCATCTGCCCAAGGACAAAGCAGTACTTTATGGATCTTTTAATAGATTCAGTGGCTGCCAGTGTTTTGCTAATTTAAAGAAGATTTATATTCATAGTGGATTACAGCCTTATTTTAAACCTGAATTACAGTTTTGATCCTGTTGGATTTCTCCTGCCCTAGTAGTACATGGACTATCAGAGCTGTGGACCCTGGTTGAGGCCTGAAGGTGAGGTTCTTTTTAAGAACAACATTATGATCATCCCGGGATTTTTGATGAAAACATTTTTAGATGTTACTGGATGGCCATCAATTTTTTATCTTTGGGTTGCTGAGACCTAGGACTATCAGGATTCTACTTACTGGAAAACGGCTTTTCTGAATTAAGGACTCAATTTTGCTGCTGGGTTTTTCCAGACCAGTAGCATATTGACTAGCAAAGGTGTGGAAGAGTTCTTTCGGGTCTATAGATCTCCCCTCTTAATTTGTTCAGTCTGAAACCCACACGGCTACCGGATTTGTCCTTGATACATCAGCATCATGTATTTCCTTATATTCCTGATGCTTATTTTTTGCAATCAGGAATTAAATGAATTAAATGGACACAGTAAGGAGAGTGAATTCCGGTTGCACTTGCTACACTTCAGACAATTTTCAACCTCATCGACGAAAATTCTTGAGTTATATCATCAGTCAATCAGCCCCTTTCATATATCGAATGATTTCTATTTACAAGTGTATGTAAATGAGATCCTGTATCTTTAGAATCTTATGGTGTTAAATTACTATTTTATTGGCAAGGAGGACTCTTTTTCTCAGTTTGCAGTTAATGGGGGTCCTGATAAATCATTTCCTGTTAAACTAAAATTACAATGTATGGTAATGCTTTTATTGATGTTATCTGGAAATGTTCAGCCAAATCCTGGGACATCTATTCTTTGTGTGCCCACTTCCTCAGATTTTATAAGTAGAACAAGTCTTGGATTTATACATTTAAATGTTAGAAGTTTAGTTCCTAAATTGGATACGATTAAGATTTGGGTGAATATGGCAAATGCTGACATAGTCGTTCTTACTGAAACCTGGCTTAAGAAATCTATAACTGACGATTTGATTTTTATTGATGGCTATAAAATTTACTGAAAGTTTATAACTGATCGGGTGGGTAAAGGCGGTGGAGTGGCCATCTATGTCAACTCTAAGTCAATCTGGTTTTAGAACTGCCCATAGGACCATTACTGCTACTTCGGTGGTGATAAATGATCTTATTGGTGCCCTGGACAGAAAACCGCACTGTGCTGCCTTGTTTGTTGATTTATCCAAGGCGTTTGATTCAGTGGATCATGAATTGCTACTGAAAAAATGTAGCAGTGCATGTTTTGAACCTGGGACAGTGAAATGGTTAAGAAATTATTTGGACTCAGTGGTCCTCATTTATCAAAAGTGCGTACACCAAATTTCCAGCGTACACCCAAAACCACGGTGACTTTGAGATTTATCAATATGGACGTTGGCGTACGGCACGCTCAAATCCTACGCCAGCTCGATGAGGTGGTGTACGTACGTTTTGAGTTAGTGTGAAAATGCGCAGAAAAACAATTCCTAACACCACAAAACGCACTGATAAAGATATGCTATATTATGACCCACTGTAAAAAAAACAACAACAACTAAAGCCCTATTCGTACGGGATAAGTATTATCTGGGGACCTCGTGTGATTTAGAAATTCGCACGGGATTGTACTCGAATTTACTGACTTATCTCCCGGATATGATGTCAAGACTTGTAAATGTTTTTTCGTTATAGATATAGCTGTATGAAATTATAAACAGTTGTATCGATATCATTTTGATTTGTTTTGTTTTATAGTAATACAAATAATTTTGTTCAGTTAGAGAACAGACGCAATTAAAAACTGAACTGAGCAATATAATATACGGCGGAAGATTCCGTTTCAAAGCTAAATGTAAAAGCGCCCATTTAAGCGAGTTGTCATTGTACTGTTCTGTTTTTGTGTTTTTCATTAAGAATAATATTAAACACACCATTCAAGCAATTTACTCCCAAATTGGTGCTCATTCTAAAATGAAAGTATAATCCGCGCGGCCGCACGGCACAGGAAACAAAAACCTTGCAAAAATGATATACGATCCGCCTAATCCCGGCCAAAACACAGAGATGCCGATTCGCACGGGACTAATATTATCACAGGACCTCGGTGTTTGGCGAAATATGGTAGGTAATTTGAGGGGGGATTTTTTCTTTACAAATTACAGACATGGCCGATTCGCAGGGGATTAAGATCACAGGCATTCTCTGCAGTTATTACAAATCGCCAGAGGTCCCAGATAATACTAATCCCGTGCGAATAGGGCAGGGGCGTAGGAACGACTTTGACTTTGGGGGGGACATTTTGGCCACTATAAATCAACGTCCATCCCACCATAATAGTAACATACAGTATGGTGACATGGTACAACATGTATGTTTTGCTCATGTGATAATGTAACGGGAAAACAACATTCTGCATGTTGAAATTTGCAGTAAGTGCTCATTTATTTCACCCCCATTTACTTTAAAAAATCTATTTTGCACTAGGTACAAAAAATACTTCCTCTCAGTGTCTTTTGGACAAAAATGTCCTCATTGGAACCCAATAAAACTGCAATTTTTAATCCCATTTCCATTTAACTATAAAATGATGCAATCTTTGTTAATAGGCTTTTATTCTGTTGGCAGAAAATAGGCTAAAACAAACTTGCCCTCAAATAGAATAGATATAGACAAAACAGCATATTAATAGCCTAATAGAGATTGAACGGGCTATTCCAAACTGCGATTATTCTGGTTAAAATGTGTTTGTTTGTTTTTTTTTTTACAAATGAAAAATGTATGCATATAACATTTTATATATTAATGAGACTAATAATAATTATTATATTCGATAAATGCAAATATTTAACAAAATTAAAATAGAGTATTTAAGAATAAATAAACAATATACTATTATTAATAATAACATTTATATTTTACAGAAAACTGCTGGGTTAACTGTTAATTTGCAGACAGCATATGACTAAAAATCATTAGAAAGGTCTAAGGATTTAATGTAAAAAATAAATGAAATTCTGTGCTTTTTATCTGTGATATCAATTTCTTAAAGTCTATGTATTTAATATGCAATATGAGGCTCCTTTGCATCCACTGTGGGGAAAAAACTGTACATTGGAGAAAAACATGGATTGTCATATAGATTTATTTAGAGATAAGTATTATTTTTTCTTATTTGTTACCCAAACGTTTAATTCAACTGGAAGCCAGAGGGCGCCCTTGAGCAGAAACTCCACATTTGCCTCAGAGAAGTAATCGTTAGCCCTAATGTGAAGCTAGCGATGTAGGATAAACAGAAGATAGAAACGCTTTGACTGATGAAATAAACAAGACATTAAACACGACTGCATCAAGATCTGGGGCCCGTTCTTCGTACCTCGCTAACTCAGTTAGCTGGATTTGATTGTTGACGATTTTACATGATCTCGGATTGTTTGGTTCTTCGAAGCTCATCCTGGACTTGCTGTCATAGCAACAGGTCCGTAATCTTAAACCTGCTCATGAGCAGGCTTATTTCATGTAAACAGGATTAGATTGCATCTTGAGGTGATACTTAAAATCTGTCCCAGCCACTGCTACTTTATTACAAGAGTGCATTACTGAACCAGGGGCAGTAATAATAATTTTAAATAATAATAATATAAAAATGTTATATTGTTTATGTATATGAGAATATAATGAGAATATATGAGAATATATGAGCATATAATATTATAATGTTGTATATAATAATATAGACACAGCCACTTGATTGAGCGATTTATTTTTGATGGAATAATTACTTTATAATTTTATTGGAGGTTTACACACATGTTGTATAGTTAATCTGAGCCGTGCATTAATTTAAGTGATCACGGATATTATGGGAGTGACTTGATGCAGCGCAAGAGATGCAGATAATTTGATCTTGACCCTTAAGAAACTTTAATACTGTCACGTTACAAATCTGCTCCAAATTGAATTAAAAATTAAATTACAACATTGAAATAAAAATGTAAAGGGTGTACAAATACTGTATAAAATCGTGAATATAAATAATTGGTAATCAAAAAACATTTATCATTTATCTATTATAACTTTTATGTTGGTTTGGCTGTTTCCTTATAAAGGTCCAGACATTCGTGGGGTTTTTATTGTATAATTTGTCAAGATTTTTGCATGGATTTTTAATTATATGATGTCATTACGTTGCTGTCTTGACGCCAGCCAATCGCTGCATTGCTGATCGTGGTTTCGAGTATCGATGCATCTGCCCTCTTCAGGGAACACAAGAACGCTCAGTAATCTTAGATCATTTAATTCAGATATTTTAATCCAATCCGCAAATTCGTTTGAAGAACCAAATTAGCCTGAGATCAGTTATCTCGATTAAAAGATCTGGGATCTGTTAAATCATCTCAGATGTAATAAGCAACGTACGAATAACGGGCCCCTGGTGTATTTGAGTTCTTCAAGCCTTCACTATTTTCATAATAATAAGGTATGCAGTGCTGATTGAGTGCAGACTTTATCACTGTATAGAATAATATAAAACAATGCATGTCTGCCTCATTCTGTCCAACAAAATACAACGTTATTAAACGTAGACATGTTTTGCGGGCAGGTAATTGCGTTTATCATGGGATTTGTGGTTTTTTCACCGCATACGTGTACCAACACCAACACCAATATCCCCCAGAAAGAACTAACGTTACAACACCCCGAACGAACGCTCTGAGGGCAGTAGCAAACACTCTAGAGCTCCGCTTTGTAGTCTACGATTCGATACTTTTTTGCTACTGTGTGACGTTTATAACTTTATGCGGCCAGCGTTTTTGGAAATGAATAAAGGATAAAACCTTTTTTTTTTTTTAGACCTAACTGAATGAAATTTAAGACCTCGGATGAAAATCTGGCCGCTTTTAAGACATTTTAAGGCCTTAAATTAAAAATAATAATAATTTTAGACATTTTAAGACCCCGCGGGAACCCTGTAATTTTAACTGCTTGACTGAGACTAATTTACCTCATACAAAGTCGAGTCGTATTCCATTTCAAAGCTGGTGCGCACCGGTAACGTATTTGCATGTTCCTAGTGTAATGTTAACGTCTATGCCTATCAGATGCTCCGAGTCCGACTCCGAGTGAAAAGTGAAGAATATGAAGCTGGTGGGCGAATGGTGATTATTCAAATACTGTATAGCATGAAATGGGACATATCACTCTGGCTTTGACTTGCTGGCAAAACCGAATATCATCTTTGTCGCACTCGCGCTTTCAAAATAAAAGTTCAAAATTTACAGTTTTTGTCCCTGCGGTATAGGCTAATTTTTGGGTGGGACACATGCAGCATTTTCAAATATTGAGGGGGACACGTCCCCCCCGGTTCCTACGCCAATGGCGTAACGCGCCGTGCTTGTGCTTCTCAGGGTATCGCTTCAGTCGTTTTTTAACCTGATTTCTTATGGCAAAACAAGGTCTTTTATAGCCTTAGATATGCTAATTCTAGAGACCTTGTTCGGCGGGAATTCTAGCGACCCCTATTGGTTCGCTCTCTCTGCCGCCTCGCCATAGGTTCATGCAGTTCCCACTGCATAGCCAATCAGCTTGCAGCTCGCGCTGGTCTATCGGCAGACAAATTACAAAATCGACAGACAAATTACTGTCACTATAAGACTTTGATGGGCGTTCCGTTTCCGAAAATATCTGCACAGACTAAACCAATCACAACCGACTAGGTCATCTGACCAATCACCGCAGATTAGCGTCACGTAAAGGCGGGGTTTTGAAAAGTGAATCACTAAAGGAATCATTTGAGAATCGCTGTCAAAACAGGTAAAAATAAATGCATATTATAAGAAAACTAAAGTCTTTTTTGTCATTGCATGCATGCAAAACTGTTGTTGGGGACTTCTAAAACAATATTTGGAACATTTTAAATGCCATGATAGGTGCTCTTTAATATTACTCATTCTTTACTTTTTTTCATAGCAACGGGCCGGACCACATTGTACCCACATTGTGCCCTACCGGGAAAACTCCTGGTGCTCCAGATGGCCAGTCCACCTGGTGACTGCACATGACCTGCAGGTCAGGTGTGCCGATATATCACAATAATGAACATGCACAATATTGTTATCGTGGGCACTTCTAAATACCATGAATAATTATTTATTACGAATTATTCTGATTTTTAGAATGCATTTTAAGAATACTTTACCCATCAACCGTTTAAAACGAACAACACGTCAAAAAGGAACACGCCCTGATGTAAACAGACCCAACGTGCATGAGCAGCACAGCGGAGATGTCCGGAGACATCTTTACCCCACATTTTACCCTATTTGATTAATGCTAAAAGCAAAGCTGGAGATCAACAAAACATGGGCCAATGTTCCTTTTTTATTCATGCTTTGTGTAAAGAGATCTTAGATATTGAACATACACTATAGGTTATCTTCTACAGTTATTACAGAGACAATTAAACAGCATTCTACCATTTAATAGCAGATTTAACACAAGGTAACTGTAATATTCTTAAACTTGAAATGACTGTTGAACTTATGCAACCATACAAAAATGTCCAATGATATTTTGGATATAACTGAAGTAGTGGTTCTCCTTGGATACATGAATAGATTAAAACACATGACCATGTTGATCTTATAAAATGGGAGCACAACATACATTTTAGAATATTATCTACAACATTTTTAAGCAACTTTTCATTTTGAGAATATAACTATAAAGTAAACAGTGTTGCCCTGTAGTATTTTTGCCCGATCCCTTTGAAGCATGCTACCCAAAATTATGTTTAGGAATCTTTAGATCAAACTGATCTCACAGTCATAGTTATAGTCTTCAGTCCAAACAGAAATCATCCCTGTCAAACTTAAACAAGGGCATGTTCTTCTGAAGACATGTAACAGCAACAAAAAATCCATATTTATGGGAAAACAAAGGGAACTGCTTAAACCGAACTGCTTTTAGTATAAGTTTCCCCCTTTTTTCCCATAAATATGGATTTTTTTTTGTTACTGTTACATGTCTTCAGTCCAAACAGAAATCGTCTCTGTCAAACTTAAACAATGGCATGTTCTTCTGAAGACTATAACTATGACTGTGAGATCAAAGCTATGCTGATCACACCAAATGTATGACAATACAGGAGCATGATACAAACCTCTGGAACAAATAAATTACAGAGAGGATGAGACAAGACCCATATGCCAGAGCTCTGGCTCTGAAGATTTCACAGTGTTTGTGAGGCATCCATCATTCAGGCTGATCTATGGGTTCAGAGACTCCTCATTTTTGCGTTCCATCATTCTCGCACAGCGTGGACATGTGGTTGAGTTATCATAGTAGCAATCCCTGGGCAAGATAGCAAAATCACAAGCAAGAACAAAACTCAAACTTAGAAGGAATGAATAGGTACATGGAAGCAATACATTCTATACAAGGTTGATTCTGTGCTGCGTTCAGAAATGTGCAGTTTCGTTCAGCAGCACAAGTAGGCACTGAAGGCACACCTTAAAAAAAATGTGCTTTTCAGTACTCCCATAGTGTACGTTTTTATTGAACATTGATAGAGCAACAGATTTTGTGTAAAAAAGTCATAAAAAAGTGGTTTGTTTGTTTAAAAATGGTATAAATTTATGAGGTGGCAAGGTGGGCCTTCCCCACACACGGAGTATAGACATTTTTCAATATTTTTCTTTCTGTGTAGCTATTTAATAAAGTCTGTGCTTATGTAGAGATATAGGCTAATATAGATTGTGCTTTCTGTTTTCATTTGCACATTTACTGTAAAACATATCGACGCCACTTTTTTCATTCTTGAAGATAACTTTTTGCCTTTATGGTGATTAGATTCACTAAAACAGTACTGCCGCCTTGAACTTGAGAAAAGCCTGGTGTGAGGCATATGGCGTTTCATCCATAGCGCACACAGAGAGTGCACGAATACTCTTTCTTGCGCTTGAACAGACACATAAAAGTATGGCAAAAGTTTGAATCGAGAATTGTGAAATTTCACTAGCATCTTTGGTAGCTTGTTTATAAGAATACATGGGTATTACATGGGTCAAAACAAGACATGATATTCTTTCACGGTCTATGGACCCCCTAAAGTAGCCTTGGCCACCCCATGTATAAAAGTCTAGTTCTGCCACTGCTTCTCAAGCAATATTCGTCGATATTCCACACCTTGAGGATCAACAAGATTAATAATGCGTCTTATGGTATCCTAGGATAGGTATAGTATCCCAGCTGGGAAACCACGAAACCTAAATGAATAGCATGTGAAGCCAGGTGAAGCCAGTAAACCTTGCATTTGTCCATGGGTTGTTATTTCATGTTGGATAAAAGTGAGTATATCCCACAAATTGGACTGTTTTCTTCTAAAAAGAACCTGCCGCTTTAAAATTCTCTTTAAAGTTCGTATGCTACGTATTATTCGGTTATAATTAGCTAAAGCTGATAGTACTGTTTCTTTGTTATTGAAAGAAAGCCAAAAATATAGCTTGACTAAGTGATCTAAGTGATCCGTCATGACCACCTCCATCAGTATGCAATGAACATGACACCGACATTTTGACTTTTTTTCTCTAAATTTAACGTTTATTCTCGAAACACAACGTTATTCTCAAAATTTAACGAGTTTATTCTCAACATTTTATTTCCACTTTTTTCTCGAAATTTTACAAGATTGTTCTCGAAACACGACTTTGTTCTCAAAATTGAATGATTTTTTATTCTCGACATTGTATTTAGATTTTTTTCTTGAAATTTAACGAGTTTAATCTTGCATTATAATCTTTAATCTTTACACACTTTAAAGGGATAGTTCACCCAAAAATGAGAATTAGCCCATCATTTACTCACCCTCAAGTTGTGCCCTAAGTGTATATGACATTCTTCTTTCAGATGAATAAAATCGGAGTTATATTACAAAAGTCCAGGCTAATCCAAGCATTAGAACTGGATTCATAGTTGCTCTGTTTTTGAAATCCATAAAAAATGCATCTGCCCATCAGCCCATCAGAGCTCCACGGGGCTCTGGGGTGTTAATAAAGGCCTTCTGAAGCGAATAGACCAGTTTGTGTGAGAAAAATATCCAAATTTAAATCTTTATCAAGTCAACTTTCGGCCGACCGCCTTCCCTGTTCAATTTATGGAAAAATTGTTGAAAGTTCCCCTGCCGATCAAAAGACTAACGCGACCAGGTACGCTCGTCATGACGTCACGTACGCGTCTTCACATTCAACACTTTTCCAGGGAAGGCGGTCGGCCGAAAGTTTACTTGATAAAGTTTTAAATATGAATATTTTTCTTACACAAACGCGTCGAATCGCTTCAGAAGACCTTATTAACACCCTGGAGCCGCGTGGAGCACGTTATTTGATGGACAGATGCACTTTTTATGGACTTCAAAAACAGAGCAACTATGAATCAAATTCTAATGCTTGGATTAGCCTGGACTTTTGTAATATAACTCCGATTTTATTAATCTGAAAGAAGAATGTCATATACACCTAGGATGACTTGGCGGTGAGTAAATGATGGGCTAATTTTCATTTTTGGGTGAACTATCTACTAATCTCGAGATTGTTTTATTTGTTTATTATTACTTGGCCCTAATCCTCTTCCGTAGAAGAGTATGCGCAAACAGTGGGGATTTCTGTATATTTGTGCAGTGTGCGCATGCCATAAAAAATCAATTCAGATGTGAAGCTTGTGACATATAAACGTGCACATCAACCCGAACACTTAATTTAGCATTCATGTAAACAAGTTCTGATTCATCAATCGGAATGAATGTAAACGTAGCTATTATCACAAGAGACTTTTTCTCTTCCAGGTCAACTACTGTCATGGCAAATCGCTGAGCAAGTTAGGAAGAGTAAAATACGTATATATCAAGCTATTTTTCGGGCAGGAGTCTCCAACCCTACTCCTGGAGAGCTACCTTCTTGTAGACTTAATTTCCAACCCTACTCCAACATACATACCTGTCATTTTCAAGTAGCCCAAAACACCATGATTAGCTGGTGTTTGATTGGGATTGGAGCTAAACTCTGCAGGATAGTAGCTCTCCAGCAGCAGGGTCAGAGAAAGGCACAGACATTTGTAGGACTCTTATTGAGGTTTATAGTCAACACTGTAAAATTAAAAAGCAAGTAGCAGTATATGGTGCCTGGGAAGGGATGGTTTGGTTCACTCTCTTCACACTTCCCACAGAAAAAAAATCATAAAAGGGTGAGTACACGACACAAGGGTGAGTAAATGATGAAAGAATTTTCACTTTTGTGTGAACTGTCACTTAAAGGTCCCATGGCATGGCATTTTTCTATTATTTTTTAATGTTTCCTGAGGTGTACTTATATTGTTAGTATGATTTTTACATTAAAACATTTCATAATTTAGAAATAAAAGGCATTTTTTTATACTGTTATTACCCCTCTGGCTTGAATGCTCTGTTTCAAGGGGCGTGTCTGCTGTGAGACTTCAGTGAAAACGCCCACTGTTGTGATTGGCTGACATCTTTGCATTTGGAATGAGTGTTAGATTATGTTGCGGAGGGGGCGTGGTTTAACGAGGCACTGCACGCACGCACGCACTGCATGCATGAGAGAGAGAGAGAGAGAGAGAGTGTGACTGGGCACTCATGAACCATGGAGAGCTGGAGGAAGTTTTATTGTACTGTTGAGAGCGCTGTGCTGTTAGAGCGAGCTTATTTGTAGCTGAGAGTTATTATAGGTAGTATAGCATTATTTTATTTTCTATTCATATCACATGAAAGGCTGCAGTGATGAGCATTGAGTACACAGACAGTCTGGTGATCGTGAATGCAGTGATCTCGTCATTGCAGCGCGTTCTCTCACAAAATGCTTTCACCACAACTAACAGCGAACACGACATCGACATGAATACAGTAAGAGCTTTGTGCAGCATAACAGTGCCATTCATTATAACGGCAGTTTGGGCAAGTGTGCAGATACACTCGCGACGTGTGATTGACAGATTGATTGCCATTTGCCTCCGGTAACCTGGACTAACCACAACACAAACAGACCGCGACCAAAGACAAAACATAATATGCAGATAAGGCCAATAAACATCTATGGATTAATTTATCTGTTGTCTGTGGTGTGTTTATAAAGGGGATTTGGAAAAAGATGCGATAATACACGGACAATACAATAAAACGAAACAATACACGAACGAACATTATAAAGAGTGTTCTTTGATCGCAACGTGTGATTGACAGCTTCAGCCATTATAAAGAGTGTTCTCTGATCGCTCTCTGTAGTTTAATGACTTAAATAAGGGATTTGTTTCATGCTACTAACAGAAACGATTGTTTTAGTCACTGGCTTGATTCACTGATGCATTACTATGGGATGATTTTAGACTCAAAATGATTAATAAATGCACACACAATTATCCATGAACTTGCTAAATGTTGCAGACATGTTTTACTATCCACAAACAAATGCCTGTGTGTGCAAAATACAGAATTACATGAATGTGTAGCGATTTGTACAAATAGAGACATAGTTATGCATACAAAACTTCGATTTTGTATTAATGTAAGTCAGAATTTGTGCGTGCAACGAGTAAGATGTGCATTCGTGGATCCAGTGACGCGCATGCATTCATTGACTCGTTTGTGAGTCGATCCTATTTGATTCATTTGGATTTTGACTTTCATGTCTGGCCTTGCACGATCCACACACACACACACACACACACACACACACACACACACACACACACACACACACACACACACACACACAGCTGTCTAAGAAAACCTTCTGCCACTAGATGGCAGTATCTGCCAAAACAGACACCAGCACCGTGAGTGTTATTCTGCCTATAAGACGCTTTATGTGTCCTCGTTATAAAGACGAGGAAACGCTTAACAGGCTAACGTTGAAAAGGTATTAATAACGCATAGGCATATTTGGCAAGCAGATTAAATCAGGTTATGAACACAACATTGTTCATCACAACATTTTTCTCCCATAGAAAACCATTATAAAATGCTTAATATGCAATATAGCACATGTTCAATAAAGTGTATAGCCTACTTTTAACATCACCGTTTTACTGCAGGAAGCCACATTAAGCGTTTTCTTTTATAATAGACTTTATGGGAGAAAACGCTTACTATGTATATGATGAGTCCAGGATGCATTAATGCATTAAGACCGCGATGATTACAAAAACATGAACCCAAAATGCGCAAATATTTTAAAACGCTTAATGTGAAAAACGCATTAAGAAGACCGTGCAAGACCAAACTCTTATTAATAAAGCATGTGCAAAAAAAGGCAGATGCCCAGAATATGAATGCAACGCGTTTATAATTACACGTTTAAAGCATTTTCCTGCACGCTTAACGTGGCTTACAGACAGGGATCTTAAAAGAACAAATTCTGTACATACCTCACTAATAAAGAATAGGAGAGTAGCTATGTGCTGCGGCCTATATGTACATTACGGTTTCCTATATGTTGTTCAAAACGGTGATATTAAAAGTAGGCTATACACTTTATTGAACATGTGCTATATTGCATATTAAGCATTTTATAATGGTTTTCTATGGGAGAAAAATGTTGTGATGAACAATGTTGTGTTCATAACCTGATTTAATCTGCTTGCCTATACAAAGTAGCCTATGCGTTATTAATACCTTTTCAACGTTAGCCTGTTAAGGGTTTCCTCGTCTTTATAACGAGGACACATAAAGCGTCTTATAGGCAGAATAACACTCACGGTGCTGGTGTCTGTTTTGGCAGATACTGCCATCTAGTGGTTTTCTTAGACAGCTGTGTGTGTGTGTGTGGATCGTGCAAGGCCAAACCGGCGAAATGAAAGTCTCAAAATCCAAATGAATCAAATAGGATCGACTCACAAACGAGTCAATGAATGCATGCGCGTCACCGGATCCACGAATGCACATCTTACTCGTTGCACGCACAAATTCTGACTTACATTAATACAAAATCGAAGTTTTGTATTCATAACTATGTCTCTTTTTGTACAAATCGCTGTACATTCATGTAATTCTGTATTTTGCACACACAAGTTAAAAGGCATTTGTTTGTGGATTGTAAATTATTGTACTGTCTGCAACATTTAGCAAGTTCATGGATAATTGTGTGTGCATTTATTAATCATTTTGAGTCTAAAATCAACCCATACATTACGCTTAGGGCATCAAGAAGGCGATCATTAAACGATCTAGAAAGAAAGTCTGTGTGAATTTGAATGATTAGCTACACATCAGAAATCCCTGATCACAGATCAGGCATTAATGAACACTGTTACTCACTGTTTGTCGCGGTGCTGTCGAATCCATATCGTAAAGTCTGTTTGTAAAGCCTGTGCTGACATAAACTGAATCCATTTTCTCCGAATGCTCTGGGCGGGCAAAGCAGAGGAAGAGGAGGTAACCTTTCCTGGTATTCCAGATCAGCTCGTCTGGGCTGTCATTTTCTCAAAGGCAGAGCAAGACAGCTAGAACTCGGTTTACACCCATCAAAATTTCTAGCCACTTGGGGACCATATACAGGCTAGAGGAACTCATATTTATGTTAAAAAAAACTCATAAAATGACATTTTCATGCCATGGGACCTTTAAAGAATGCACTTTTGATGCCTTCTGACTTATATTTATGTCATTTCTAATATAAAATAAATTTCTTAAATAATTTTCTATCTGATTATAGCACATTGCTGGCATTCATACAGGTCTGTTTTACTTATTAAACTCATGGCCATGAGAAAAGGATTTTGTTCCCTCATCATAGGGGTCACGACTTTACATTTATAGCTGTGCTATGCATGCAGTGCAATTTTGACTAAATTAATCTTTATGCCTTTTAAGGCCTCAAAACAATATATTGTGGCCAATATATATAATCACATTATCTTGAGTTAATATGATATGGTAACAACAAAACTTAGCAAACCAAACCTGTCCCTTTCCAGGCCCTATAAGGGTGCATATGGGATGTGGTAATTGGAAATGTATCTGATGTTTTTAAAAGCAAACCTGTGGAAAACAGCAAAGCAGTCGTAACAGGTGGAGGTGTGGCTGTCGAATGGGAAGAGAATGTCACCCTCTTTGCACAATTCACACATGAAGCCTTTGGCCTGGCATTTCTGATGGTATAAAAGAGTGTTAAGACAGAGATGCTGGCAGTGACACAGCAGAAAGGTTTTCACTTCAGAGGCTGCTCACTTTCAAGTGATCATACCATGATAACATTTTCTTTCAACTTTTGAGACTTCCTTGAGACATGTATTTCAGAGTTTAGCTGAAATTGCTAGGGTAGATTGCTACTAGGTTACTAACATAACCTCCGTTCCCTGATAGGGAACGAGTATTGCGTAAGTTTAGCTTACGCTTATGGGGAAACTCCTTTTCTTGAGAATATGAAGGCAAAAATTATCCTTATAATTTTATATATTGTAAAACGCAGTGCAGCTACACAGCAGACCCAGGCAGAGCGTACTGGCACGCTGATTGGCTGTGCTGCGGCAACTGCACAAACCTATGGCGAGGCGGCTGAGGCGTGCACCAATCGGGTCGATTTGCGCCCAAAAGCATGTCTAGACACTGCTAAATTTAGCATATTTAAGCTATTAAAACCCCATGTAACGCCATAGGATTCAGGTAAAATTGACTGAAGTGATTCCCTGATCTAAGCAAAATAGCATGGCGGGTTACGCAATACGAGAGTAGGGTCCCTACTCTCAGGGAACCGAGGTTACGTTAGTAACCGAGAAGTTCCCTTTCGAGAGTACTCTCGTATTGCGTAAGTTTAGCTTACTTATGGGAACCAAATTTAAAACGCTGTGTGTTCTTTAACCCCTTAAGCCCTGAAGGTTAGAGGTTTTTTTTGTCTGAGTGACATACACAACTTTAAAGACTCATAACTCCAAAACTATAGCAAGGAGAGTCAAACGGTAGGTATCATTTGTTAGCAAACTTGTTTTATTTTTAGAAAATATAAATTGTATTATATTCGGACAATCTAATGCTGAGAAACTGCTGAAATTTTTTTTTTTTTTTACAATTTAAAAAAAAAAAAATATTTTTCAAATCTTTCTTATTTAACATTCAATAACTCAGGAAGGCAAAACATTTTTGGTGATGTTCCCCTATATGTGCAATTAGATCTGGATCAAATTTTGTGGTGATAGCATAAAGTAATCCAAATGTTACAGCATTTAGAACAAAGGTAGCCTTTTTGTTCAGTCCTTGACATTTATAAAACTGTTGTTTTCTGAGTGATATACACACATTTAAAGACTCATAACTCAAACTATAGCAAGAAGAGTAAAAAATAAAAATAATTTGTTAGAACACTTTATATATTTTTAGAAAATATAAATGTATTACATTTGGACAATCTAATGATAAAAGACATATTATATTATTACGATATTATTTATATTATATTAAAATAGTATAATTTTAAAGCTTAGAATCTCAGTTTTGCAATGCATCTATTCATTTTGATCAACTCTAAACGAGCGCTGATTTATTACTAAGTTATTAAACCTGAGTGTACCGCCGGGCGCCACCTAGCTGCTATGAAATGAATTGCCATTTTTTAAAAACTGCATTGATCAACACAACATCAGTGAGGAATATCTTGTGATCGACGCAATGGATTATGTTGATTTTGGACTCATTTTCAACGATCGGAGCATGTTTCATGAATTTACAAGCGTAAACCCGACTTTAAAGCTACTGTTTATTAGCTTATGTGCTCCTGTCAGTTTAAATGTGTTATAAATCTATGTGGGAACATTTTTTACGATCTGAGTGACAAATCTTGGTCTCTTTTTAATCGTGAGAGTCTGCTGTAAATAAGGATGTGCAATTTTTCAATGATCGGAGCATGTTTCATGAAGTTACAAGCGTAAACGCGACTTCAGAGCTACAATAGTTTATTTAGCGTATGTGCTCCTGTCCTATATAATGTTTTATAAATCTATGTGGGAATATTTTACGATCTGAGTGACGGATTATGGTGACATTGGTCTCTTTTTAATCATGAGAGTCTGCTGAAACTAGGATGTGCCGGAGCATGTTTCATGAAGTTACCAGCAAAAACGCCAAGTCTAAGCAACTGTTATTTTTGTACTCCGCTCATGTGCGTTTGTGCTGTTTTTTGTGTGTTATGATTCAACGAGGAATATCTTTAGATCTAAAAGACAGATTGTGGTGACTTTGGGCTCTTTTTAATATTTTTAATCTGCTGTAAATAACGATGTGCAATTTTCCACATTTCATGAAGTTACGAGTGAAAAACGCCATGTGAATGCTGCATCAGTATATATTACTTGAAGGACTTAACTTACAAAAAAACTTGCTTTTAGTCAAAGCCCAAAACAATTAAGCTTGTTGTGTTCTACTCCGTGAGACCTTTCAAATGGCATATGACACATGACTATCGGAGCTGTATACATAATAAGTATACAAATGCAGTACATAATAATCCCCCCCTCCTCCATAAATTATGAATTATTTTTTTCATTTTATCAGCAAATAACTCATCATAACTTTGGAGATACTCATAATGGCTACATTCATTGTAAAGTTAAGACTCTAAGCTTTAAAATGACACCTATTTTATGTTGATCCATGCAGGATTTTTGAAAAATATGACAATTCATTTTTTCACAGCTAGGTGGCGCCAGCTGGCGGTACACTCCGTTTTAGAGGAATAACTCAGCGCTCGTTAAGAGTTAAGATTCATTGAAAAGCTGAGATTCTAAGCTTTAAAATGATACCTTTGTGTTACTACATTCAGTGGTTGCTTAGTAATGTGATGAGACCCAATAAGAGGCCTACGAGCAGTGAGCCTCACATAAGGGTATATGCAGGAAAATATTCCTGTGTCATATAATTATAGGAACTAGACCGGACAGAGTTGGGCCTTATTGTTATAGAATGATATACTTTGTATATGGACTTAGATAAACTAAACCAGATATAATCGGGCCTTATAGTATAGAATATGTTAGAACATATGTTTATGTTATACATCGTTCCTTATGGTATAGATGGTATGCACCAGACCGGATAAATCAGGCCAAATGGTATTGTTTTTATGCATTATGCATTTGTTTATATGGAAAGAATCAAAGCTTGTAAAGCAGGAACTTCCAAGTTATAGAATTTGATAAATGTGGACAGAGGCGCCCAGCTTGCAGCCACACAGATATCTTCAAGTGGTGTTCCACTGGACCAAGCCCATGACGAGGCCATGCCTCTGATGGAATGAGCTCTGACGCTAAGGGGCAGCAGAGACCCTTTGACTCATAAGCCAGTGAGATAGCATGATCATGTAGTCAAATCAATCGTGACAATCTCTACTTCGTGATCGCGCACCCTCTGGTGTGACCGCCAAAGCATATCGTCGCTGTCTGATGAAAACCACGTATGTCCATTTTGCCGATTTTGAGATTTTTCGACGGATTGAATGTCCAGGTTCATTTCCGTATACAGTATGCTTCAAATATCTAAATGGCCAATGAAAAGTTGTGAAATCATGTCATCTGATTTTCACGTATATCCATTTGGTGTCAAAGCTGTCAATCACGCCGCGTATCTCCCGCCCTGTGGAAGCATCTCGCCGGTCTCGTGAAGTTTCATCGAAGCTCAGCACTGGATAGCCGAAAGTACGACATTGAAGCTCTCCACAGTTTAGTTCTAATCTAGTTCTTCACAGATTAGTTTGCTTGCTAGTATGTAAATAAACTCGGTCTCATTGATAAGATTTAAACTTTTTTTTTCTTAGTCAAACTGATCAAATTATAGCCTGTAATGCTACTGTCATGATTGTCACTAGAACATGCCTCACTCATACTGCTATCACCGCTTGCCAAGAGGCTGAGAATGTCCAGCACGTATTCCTCTGTCAATATGAAATGCGACTTGGCCATTCTAATTAATGATCGGAAGAATGCGTATCGACCACCGTTACTGTAAAATATGCTTGTATGTCCATTTAAACTCAATTTTGGTCAAATGTGGATTATATCATTACACTGGCAAGAATATGGTTACATGTAAAGATGCCGTACCAAGTATGACAACGCTACATTCAACTGCTTTTGAAATTTGAAAATTTCCTTTTGAGTTTTGGACATACATGAGTTTCATCGGGCAGCGACGATATGAAGAGCTGTTCCAACTGCCTGGAAACGGCGGAACGCTCTAGATAAACTCTAAGAGCCCTGACGGGACAGAGTAGATTCGTGTCTCTTTCTTCCTCAGACGAGGGCAGAGCTGAAAGTGAAATGATCTGTGCTCTGAACGGAGTGGAGAGCACTTTGTGTACATATGCGTGTCTTGATTTGAGGACGACTCTGGAGTCGTTAGGCCCAAACTCAAGGCGGGAAGCGCTCATTGAGAGTGCAGGTAAATCACCAATTCGCTTGACTGAAGCTAGTGCCAGCAGGAGAGCAGTCTTTAGCGAAAGGTGCTTCAGGCTGACAGACTGAAGTGGCTCAAATGTGACCAGTCACGAAAAAAGGGACACAAGTCGGCAGCACAAGTTTCGAGCAAAATGAGAAAGAAGCGTTTTTTTTTTTCAAAATTGGTGTTTTTCGCTTTTTTGCAGAATCTGTTAGTTGAGATCACGAAGAAGCCTCTCTGTGTTTGAGATAGCAGTATTGGTATATTTAAAAGCATACACTTTGAGGTTGAAATCGGCTTGTTTTTCTGAGATTCTAGCATGCAGCAGAGGCGTGTTTCTTTTGTTATTGCCCCCGCCCTCAAAGGGAATCGTGGCCAGCGGACATTCCATCTGTATTTTTCATGTCCGCGGGTTGAAGCGACCCCAATTATGTGATATTTAGACCCGGGAATGCGAATTTTAGTAGGCAACCATGCCAAAAAAAAACAAACACATATTTTACCCCCCAAAACAAGCGATTGGGCTTGTTTTGGGCTAGTTTTGAGTAGCAATTGTGTGGGTTTTGTTGTGAAAACCTGGCAACCCTGGTGGCTGGCTGCGCACAGATCTCTGCTGGCAGTGCTAAAGAGCAGCTGATACGAAGTGCAAACCTCCCAGATGACAGAAAGTCTGAAGCAGTAAAGAACCAACACAATCATCTTTCCCTTGTGCAGAAAGAGAGGGCTGTGTACAACGACATGACTGAAAATAAACATACATACAGGTCCTTGAAAGTGCTTGAATTAATTTTGTGCAAGAAGTTTTCTGGAAGAAATTCCATATTATTCTCTCCGGTCCGATAATGTGTTATTTCGCCAACACTTCGTGGACTATGCTTGATTTATGTTTGTTACTTGCATTTACGCGTTACGTTAAGTGTTTCCCGCGTGAGGTACTTTGTGTTGTACGTTGCCATGATGTTCACGCGCGCACAAAACTATACGGTACCTCAGCGTTTCACAGACACACCGTGAAATATTGCAAAAACAGAATGGTTACATGAGCCTAAGCTCTTTTCAATAAAATCCATGCAAAAGTTAATATCAGATCATTTTAGAATACAGTATAGGATGTACCGAATATTCTTCAGTTTTATGCAAAACAGAAATATGACAAATAGAATATCAGACCTCTGTCATATGGCCAAAAATAAATGCAAAAAAAGAAAGAAAAGCTGGACCTGGAAAGTCCATGAAAGGTTGTTGAATTTGAAGTTAACCAAGCTGTGGGAACGCTGTATTGACAACTATCCAAACTGTTTTAGACCTAAAAGAGTCTTTGTAGGCCTATGTTACCCTTAAATATCAGAGAAAAGAACAGAAAATTGTACTTTGCATATTATACTATAAAACACATAATTATAGTTGATTTTAGTTTATCATAGTTGATCATGATGGTAATCACAGAATCCTGTTAAAAAGTCCTAATGCTACACAATGAAATCAATTCACCAACTTTTAAGTAGAAAACCAGCAAATAACAAATAAAATTAGCATCAATATGTACTTTTTGTTTACATAAACATTAGAATAATAACTTTAAAAATTATGGCCAGATTTTAAAGGAGTGTCTTGCAACATGTTATCTACAATGCATAAGTTCAAATAGAGTTTTGACAAAAAAGGTTTTATAAAAAGATAAAACTCACATATTTCAGCCTCTAAATCATTTTTAGTCAAAAAAGATAAATTACTGACATTTACAATGCACATTATCCTTTATTATTAATAGTATGTGGTCCGATTGCAACCATGCAGCTTTACAGGGGGGGTGGCTTATCTAAATGAGATGTAAATGAGCCCTATTGTCACTCCCAGCAGGTGAGAACAGGTGAGAACACAATCTTTAGAGGCAAATTTCTCCCTATTAAGCTTTTTTGAGTGCCTACATTCAAATGGCCACAACTTCTCCAAATATTATCATACTTCCATGTGTTACACATCGCTGGAAAGCTTGGAGACTACACTTTCAGAATCTGTAAATAATTCAAAATGCCCCAGACTTGTGTCCCTACTTTCCGTGACTGGTCACAAATGGGGACCTTTCATGGCCTCTAGGACTGTGGAAAGGTCCCAAATAGGAACCGATGGGGGTCGAGGCGGGTTCAGCCTCCTAGCTCCTCTGAGGAAGCGGGCGACTAGGTCGCTTGTCCCCAGTGGCTGTCCGGCCACATGAAAGTGAGACACTGCTATGGAAGCCACATATACTTTGAGCGTAGAGGGGGAGCAACCCGTGTCCAAAAGCTCTTGAAGAAAGGAGAGTACTTTAGTTACTCCACATGAGTGTGGGTTCAGGTTCCGAGCTGCACACCAGCTTGAAAACACTGACCATTTTAGAGCGTAAAGCTGCCTGGTAGAGGGCGGTCTAGCGTTAGAAATAGTATTCAGCACCCCTTCAGGGAGGTTCCTGGGTATCCGTTGATGGGCCACACATAGAGGGCCCATAAGTCGGGTCGGCTGCATGAGGAGGTTCCTCCTCAGCGGTATTGGCCATTGGGCTGTTCCTAGCAGCTGAATGAGCTCGGAGAACCACAGTTGGTTCCTCCAGAGAGGAGCTATTACAACCCCAAATCAGAAAAAGTTGGGACAGTATGGAAAACGAAAAAAAAAAAAAAAGAAGTGATTTCTAAATTTACTTTGACTTGTATTTCATTGCAGACAATATGAACAAAAAATATTTCATGTTTTGTAAGGTCAACTTCATGTAATTTGTAAATATGCATCCTTTCCTGTCATTCAGACCTGCAACACATTTCAAAAAAAGTTGGGACAGTAAAGCATTTACCACTTTGTAATGTTGCCATTCCTTTTCACAACACTTAAAAGACGTTTAGGGACTGAAGACACCAAGTGATGAAGTGTTTCAGGTGTAATTTTGTCCCATTCTTCCTGCAAACAAGTCTTAAGGTGGGCAACAGTACGGGGTCTTCGTTGCCGCATTTTACGCTTCAAAATGCGCCACACATTCTCTATTGGAGACAGGTCGGGACTGCAGGCAGGCCAGTCAAGTACCCATACCCTCTTCCTCCGCAGCCAGGACTTTGTAATGTGTGCAGAATGTGGTTTTGCATTGTCTTGTTGAAATATGCATGGACGTCCCTGGAAAAGATGTCTTCTTGAAGGCAGCATATTATGCTCCAAAATCTCTATGTACTTTTCAGCATTAATGGTGCCTTCACAGAAGTGCAAGTTACCTTTGCCAAGGGCACTGACACAACCCCATACCATGGCTTTTGGACTTGTTGCTGGTAACAGTCTGGATGATCCTTTTCTTCTTTGGTCCGGAGCACACGGCGTCCATTCCTCCCAAAAAATACCTCAAATACTGATTCATCTGACCACAGTACACGTTTCCACTGTGTGATGGTCCATCCCAGATGCCTCCAAGCCCAGAGAAGTCGACGGCGCTTCTGGACACTGTTAACATAGGGCTTCCTTTTGGCACAGTACAGTTTTAACTGGCATTTGTGGATGTAACTACGTATTGTGGTACTTGACAAAGGTTTGCCAAAGTAATCCTGAGCCCATGTGGTGATATCGCTTATAGATACCAGGCAGCGTAAAGCTGCCGAATGACGATTCTTGATGCAGTGCCGCCTGAGGGATCGGAGATCACGGTTGTTCAGCTTAGGCTTGCGCCCTTGTCCTTTACGCACTGAAATTCCTCCAGATTCCTTGAATCTTTTAATTATGAAATGCACTGTTGAATGTGAAATATCCAAATCTCTTCCTATCTTTCTTTGAGTAACATTGTTTTTAAACATTTCAATAATTTTCTCACATTTTGTTGGCAAACTGGCGATCCTTGGCCGATCTTTGCTCCTAAAGGATTAGACCTTTCTTGGATGCTGCTTTTGTACCAAATCATAATTACAATCACCTGTTGACATCACCTGTTTCAAATCACATCATTATTTAACCATTTTACCTCATTACTAGCCCTAAATTGCTCCTGTCCCAACTTTTTTTGAAATGTGTTGCAGGTCTGGACAGGAAAGGATGCATATTTACAAATGATATGAAGTTAACCAGACAAAACATGAAATATTTTGTGTTCATATTGTCTGCAATGACATACAAGTCAAAGTAAATTTAGAAATCACTTCTTTTTTTTTTTTTTGCGTTTTCCATACTGTCCCAACTTTTTATGATTTGGGGTTGTAAAAGCACTGCAAACTTGCTCTCTCTGATCTGAGGTAACATCGCGATCGGAGGAAAAGCATACAGCGGGCGGCTGGGCCAGTCGTGGTGCTAAGAAACCAGTCTCTCGAGTGAATTTGCACAAGGATTTGTTTTGTCGTCAACATTCTGAACGATCGCGTCATAAGCGCTTTGTTCAGATGCCTGAGATCTAGGATCGGTCTGAGACCGCCATTCTTCTTTGGATCGAGGAAGTAGAGACTGTAAAAGCCTGACTCTTTTGTTGTTACGGGGACTGCTTCCACATCCCCATTTTTTATCAGTTTCGAGACTTCGGTGCTTCGGTGAAGTGCTCAGCGAACCCCTTCACAGCTGGGCCAAACAGGCTGGTGAAGGAGATGGGAGAATCCAAGCAAGTGGTTAATATCCGCGTCCTTCATGTCCGTCAGGGTTAACCAGAGGTGGCGCTCTTGTACCGTCAGGTTTGCCATGCTCCTGCCAATCGCCTGGGCGGAGGTTTTCGTTGCGCGCAGGGCCAGGTCAGTGGCGCTGCGCAGGTCCTTAAAAACTTCCGGATCAGGGACAGACTCATCCAGAGAGCGGAGAAGTTTGCCCTGAAACACTTGCAGCACCGTCATCATGCGGAGGCGTATGCTTGACCGGCGAGAACTGACATAGTGCGGCAGGGCTTCGAGGGGTGGGGCGCTTTAGCCTGCCATCCCTTAGCAGAGGGCGGGCAAAAATGCGCGGCGACAGCTTCCTCCAGAGGGGGCAGACCCTCATAACTTCCTTCCTTCGCGCTGTCGATTACAGAGAGCGCTGAAGATGATGAGGATTTCAAACGAGCTGAATATGGCGCCTCCCACGATTTCGTCAGCTCATCGTGTACCTCAGGAAGGAAGGGGCCTGACGGCGAAAACCACTCATCCAGCCTGCTTCGTGTGGTCTCCTCAGGATGAGACCCCTTGAGCCCGAGGTCATCCACGGCCCTGGTCAGCAGGCAAATGAGTTCAGAGTTAATGTCTGACACCACTGGAACTAGGTAGAGGGTGCGGGGAACCGATCGAGTCCGACCAGTCATCACTACCGGATGCAGCGAGGGAAAGGCTGTCATCCTCATCCGCTTCTTGACCACCAAAGGACATAGTACCGGTCGCTAACTCAGTACCGGTTGCTAACTTGACAAACAAGACAGGAGAGGGAGAATCAGAGAGCGAGACACGCAGGGAGTTTCCCGGCGTGGGCTCGCTTGTCTGTTCTGGCACAGCCTGCTTCAGCATCCTCTGCTCGGGGCGCTTCTTCTTGCGCGGCCCGACAGGGAGAGCGGAGTGAGTGGAATGAGCAGGGTTCTCATTGAAGATGGCGAGCCGAGCACGCAGGGTCGGCAGCGCCATCTCGTCACACTCTGGGCAGCCGCCCTTACAGAGTGCCACTTCGGCAGTTTCATGGCCTAGGCACACAGGATGTGCAGATCTTCGTCGAAGAGGTGGCCTCTACACGAGGCACAGGATATACGAGGCATTTTCAACAACGCCTGGCTCTTTTTGTGAGTGTGAGTGCTGCAGCGGCAACACACACACACACGGCATAAAAGGATATTGGTAGATGGAAGTCCATCGAAGGCATGATTCGGCGTCCTCAGACTGCGAAGCAGGTGCTGGTTGCGCTAAAGGCCTTTTCAACGGCGGCGAGTTCTGGATCCGGAGTTCAGCAAAGGGTGAGTCTGCTGAAGGAGATTAAACCTGAATCCTATGGCGTTACATGGGCTTTTATAGCTTAAATATGCTAAATTTAACAGTGTCTAGACGTGCTTTTGGGCGTGAAGCGACCCGATTGGTGCACGCCTCGCCATTGGTTTGTGCAGTTGCCGCAGCATTTCAGCGCGCCAGTACACTCTGCTTAGGTCTGCTGTGCAGCTGCACTGCGTTTTACATTATATAAATTATAAGGATAATTTTTGGCTTCAAATTCTCAAGAAAAGGAGTTTCCCCATAAGCGTAAGCTAAAGTTACGCAATACGAGAGTACTCTCGAAAGGGAACAGATAATTTCTAGCCATGAAATGTGCTAGAGCTGAACAAAATAAGAACTTGATTTTTTTTCTCTGTAAAAATTTGCAAAACCTTTCTAATTACTTTAATATTTTATCATTTAGATTACTTTAATTGTGATGAATCAGTTCAGGATTTGTGTACTTCATCCACCCCCCAAAAAAAAATAAAAAATAAAAAAAATAAACACTTTTCAAAATATACTTGTTTGTGTCTTGCAAAAGAAAGAAGGTCAGGTTTTGAACGACACAAGTGTGACTAAATTATGACAGAATTTAAAATGTTGGGTGAACTATCCCTTTAAAGTTTTAGCTGCAAAACACAGTCTGTTTAATTTAACGGGTCAAAGAGGTTGGTAACTAGATATGGTGCGAGAAACCTTGACAAATATTATAACTGGACCAACATTATCTGACCCTGGCCCTTTAAAGAGTTTGAACAAACTTTGTGTGCTTCTATGTTCAGAGTGTCACCCACAAACTTACCTCACAGTCTAGTTTAATATGTTTGGCAAAAGTTGTGTGAATTTCAGTGAGGGAACAGCTGAGACGCCCACTGGATGTTTCAATCAGGTCCTGTAGGCTGTACATGTCATCATTCTCCACAAAGTGCTGACGGTCTTGAAGCTGTGATATTACAATTATACCATCAGTTATTTTAAATTCCACTATCTTTACCCTATCTGAATGATAATTTATTTAGGGTTCAACATTTCAAATAGTTCATATTCAAGAACACAGAAGAAACACAAATGTGAAACTGTATTGATTTTAGGGTAATAAATCAAGGTAACATTTTATTTTAGTGATAAACGTTATATGCACTTACTATAAAACAATAAATTATGCATAATTACGAGCAACAAACCCTTATCTAAACCCGGTATCATTAACTGTGTAATAACTTGTTACTAACCATGAACCTACCCCTAAACCTAACCCTAACCCATGTAGTTACCTTATCCCCCGGTTTCACAGACAAGGCTTAAACCTAGTCCCAGATTAAAATGCATGTTTGACCTGTTTTAAATTAAAGCAATTTGCACTGACATATCTTAACATATGTCACTGCCATTGTTTTGTCTCAAGATGACTTATATTGATATATAAATACACACACATTCATGTATATATTTAAGAAATATTTGCACGTATATACTGTATATACATTTATATAATCTATAATATATATAAATGTTTTATATATAAAAATAATATTTTTTTCTTAAATATATACGTGTGTATTTATATATAAATAATAATTAACAGAGTACACACACATATATTATGTAAACACAAACTTTTATTTTGGATGCGATTAATCGCGATTAATCTTTTGACAGCCCTAATAAAAATATATAATATACACTACTGTAAGTTAAGATTTTTTTTAAATATTTTTGAAAGAAGTCTCTTCTGCTCACCAAGGCTGCATTTATTTGATCAAAAATACAGAGGTGTAAAGAGTACCTGAAAACCACACTTGGTAAAAGTACAGATTCATTACAGAGAAAATGACAATTACAAGTTACAAGTCATCAATTCCAGTACGACTTGAGAAAAAGTCTTAGAGTATCTGATTTAAACAGTACTTAAGTATTTTACTCGTACTGAATGTAGGCTCAAAAATGCACTAGTGCTCAACACCTAAGAGACATGCCAGTGAAAATAAGAAACTTCTTCTAAAACTAAGGGATACATATTATTTTGCAAGAGTGTTAGGAAAGGGAGAACAAACTGAAAACTTATCAGTAAAAATTCCACTATGGATATATCCCAAGTAAAAAAATAAAAATAAAGTCTTTTTAACCTTCGGGGGAGCAGGGTATGTCAGATAGGATTTTAAAGGAACCTCAACATTGTCAAAGCATACAGCATTGAAAATCACCAAAAATGTAAATCCAGGGAAGACAATTGGACTACATTTTATTTGATGGGTAGAGGACCTAGAGAATGGGTAAGGGGGCGCTGGCCCAAAAAAGGTTGAGAACCACTGTCTTAGAGGAAAGAAACCAAATTTGATCACTGAACTGACCTGTATATCAAATTAGAGAGCACTATCCAAATATAGTTTCCCATCCTGTGTGCTCATGCTGTGTTGGAGTGCATCAATAGCCGCTTTTCCACTGCCGGTCCAGTGTTCACAATGTGCCAAGCGTGGCCAATAGACTCGGACCTCGAGCAAAGAGGCATAAATCAAGCTGAGTTCCCACTGTTGGGCTAGTAGCCAGCCCGCCTAAAACCTGCCCTTAACACGCCTATATAGAACAACCAGTGTTGGGGAAGCTACTCTGAAAGAGTAGTTTGACAAGCTACAAGCTACTGAAAGATTCTGGAATCTACCGCCGCTTCAATATATATATATATCCTAATTAAATGTATAATCAAAGCCTTAATCAATACTTATCTTTCTATATTATTATAATGATCTTTAATGATTCTCTCTAGTTATGATTGTTTCTTCCTTTATATTTTCTAAGGTTTGTATTTGGTCTCTGAGTGTTGACTGAGGGTCGGTCCTAGTGATGTGTGATGTTTTGCCAAAACACTTGATTTCAGAACATGCTGTCGTGTGTTTGGATTTTGGAGGTATCACACACCTCTAACTCAACAGGAATGCAGTAACAGTGATTGCTCATTTAGCCCGGCTTCCAGAGATGAAATATGGATTTGTCTTTTATTTTATTTTATTTAATTTTATATTTCCTTTTACTGAAACCCTAAAGAATCAAGATGAATATGGTCTGTACTATTGTCTGTATCTCTCACTGAGAGAAAAGCACGTTATCAATATGTTTTGGAAAACTTTCTCTGTTTGGGACCAGATCTCACCAACTCCAACCTTGGAGAGACTGTGTATCTGTGTATGTGCGCAGTATTCTGTGTTACAGATAGGCGGAGGCTGGTAAAGGGAGCGCGGCCTACAAACTCCTTGTGAGACCAAGCTGGCTTCTGATGATGAAACTGCAAACTATTCTTCAGTAAATGTTTCTTTAATTAATTACACTCCTGACTCTTGGTCTTCATTTTTCACTATTGGTCCTGGGTCCTAAGCTGTTACCCCAACAGTTTTGCTGGAGGATGCAGGTAATCATTCCTTGGTACACCTCTGGCAAACAAGTAAACAAGGTAGGAAAATGTGTTGTTATTTTTGGTTAGGGCTGTCTGACTGGAAGAGATTGGAAAAGGAGAGCAGTGTGCTTCGCTACATTCCGCTTGTGAAGACTGAGGCATAATTATACTAAGGGTTAATGGTATAAGAAGCCGCTGATAGCATCGTTACGTGCTGCTTCTCATTGAGTCCCCAGGAGTTAGAGCTCTTAGGAATAGGTAAAACGGTAGCTGACAATGCAAAGGAGCAGGCTCAAGAAAGGGGGCCCCAGTGGGCTTTATAGTGCAATCACTTCCCCAACAAGAGGCCGTCTTGGACCAGCTGGTAAGGTCCAGGGGATATTGCAAACCTGTTCCATCTCTTCCAGTTCAGATAGGGGTACCCCGAATTTAGTTAAGTGAAGTTTTTAGTTAAACAAAATAAAAAAAGATTCAGGGTTGTTTGCCGGGGATGCATCCCGAGAGAAAAAAAAAAAATTATGACCCAAATCGGCATGGACCAGTATGTGACTTTTTCATATTAATGTACTTTGCAATTTCATCATGCAGAAGCCACAGCTGTGTTGGTTAAAGATCGCCGCCTCCATCTCTGCTGGTATAATTTCAGGTGAATATGAACTTTGACTAAAATTATGGCTAACAATTTAAGTGACATGATCAGTAACTTGATCAGTCCGGATAAAGATTTTGAGACAAAAGAGAGCAAACGCTGTAAGCAGCTCTGCTCAGAAGCCCTAACTTCAAAGAAATTTGCAGGAATTATTAAGTAAATGGGCAGCAAAGGTTTTAATTCTAATTGGAAAAGTTAATCTGAAACTTGACTGGCTAAAAGCTAAAAGACTGGACAAATTTTAATTTCTAACTGTTTGTGTGATAAATTGGCAGAAATCACTGGAAATTATGTAGGATGTGGTCTGTGTAGTCTGAGTAAAGGACTTGAAGTTTGTCTTTGAAAAAAATAAATAAATAAAAAGCCAAGAGATGTGAGCAGCCAGTCTTATCTGCCCCCTCCCCTCCCGCGCTCTTCTCAGACTGTCCAAGCAGCTGCTGATATAGGCACTGACACACAGACTGAGAATCAGACTGAGGGACTTTACACAAAGGTGCGCAGATTGAAAATAATGAAATAGCAAAAAGTTCAATACATTTATTGTATGGGCAAAAGACAAATATGAAAAACTGATTATTTGAACACATCATTCAGGGCAAAGGATAGAGTTAAAAGGATAATGTCTGATGTTTATTTGAAAACTAATGTTAAAAGTTTATGAGAATGCAGTACCAGTCCTGAATGCCAGGAGTCTCTCTCTCTTTTGAAACAAGCTAAAAGCTGCTATCTGAGCCTGTGTCATAGATGATAAGATATTGATAAGTAAAAACACAGGGCATCAATTAGAACTAAAAAACAATGAATTGTTAAAAGAAAAGTAGTGCCATTAAGAGGGGAATAAGACAAGTTTAGGTAAAACAAAGTGGTTAAAGAGGTATAAGATGTTTTTACACACAGACTTTAAATGAGAGACTTTGTCGATATATATTATATATATATATATATATATATATATATATATATATATATATATTATATAATATATTATATGACCAGTAACTTCGGTGTCTGATCTTAGCCTCCACCATGTACAGAAAATGGCTTTGTTTATAGAGATAGTCAAACACTAAATTGAATGGACAGTTGTTATGGCTAAATTCACTGAGTGTAATCCTAGCATCTGTTAGGTTGCGGCTTTGAAGGGGTATGATGGATTTTAGTGATTAAGTTGTTTTAATTAACCTGTGTCCATGTTTTACCTATAGTAAGCAGACCAAATGGCTCTGGTGACTCTGGAATGCACTTTCCGAAAGGCTCCAGAAAATATCTGAACCTGTTGAGGGTCAAAGATCTCAAACGATGACAAGTGTGCATGAGGTGATTTCCCAAAGACGGGAGAAATAAGGAGAAATGTTAAAACCAAAGAGAAATAGCCCCAAAGAGTAATGTTGTTTTTAAAAATATGAACAAATCGTTTTAAAAAAGCTTTAAAGAAACTGATGATGACTTATAACTATATATATATAGGGTTGGGAATCGTGAGAAATTTTCCGGTTCCGGTTCCGCCTAACGATTCCGGTTCCGATTCAGGTTCCATTAAAATTATTAAACAAATAGTGGTAAAGGAAAAAGGCACAATACACAACTCAAACAATCCATTTTGTGTTTATTACTTGCTCTAAAATTAATTTACAGGTTGGCAATGTCAAAAAAGTCCTGTACTGTACATATATTACAGTATTAATTAAGCCATTCTTGCAACACATTTTTTTTTCTTCAAATGAACACCTCTGAAATTGTCTTATTACATTTTATCTCTGTCTCTGAATAAAACCAAGTTATAAATTATATTTATTAGTTATATTTATTAATTTGTTGTATATTAATTTAATAGTAATTCAGTTATTCAGTGAACTTGTAAATAATAAATTGCAATTCAGCATTACAAAGGTAATTGTGCCTAAACGCTTACCTAAACCATGGTGAATCAACGGTTGACAAATATATATATATATATATATATATATATATATATATATATATATATATATATATATATATATATATATATATATATATATATATATATATATATATATATATATAGGCCTCTCACTATAAATCTGGTATAAGCCCTGTGGCACTCTGTGCTGTAGCAAATATTTTGTCAAATTGCTAGTGCAGCCTCCTTTGCATGTTATTAACTTTTCACATGTGTTACATTTTGCTTCATTATCATTCATTCTTTGGAAATGAATCCATACTTGTGACTTTCTCTTCGCCGTGCTGGTGGTCAACGAGAAAATATCTGACGCAAAACCGTAAATGTGTAGCGCGAGGGCTTTCAATGCTGAACTGCATTGCACTCCTGGAAGCGGCAGGCAACGTAATTAATATTCATGATGAGGTGAGCCAGGGTTGCCAGGTTTTCACAACAAAACCCGCACAATTGCTACTCAAAACTAGCCCAAAACAAGCCTAATCGCGTTTCAGGGGGGCTTCCCCGGTAAAATTCGCATTTCCGGGGCTAAATATCACATAATTGGGGTCGCTTCAACCCGCGGACATGAAACACAGCCCGCGGCAACAGTGGAAAACGGGAAAGCGGGAAAACCACGGACTTGGCAACACTGGCTGTCACTCGCTATTAAAGGATACGCTTCCAGCGCTTCGCACACACATTGCACCAGAACCGTTTTCGGAACCGAAACTTAGGAATTTTGCGCAGTTCTGGTATTTTTCAAAAATCAGTTTCGGTTCTGCATAAGAACCGGTCCTCGGTTCCCAACCCTACTTATAGTACAAATTTGAATACTTTATAAAGTGATATGAAGAAGATTATGAAATTTGTAAGTTCTTGACAAAGTTACAACAATTTTGGTGTAAGTTGCTAGTGCAGCCTCCTTTGCATGTTATTAACTTTGTTATTAACCTCACTAAGGCTAGTGAGGATTTGATGATAAGGATCACTGCCAAATGACATGACATTTTGGTCATTTGGAGCTTACACCTGAAGAGTTTTAATAAAGATTTAGTAAAGATTGATTTAATAAAGATTTAAAGATTTATTAAGATACGCCACTAAAGATTGCTTTTTAAATAATCTTCCTCATCAGTATCATATCCTCAGCATCCCAGATAGCTTAGAAGAACTCGATGTTGCAACAGAAACTATTGACCCTCTCTTTTCCAGCACTTTAGACACAGTTGCTCCCCTGCGCTTAAAGAAGATTAAAGAAAATAGTGATCCAAAACTTGATCCAATGCCGTGGTACAACGAGCACACTCGGGCCCTTAAAACAGCAGCCAGAAAAATGGAGCGCAGCTGGAAGAAAACAAAACTAGAGGTCTTTCGTAATTTGTGGAGAGCATGATCGCATACAGAAAGGCCGTAAAAACTGCTAGATCTGCTTATTTCTCAACTCTCTTAGAAGAAAACAAACACAACCCTAGGTATTTATTCGATACAGTAGTTAAATTAACCAAAAATAAAGCTTCAACTTCTGATGTTTGTAAACAGCACAGCAGTAATGATTTTATGAACTTCTTTACATGTAAGATTGATAATATTAGGAAGAAAATTTTAACCATGCAGCCGTCTACAACAGTATCACATCAGACAGAGTATTATAGTGTCACTGAGGAAAAATTACACTCATTCAATGCTATAGGAGAAAAAGAATTGGCTAAACTCTTTAAATCATCAAAATCAACAACATGTATGCTCGACCCTATACCGACTAGGCTATTAAAAGAGATGCTACCAGAGGTCATAGATCCTCTTCTTAATTTAATTAATTCATCTTTGTCATTAGCATATGTACCGAAAACTTTTAAGTTGGCTATTGTTAAACCACTTATTAAAAAAACGCAACTTGATCCTACAGAATTAGTAAATTACAGGCCAATCTCAAATCTACCCTTTCTGTCAAAAATACTTTAAAGGCAGTATCCTCACAATTATGTTCCTTTTTAGAAAAAAATGGTACCTGTGAGGAATTCCAGTCAGGATTTAGACCGTATCATAGCACTGAGACTGCTCTCATCAGAGTTACAAATGATTTACTCTTATCATCCGATCGTGGCTGTATCTCTCAATTAGTGTTACTCGATCTTAGCACTGCATTCGATACTATCGACCACAACATTCGTTTGAATAGACTCAAAAATTATGTAGGCATTAGTGGAATTGCATTGGCATGGTTTAAATCATACCTATCTGACTGTTATCAGTTTGTAGCAGTAAATGAAGAGATGTCACACCGATCACAAGTTCAATATGGAGTACCGCAGGGGTCAGTGCTTGGACTGTTGCTTTTCCACATGCTACCACTGGGAGATATCATTAGGAAGCATGGTGTTAGCTTTCATTGTTATGCTGACTATGAAACAAGCTGCTTTGAAACAATCTGCATTGTAAAAAGCGCTATATAAATAAAGTTGACTTGACTTAATGGACAAGACATTGAGAATAAAAAAAAAGATAAAAAAGAGTACTTTAAAGAAAACCCTGATGAATGATTTTGAATGTTTTACAAATAACATGGTGAATTTGATTAATAATTGGGTATTGAGTATGATTAAGCATAATGCCAACAAGATAAAGATGAGTGAACAAGCTGATTGAATGTAATACGAATTAATAATTAAGTCATTTTGATGAAAAGGTTTTAACATTAACTATTTTTTATGGATTTGTTCATCCACGCCCTGAAGAAACTTACCAATTCACAAGATTAACGGAATGCATAGCTGATATAAAAAATTGGATGACCAGTAATTTCCTGCAACTTAATTCAGAAAAAAAAAACAGAATTTTTCATTATTGGACAAAAAAGCTCCACAAGTAGTAACCTAGAATACTGTCTAACTCTGGATGGATGCTTTGTCAAGTTCTCGCGTCAGTGAGGAACCTGGGTGTGCTCTTTGATACCAATCTTTCGTTTGAAAGCCACGTTTCTAGCATCTGTAAAACTGTATTCTACCATCTTAAAAATATATCTAAATTATGGCACATGCTCTCAATACAAAATGCTGAACAGTTAGTACATGCGTTCATGACCTCAAGTGGTTGCCCTGCTCGCCTAATAAACAAGCTCCAGCTGGTCCAAAACACAGCAGCTCGAGTTCTTTCTAGAACCAGGAAGTATGACCATATTAGCCCAGTTCTGTCAACACTGCACTGGCTCCCTATTAAACATTGCATACATTTTAAAATCTTGCTTATTACTTACAAAGCACTTAATGGTTTAGCTCCCCAGTACTTGAGCGAGCTTTTAACACATTATACTCCATCATGTCTACTGCGGTCTCAAAATTCTGGCCAGTTGATAATACCGAGAATATCGAAATCAACTGCAGGCGGTCGATCCTTTTCCTATTTAGCACCTAAACTAGCATTGTTCGGGAATCAGACACACTCTGTCAGTTTAAATCTAGACTAAAAACACAACTCTTTACTATGGCATACACATAGAATACTTTTTCAATTAAATGATTGTTAGGTTGCATTAACTAGGTCAGCCGGAACCGGGAACACGTCCCATAACACCTGATGTACTCGTTACACCATAAAAAGGATGGCATCTATGCTAATGATAGTCTCTCTGTTTTATCCCGAGGTCTACTGCAGTCAGCCGGATCCAGGCCGTATCCAGATCAGATGGTGGACCTGCGCCCAGACAAGACCAACGCATGACCCTGAAGTGTCTGCAGAGACCGTGTCAATTAGACTCCCCCTGAAATTACCTCATCGACACCGCTGTTTGTTAATTGGCCAGAGGATAACTGGCACCCCGACTGAGCCTGGTTTCTCCCAAGGTTTATTTTTCTCCATTAGGTCACCTAATGGGGTTTTGGTTTCCTTGCCACTGTCGCCTTTGGCTTGGCTTGCTCAGTTGGGGACAATACCATTTTCAACTAAATATCCAAATAAATCTAATTAGTAAACTAAATTAACCATATAAACTAAATTACTGATCTAATTACTGATATAATGCCCACATTGTCACTGTATAATAATTGAAATGAGCTAGATGACATCACCGTGTTCTCCGGAACGGCTATATGGCTGAATAAAATTCTGTTGCATTATTTTCCTGTTTAACACTGTGAAGCTGCTTTGAAACAATCTGCATTGTAAAAAGCGCTATATAAATAAAGTTGACTTGACTTAATGGACAAGACATTGAGAATAAAAAAAAAGATAAAAAAGAGTACTTTAAAGAAAACCCTGATGAATGATTTTGAATGTTTTACAAATAACATGGTGAATTTGATTAATAATTGGGTATTGAGTATGATTAAGCATAATGCCAACAAGATAAAGATGAGTGAACAAGCTGATTGAATGTAATACGAATTAATAATTAAGTCATTTTGATGAAAAGGTTTTAACATTAACTATTTTTTATGGATTTGTTCATCATCGGTTATGTGGGCTATGATGAGTGAAAATGGGTGTGTTGGAAATAGTAAATTTTTGGGTTTTAAGTGGAAATGATTGAGATGGATGATATGAATGTTTTCTTTTATTTTCTATTTTTTGAGAAAGAAATGTATAATGTGTTAGGCAATTAAGGTGCTACATGCTATAGAGACTGAATGTAATTGGATGGATTATTCTGTTGTTTATTTTTATTTATTTACTTTTTATTTTTATTTAGGCCACAATTGTGTTTTGAACCTGAAAAAGGTCTGTGTTTTGGAAGAAAAAAAAAAAGTATTTACAATCCCTATTTTTGAGTGATATATCTTGGTAGTTGTGATGACATGGTGTGTTAATTTAGTATGTCCTTGTGAGGATGGATATGTGCTTGTTGGTAATCAATTAAGCCAATGATAAAGCCAAATTATCCAAGTTAAATTCTTGAAGGAAAAAGAGCTTTTATGTTTCTCAAAATTATAACTTGACAAGGGGGGCATTGGAAGTTATGAAGCGGCCTAAATTGGTAGACCATTTGTTGGGGGTCGGTACCCCAAAATTGGCCTAAGGGGGGACTGAAAGATTCTGGAAGCTACCGCCTCTTCAATATAATTATGTATATATATATATATATATATATATATATATATATATTTATATATATATATATATATATATATATATATATATATATATATATATATATATATATCCTAATTAAATTTATAATCAAGTCAACTTTATTTATATAGCGCTTTTAACAATGTAGATTGTTTCAAAGCAGCTTTACAGTGTTAAACAGGAAAATAATGCAGCATAATTTTATTCAGCTGTATAGCCATTCTGGAAAAAACGCTGATGTCATCAGTTCATTTCAATTATCATACAGTGACAGTGTGGGCTTTAGATCAATAATTAGATCAGTAATTTAGTTTAAATGGTTAATTTAGTTTATTCATTAGATTTATTTTGATGTTTAGTTGAAAAATTTAGTGTCCCCGACTGAGCACGCCAAGCCAGAGGCAACAGTGGCAAGGAAACCAGGCTCAGTCGGGATGCCAGTTCTCCTCTGGCCAATTAACAAACAGCGTATTATTATTATTCTGGCAGCTTTACAGCTCAGATGTCATAATAGATCAGAATATTCGAGGGACCGGGGGCAACATGCTGGAGACGGGTTTATTGAGGATGATGTTGATTAAATAATTATTAAAGTGCAATATTCGAATGATCGGAGGCAACAAGCTGGAGACGGGTTTATTGAGGATGACATATCGATTTAAGTATTATTTAATTGTAATATTCGAACAATCGGAGTCAACACGCCGGAGACGGGTTTATTGAGATGCCGTGTCGATGAGGCAGTTGCAGGGGGAGTCTAATCACGGTCTCTGCAGACACTTTGGGGTCCTGTGTTGGTCTTCTCTGAGCGCAGGTCCACCATCTGAACTGGATACGGCCCGGATCCAGCTGACTGCAGTAAATCTCGGGATAAAACAGAGAGACTATCATTAGCGTAGATGCCATTCTTCTGATGATGTAACGAGTACATCAGGTGTTATGGGAAGTGTTCCCGGTTCCGGCTGACCTAGTTAATGCAGCCTAACAATCATTTCATTGAAACTGGCCAGAATTTTGAGACCGCAGTAGACGTGATGGAGTATATGTTAAGAGCTCGCTCAAGTATTGGGGAGCTAAACCATTTAGTGCTTTGTAAGTAGTGAGCAAGATTTTAAAATGTATGCGATGTTTAATAGGCAGCCAGTGCAGTGTTGACAGAACTGGGCTAATATGGTCATACTTCCTGGTTCTAGTAAGAACTCGAGCTGCTGCGTTTTGGACCAGCTGGAGTTTATTTATTAAGCGAGCAGGGCAACCACCCAGTAGAGCATTAAAATAATCTAGCCTTGAGGTCATGAACGCATGAACTAACTGTTCAGCATTTTGCATTGAGAGCATGTGCCGTAATTTAGATATATTTTTAAGATGGTAGAAAGCAGTTTTACAGATGCTAGAAACGTGGCTTTCAAATGAAAGATTGGTATCAAAGAGCACACCCAGGTAGAGCCCTGCGCGGGACTGTTTTCTTCATCCCGCTCCCGCCCGCACCCGCCGAATTTCTGACCATTACCGCCCGCTCCCGCAACGTATGTGTTACACTCCCGCCCGCTCCCGCAATATGTATGTCCACTCCCGCCCGCACCCGCAAAACTCTGAGAATTTATTCCCGCACAATAATAGAGATGCATTGATTTTGTGTCTTCTCCCGTCCCGCAGGAAAAAAAAAACACGCATTTGTATTGATATTATTAAAGAGATTCATGGGGTTGTTTGTTTCGTTTCCCTGGCCTGCATGTAAAAAAAAAAAAAAGACAAATACATTCAAATATAATTTCGTTTTTATCAAAACTTTGCACATAAAAATAGACTGCTTTGCAAAACAGAAAACAGAAAAACAGATTGAGAAACAAAAAACAGATCCCAATTCGTCGGTCAGTTCCGACGTACGTCGAACGTGACCGTCTGAAAGGAAACCTGAGAAAACATGCTTCAACAGAACGTAATGTGAACACAAAATAGCAAACGGACATTTAGAAACAATCCATTTCCACTCACTAAACTTCTATGTATTGTTTGTCAAAGACACCAAACAGTCAACTTGACCTGCAGGGAGTGCTGAGCGTTTTTGGTGAGGTATGATCAAGTAGCTATGTATTTGCCAGCTGCGCAATATGTGGATACATATAACGATATACCGCATGATTTTGCCTACCAAAACAATTGAGAAACTTCTCCAAATGTCAGACTTTCTTTGTTTAGCTTTTGTGCTGTAAATACCTCGTTTGAGGTTCTTTTCTACATCATCTATTGACATCTCCATCATGTCGTTAGGCAACCTCCCTATCCCGCCGATTCCCGCGGTGTTTTTTTTAGCCGCCCATTCCCGCCCGCAGCAAAATTCAAACCGCCCGCTCCCGTGAGATTTACGTTGGGTCCCGCGGGACCCTGCGGGACTCAATCCCAATGCAGCCCTCTACACCCAGGTTCCTCACTGACGACGAGGACTTGACAGAGCAGCCATCAAGTGTTAGAGAGTATTCTAGGTTACTACTTGTGGAGCTTTTTTGTCCAATAATGAAAAATTCTGTTTTTTTTTTCTGAATTAAGTTGCAGGAAATTACTGGTCATCCAATGTTTTATATCAGCTATGCATTACGTTAATCTTGTGAATTGGTAAGTTTCTTCAGGGCGTGAAGAAATATAGAGCTGAGTATCGTCAGCATAAAAATGAAAACTAACGCCATGCTTCCTAATGATATCTCCCAGTGGTAGCATGTACAGGGTGAAGAGTAGCGGTCCTAGCACTGAGCCTTGTGGTACTCCATACTGAACTTGCGATCGGTGTGACATCTCTTCATTTACTGCTACAAACTGATAACGGTCGCATAGGTATGATTTAAACCATGATAAAGCAATTCCACTAATACCTACATAATTTTCGAGTCTATTCAAAAGAATGTTGTGGTCGATAGTATCAAATGCAGCGCTAAGATCGAGTAACACTAATAGAGAGATACAGCCACAATCGGATGATAAGAGTAAATCATTTGTAACTCTGATGAGAGCAGTCTCAGTGCTATGATACGGTCTAAATCCTGACTGGAAATCCTCACAGATACCATTTCTTTCTAAAAAGGAACATAATTGTGAAGACACTGCCTTTTCAAGTATTTTTGACAGAAAGGGTAGATTTGAGATTGGTCTATAATTGACTAATTCTGTAGGATCAAGTTGCGTTTTTTTAATAAGTGGTTTAATAATAGCCAACTTAAACGTTTTCGGTACATATCCTTTCATATCTATGTATCTACATATCTATTCATGACAAAGATGAATTAATGATATTAAGAAGAGGATCTATGACCTCTGGTAGCATCTATTTTAATAGCCTAGTCGGTATAGGGTCGAGCATACATGTTGTTGATTTTGATGATTTAACGAGTTTAGCCAATTCGTCTTCTCCTAAAGAAGTGAATGAGTGTAATTTTTCCTCAGTGACACTACAATGCTCTGTCTGATGTGATACTGTAGTAGACGGCTGCATGGTTAAAAAAAATTTCCTAATATTATCAATCTTACATGTGAAGAAGTTCATAAAGTCATTACTGCTGTGCTGTTTACAATCATCCGATGTTGAAGCTTTATTTTTGGTTAATTTAGCCACTGTAATAATTTAGCCGAATAAATACCTTGGGTTGTGTTTGTTTTCTTCCAAGAGAGTTGAGAAATAAGCAGATCTAGCAGTTTTTACGGCCTTTCTGTATGTGATCATGTGCTCTTTCCACGAATTACCTCTAATTTTGTTTTCTTCCAGCTGCGCTCCATTTTTCTGGCTGCTGTTTTAAGGGCCCGGGTGTGCTCGTTGTACCACGGCGTTGGACTATTTTCTTTAATCTTCTTTAAGCGCAGAGGAGCAACTGTGTCTAAAATACTGGAAAAGAGAGAGTCAATAGTTTCTGTTGCAACATCGAGTTATTCTATACTATCTGGGATGCTGAGGAGATGATACTGATGAGGAAGATTATTTAAAAAGCAATCTTTAGTAGCGGCAGTGATTGTCCTGCCAGTTTTGAAGCGAGGGGGCAGCTTTGATAAAAAAAATTATTTGATAAAGTCTGTATTATGCCCTGGTGGCCTGTATACAGTAGCTAACACAAATGTTGAACGGGTTTTATCATGTACACTACAAAGCGTTACATAAAGCACCAAAACTTCGAAGGAATTATATTTGAAACTAGACTTCTGAGTAATGCTGAAGATATTATTATAAATTACAGCAACCCCTCCCCCTTTACCTTTCAGACGCGGCTCATGTTTATAACAATAATCTTGGGGGGTGGTTTCTGTCAAACAGAGCACATCTAGATTATTATCTGTAATAATATCATTAACAATAAGTGCTTTTGGGGAAAGGGATCTAATATTCAGCAACCCAAGCTTTATCAATTGTTCATCTGTATTATATCTTTTGTTTATCTGTTGGACATCAATTAAATTTTTACTGTTGAATGGTTTTGATGTTTTTTTGTATTTACTAATTCGGGGAACAGACACAGTCTCTATATGATAATATCTAGGTGAAAGAGTCTCTATGTGCTGGGATTTATCTGACTCCGGTAACGTGAGACCGCTAGCAGACGGTCGGTTTAGCCAGTTTGTCTGCTTCCTGACCTGGGCCCTAGTGAGTGAAGGTTTAGCTCTAAGACTATGTGCCAAATTACTAGAGAGAAGAGCGGCACCACCCCAAGAGAGAGTAGTCACCCCATCCTTCTTCAACAGGTCAGGTCTGCCACAAAAACTTTTCCAATTGTCTATGAACCCTATGTTATTTTGCAGACACCACTTCCATTGAGTGATGATAGTCTGCTAACTTTCTCATCACTCCTTTTTACAGGGAGCGGTTCAGAACAAAAAACAGCCTCTGACATCGTACTAGCGAGTTCACACACCTCTTTAATGTTAATTTTGGTGATCTCCGACGGGCGAAGTCGAACATTATTAGTGCCGACGTGAATAATAATCTTAGAGAATTTACGATTAGCTTTAGCCAGCACTTTTAAATTTGCTTTGATGTCAGGTGCTCTGGCTCCCGATAAACAAGTGACTATGGTGGCTGGTGTCTCTATCTTCACGTTCCGTGTAATAGAATCGCCAATGACTAGGGCACTTTCAACAGGATACTCAGTGGGTGCTTCACTGAGAGGGGAGAACCTGCTTGATGTTCTAACCGGAACGGAAAAGTGTTTTTTTGGTCTGCGACTATGCTGCCTCACTGTTACCCAGTTTCCCTGCTGCGGGGGCCCTGCAGCCGGAACCGAAGAATGTACAGAGTTCACTAAGCTATTCGCATCCAAATCAGTGTCTAAAGCTGTTACATCCTCACTACTCTCAGATAAAGTATGGATGCGTGTTTCTAATTCTGAAATCTTCTCCGTCTGCCTAACTATCTCCTTACATTTATCACATGTGAAGCCCTGTTCGCCAGCGGAGAAGCCTATATTAAACATGCGGCATGCGGTGCAAGTGATAATGACAGGAGAAGACATGACTTACCGTGTTTGTTGATTAATCCAATTTACCACTTACCACAATCGTTTGGTGGACACTATTTACTAATCCAACTTATGAACTCAGAAAAAGGGAGACCCGGGTGCAGAGATAACAAGCTAACAGGCTAGTGAAATGTTAACGTGTGATGGTGATTTAGATTAAAAGCTAGCGATGTCAAATTTAACGTGATAGGCAGTTTTTAAACAATGTATGGTGATGAGTAAGTTATATTTAGCAGTAGAAGAAAGAGGAAATATCAAAATAAAGATTCAAACGTAAGCAAGGCTCTAGAGAGCTACAGACTTGAGCTACAGAGCAACAGACACAGCAGGAGGCAGACAGAAGCAATCGATCAGGCAGGAGCAATCGATCAGGATAGCAGCAATCGATCAGGATAGCAGCAATCGATCAGGATAGCAGCAATCGATCAGGATCTAAGCCTTAATCAATACTTCTTTCTATATTAGTATAATGATTTTAATGATTCTCTCCAGTTATGATGGTTTCTTCCTTTATATTTTCTAAAGTTTGTATTTGGTCTCTGAGTGGTGACTGAGGGTCTGTCCTAGTGATGTGTGATGTTTCGCCAAAACACTTGATTTTAGAACATGTTGTCGTGTGTTTGGATTTTGGAGGCATCACACACCTCTAACTCGACAGGAATGCAGTAACAGTTAACGTGTTTCCATTACCCTTCAAATAGCGCAAATTAAAATTGCGAATTGAAAATACGCCCAATGGAAACGCGTAAATTTCTCAAAAAATCCCATATATAGCAAAAAACGCTCACATGAGGTGGTTTTTCAGGCCATGCGAAAAAGGAAATTTTCGCAAAACTGCACTGGAAACAGTTTTTCCGCATTTACAGGTCACCTGGTACGGTGACGCATTGCTCCCACATAGGGCCTAAAAAAAATTTCCACTCAAGTATGTCGTAATAACGAGATCTTATGTCGTTAAAACAACATATATTTTCTCAGGACAGTGGCGTAACTTTAACCTAGTAATGACAGACGCTGGTGCAGCCACACATATCATAACTATCTTTAGGCCTATTGTAATTAAAGGGTTAGTTCACCCAAAAATGAAAATTCTGTCATTAATTACTCACCCTCATGTCGTTCGACACCCGTCAGACCTCCGTTCATATTCGGAACACAAATGAAGATATTTTTGTTGAAAGCTGATGGCTGAGAAAGGCTTCAGACAGGCCTCCATTGGCATTCAGTACATTGACACTTCCAAGATCCATGAAAGGCACTTAAAACGTTGTTACGAAAAAAAAAATAATAATAAAAAATAACACCTTTAACCAACTTGTTCTCGACTTCCGTGTGTGCCTCCACGACGCATGCGCGAGAATATGACGTAGCGCCGGCGTTCGGGAATCCATGAAATACACACTTTAACCCCATTTTGAGAACTACGCCGAGACCTAAAGCACGATCAATGTAGAATCCAACAGCTTAGACACGCGTGTCTTCCTCTGCTCGTAAACAAATCGCTTCTGGGTCATATGTCCGAACACTGGATCTGCGTCATTTTCTCGCGCATGCGTCGTGGAGGCATACACGGAAGTCAAGAACAAGTTGGTTAAAGGTGTTATTTTGATTTTTTTTTGCGCACAAAAACTATTGTCGTTGCATCGTAAAATTATTGTAGAGCCACTGTGGTGAGATACTTTGTAACGACGTTTTAACACTGCGTTTCAATGAGGCCCTATTAGAAATATGCCATTATATTCTATACTTTTATTAATTATTTTGAGAAACCATGAGAAAAGGGTGAATAATGACAGAGTTAATGTTCAGAAATTATTCATTATCATTATGTTTTGAACTATGCTGTTTAGCTGTATTTAGCGATGTGTTTGAATTCAAACTCAAAAATGCTTGGTGCTTCAAAAATGCTTTTAATTATTAAAAAATGCCATTATTTTATTTTAAAAAGTTAATAATTGTATTTTGTTGACAAAATATTTTAGTTTGTCTTGTACATTTTTTTGATTATATCAGGTAACATTTTAAGCTGTAATTTGGTCATGTTACATTGTGCCCCACCACATGTTATAATGTACCCCACCTATGGGGCATGTTGTCACATTTCACTTCCATTCTTTCGGGGTAAATCAAGAAAAAAGTATACACCGTATTAATGAAACAAAACCACATCATTGTACTAGACATGTGTGCAATTAATGTGGGAAACAATAAATACTCTGAACCCCAAGTGGATTTACACAAACTGAGAAAGTCAAAAAGCGTTAGGTTGTGCTCTCCCCTATTCATTTAAAAAATATTTTTTGTTTATTAAACGCAAAGATTTTCATTTCAAAAGCATTTCTAAATTCAGTTTATATTTCCAAAAAAATAACCAAAATAACGAAGTGGTAAAAAAAAACTTTTGAGTTACCACCATGCAAATTCAAACTTTTCGCTCGTCTCTGTATGTGGCAATGCGTCACAATAACCTGGCGTACGTAAAAGTCGATCATTCTTTACAGATGATGGTATATTTGGACAGAAGACGAGACAGAGTTCTTTATTAAACTAATAAAAACAATAGAATAGAAAATGCCACAATTTATCAAGACCTTGAAGCAGATAAGAGAGAGAAACACCCAGAAACACCTCATTATGTGCCGCTCAAGTATAAGGTGCTTTCCTTGCCATCAATGCTTGGATAACACACGTCTCTTTCCATGAAAAATAATGGCGTGCGGTGGCTGGGATATACATAAACCTAACAACATACGTAGCATAATTTTTGGAATTACTTATAACAAAAGGAAAACTATTTTTTAGTCGCATAACATCAGTAATAGGAAACTCTGTCATTGCGCAATATTTTTTTATCGACTTTTAGAAAATATCGCAAAAGTTTTGCGCAAATCTGTAATGGAAACGCGGCTACTGATAGCTCATTTAGCCCGCTTCCAGAGATGAAATATGTATTTGTCTTTCATTTTATTTTATTCTTTTATTTTCTCGGAGCGTCCTTGTTCCTCAACCAGACATTCTGGCATATGCAAGTTTTTCTAGTCTTGCAGTCCACCTCTTGATCCCTTGGGTCAAACTCTGGTTGGTCCCATGGGGTCACAGTTAGACGTTGGTTTGTAGTCTTTGAGATGTAGCTCAGAAATTGTCTTTGTAATGTTAGCAGCTGTAGAGACATTAAGGGGGCTCTGTGTTCATCTGCAGAACACCCAGTCTCACCAGGTGTGTGTAGCTTGAGTTCAGTAGGTGGATGAATGTGTTCAGGTGTTCTACCTGTGGTTCAGCACAGCATGTGGGCACCGTTCATAGTCAGTCTGGGACCTTGTGACATGTTCAGTTAACGTGTCACTCCTTCATGGAGAAACTTCTGCTTCTGTAGCAAAATCTGACTCTCTTTGTCCAATCCTCTCTCCTCCAACGGTGCGGTTATCTGGGCAGACTTCAATAGGTGGAAGGCATCTCCATAGTTACACGCTGTTTGGTGTGGGACACCTGAAAAGCATCTTAATGGCCACTTAATGACTGAACAACACTGATGAACTTAATGAACTTGAAGTCGTAAGGAAATGCATGAGAACACAATGCAACAAAACAAAAACATAAAGTGTGTTTGGGTCAAGCCTACTTAGAAACCTGCTGCAAATTGAAACAGCTTGCTGGATGACAGTTTCAGCCCATAACAAACCTGCTGCGTGTTTTCTTTTCAGCTTTTCTGAGCAGGCAGACAAGCCAGAAACCTAACTAAACGCAAAAAAGGCAAAACAAGTGAAATTTTCATCCGATGTCTCCTTTAAAGATTTAAGACATTGATATTTGACCAATGATTTATGTTGTAATGTTATGTAATGAAAAAATGTTACAGTGACAGTAATTTATTAATTTGTGTCATGAGTGTCAAGTCAAGTCACCTTTATTTATATAGCATTTTTTTACAATGCTGATTGTTTCAGAGCAGCTTCACAGTGTTAAACAGGAAAATAATGCAACAGAATTTGATTCGGCTGTACAGCCGCTCTGGAGAAAATGGAGATGTCATCCAGCTCATTTCAGTTATCATTAGGGTTGGGTATCGTTTGGGTTTTTTCCGATACCGGTGCCAAACCGATACTTTTAAAACGGTACCGGTGCCTAAACGGTGCCTGAACCGATACTTTAAAAAAAGAGCCACAAAACGAGGTGGATGAGATTAAAGAATGGCTTTTTATTGATTTTTTTTTATTATTATTTAAATTGAACAATTTATTACAAGTTTAAAGTATACTTAAATATGTAAATATAAATAAATACAAAACACAATTTAGGCCTACATAACAAATTCACAGTAAAACTAAAGCCACCTAACCCAACTACAATAGGCCTAATTTAGCTTTATTTTGCAGAAATATGACCATATTCTCTGGCTAAATATTTTAGAGCACATCACCTTATTGTTTCCATGGAGACGCGTCATGCTTCTCACATGACACACAGCTGCTACAATAGCGCTGTATGACAGCTCACTCAGCTGTATCGGGTTTATTTCGCTTTTTATTTTTTAATCAAAATATTCACAAACTTTCTAACTATGTCATGAACTATCTGATATTCTGATTTTCAAATATGTGTGTGAGTAAATGTGTGTTAGTTGATCTATACTGCGCGATGGGCGGCGCCACGTTAGTTTGCGCCTCAGAGAATCGGATCTGTCGGATTTACATCACATACATGTATCTTCATCTCACGAAATACATGAAAGTAAGTGACATGCTGAACTGGGAGAAGAATAGAGTAAACTGTATAGTCACTATATAATGTGTATCTGATGTGAATAAAACACTTAGTTAAGTTATCTTAACTGTCTGAAAGGATTGTTTTTGCCGCTTCCATAGACATCATTGTGTATTTTTTGCTAGTACTTATGAGCATTTAAATGTCTGAAACCTAAAATAAACATGATGTGGATGAAAACACTGAATAGTTGTGATATGTGACGAGCGCTGAGCGTGTCTGTCTCTGGCTCAGCGCCGGCCAAAGCGCGAAAGCACGTTTGATTTTAAGTGGCACCGAAATGAGGCACCGAAATCTGCGTTCTGATTCGGTCTGGTACATACCGGTCATAAAGGTACATATTGGCACCGGGTTTCGGTACCCAACCCTAGTTATCATATAGTGTCAATGCGGGCAGATCAGTAATATAATTGAATATTTAGTGTCCCCGACTGAGCAAGCCAAAAGTGATGGTGGCAAGGAACCAAAACTCCATCAGGTGACATAATGGAGAAAAAAAACCTTGGGAGAAACCAGGCTCAGTCGGGGTGCCAGTTCTCCTCTGGCCAATGCACATCAAACATGCTGAATCAAAGTGCATTCATCATTATTTCACAAAAAGAGAACACGCATACTTCAGTCGCGCATGCTTCCATTTATGTGTGATCACAGGAATACACAATACAACTCCATTAAAGGGATAGTTCACCCAAAAATGAAAATTTTATATTTATCCGCTTACCCCCAGGGCATCCAAGATATATGTGACTTTGTTTCTTCAGTAGAACACAAATGAAGATTTTTAACTCCAACCGTTGCAGTCTGTCAGTCGTATAATGCATGTGAATAGTAACAAAATCTATGAGAGTAAAAAAAACATGCACAGACGAATCCAAATTAAACCCTGCGGCTCGTGATGACACAATGATGTCTTAAGACATGAAACGATCGGTTTGTGCGAGAAACCGAATAGTTTTCTATAATTTTTTACCTCTAATACACCACTATGTCCAACAGCCTTGAGTGTGCGATCACTTCCGTTGAGTGAGTTCTGTACACGATCTGATCACGAAACTATGCCAGATCGTGTACAGACCTCATGCACCTTGCACAAACCGATCGTTTCGTGTCTTAAGACATCAATGTGTCGTCACGAGCCGCAGGGTTTAAAGGGGTCATGAACTGGCTTATTTATTTTTTATACTGTTGTCTGTGACTGTGGTTTTTACATTCAAAAACACCATAATGAATAAGTAATAGGCTATTTTCTACCCTGGTTTGAGGCTCTCTCAAGAAACACTCGGTTTTTATGGGCGTGTTGCACTGAAGACTTGGAAGTAAACGCCCACGGCTAGGATTGGATACGATTTGTATATTTAATGAGCTTCAGCTCCCCTGTCAGTATGTTGTTTTGAAAGCGTGTGGGGAAACCGGGTGGTTTGCTCATTGGGCTCGCAAAATGTCTTTATCAAACAAACACAATGATTCATCTACAAAACGAAAACAGGCCAAATAAATCTTGTCTAAACATTCTTGCGTCTATGATGTACATTTTATGTTGCAGTAGGATTCATATTTAAACTGTCTTTTTTGCATTTAATATTCACAGATGCTAACAGAAAAAACTTAGCCTACCATAATCAGTTGCTGAATCCGTTGTTCTGAAAAGAACATGAACAGCTTTCCATGAGGAGAATTATTCCTCAACGCGTCTCAAAACGATGTAGCTGAAGTGTAGCGCTTTACTTGATGTGTTTGTTTGAGTTGATGTGTGGGCGTTGACGCATGGATCATCAGTATTTGAATCTCAAAGAGCGTGCGCTCCGTGGGCGTGGTCGCATTACCGGATAATGAAGAGGCTCGCAGACAACTGACATCTCTCTGTTTTCAAACAGATTACATAAACACAGAATATTTATTTTCGATTTGATTTACATTATTTAAAACCTGACATTTTAATGTTTCTTTAGACATTGGTCTCACGTTTGTGTGATATGTTTTCACTAAGCTACAGGTCATTTTCTGAAGAGAATCAGATTAGACATCATTTACAGAGGCTGAAGATCGCGCATCATGTTTGTTTTCTTTATTTTGCGAAAAGCACAACAATTTGTTTTTATTGTGATTGTACACAAAAAAATAGAAACTTAACAGATTATAATGATGTATAACACTTGCCTGAATGATAGAAAATGACAGAGTTATTTGAGTCTCTTTGGCACTGATAAGAAAAAAAGTGAGTCGATCGCTCGAGGGGGTTAATAAATTGTTATGTTTAAACTTACTATAACGTATTTTGTGTTAGTAACTCAGTAGATCATGTTGCATCCATAACACCACAAATCTACGCTCAGGTTAGTAGCGGACTATAACACGGTTTTGAAGCATAAGGGCACACCCTGATGTTTTAGATCTCCGACTAACACATTGACATTTAGATACGTATACTTAGACTGTAGAGGCTAATAGACCAAATGGGTCTTCCGTTTAGAACAATACAAAATTGTTAGACCAATCTAAATAGGGTGAGTCTCAAATTCCTGATTATTGTAATGTTATTCTAATTAACGTGTACGTGGTGAACCACGGCATGATTATATAAAGTTGCCATTAGAGGTAGTAAGTTGGTCGCTTGATTCAATGGTAATGGTCATGACCTCTGATTAGAAATAGTATTGCATTAATTAAGTGAATTCAGATCTAAGGGGACTGAACAAAAATATTCTGGAATGATCAACGTGTAGCACGGGCGTCCAGAATATCAGTTAATCACCTCTGTCAAATGACCAAGACTGACGAGTTTGTGAAAGAGATTGTAAACCCGGCCGGTGCGAGACTCAAAATGTTATCGGAATCTTGATTACTGAGTATAACACAATGTAAAAGATTTGAATTGAAAGAAAATATGAATCTAAAGTTAATGATAAATAAAATCATGTAAAACCTTTTCATTAATGGAGTCAGATGAAATAGCGAGGTTATACATTTCATTGGTTCAATTCCCAGTACCAAAAAGGGAGGGGGTTGTGCTGTTATCTTTTGCCTTTACAAGAACACAACTAGAAGTGTGGCAAAGGTAATAGAAAACCAATTCATCCTTCACTGAGATGCAACATCTAAAATTAAATTTGATCAAAGAAGTACATTTACAAGGAGGATGGGAAATACTAAACATTACCACAGTTTTTATGGGTCACAGAGATCTACACTAATCAAAATGTGTGAACGACATCATAAAGCAAATGTTAAGCAGGCAACACCAAAACAGGTGAACCAATTTCTGCCCACAGATCTGGCTGTAATGAGAGCAACTGGAAGTAAAGCCATGGGCACCAACCCATCGGAATTCATGAGTAATAAAAGCTCTGATTAATCAAGAAAAATTCCCCAGCAGAACTGGGGTCTATAATGCTCATAAACACAGCAGTCTGTGATGGCTCAACTGCAAGAGCAGCTTTATGTGTTACCATACTGAAACAACAGCAGCAATTCAGACCTGGTCAACGAAACTCAGTTTAATGTGACATCTGGGATGAAAATTGCAATAGGCATTATGGTGCCATTCAAATAAGTCCACGTCTGACTTTGAAGCTGTTGATAATGTCAAAATTAACTCTGGTTCTCTCTGCATTTGTTTCTGCCTCAGGTTGACAACTGCAATTCCTTGGAGGACGGACACTGGGAAGGTGCTTGATCCTTTGAGAAATTCAGACCAAGAATACTTAAATTTCTCTACCACTAAACTCCATCACAGTGATAGTGAAGAATTAGATGCTTAAATGAGACCAGTTGTACCAATCGCACTTGCTGACATGAACACACTTTATGTTTTTGGTTTGTAGCATTATGTGTTCTCATGCATTTCCTTATGACTTCAAGTTCATTAAGTTCATCAGTGTTCAGTCATTAAGTGGCCATTAAGATGCTTTTCAGGTTTCCCACACCAAACAGCGTAACTATGGAGAAGCCTTCCACCTATTGAAGTCTACCCAGATAACCGCACCGTTGGAAGTGAGAGGATTGGACAAAGAGAGTCAGATTTTCATCGGGAAGGTGCTACAGAAGCAGAAGTTTCTCCATGAAGGAGTGACACGTTAACTGAACATGTCACAAGGTCCCAGACTGACTATGAACGGTGCCCACATGCTGTGCTGAACCACAGGTAGAACACCTGAACACATTCATCCACCTACTGAACTCAAGCTACACACACCTGGTGAGACTGGGTGTTCTGCAGATGAACACAGAGCCCCCTGAATGTCTCTACAGCTGCTAACATTACAAAGACAATTTCTGAGCTACATCTCAAAGACTTCAAACCAACGTTTAACTGTGAACCCATGGGTTCAAGAGGTGGACTGCAAGACTAGAAAAACTTGTATATGCCAGAATGTCTGGTTGAGGAACAAGGACGCTCCAAGAAAATAAAAGAAATTAGCATCTGAACTAACTCATACAGTTAGCACTCCCATCTGAGACGACGTCACAATGATTGAATCATCTGAGAATGGCTTTAATTTACATGCCTTTCCTTTCACCTGAATCTTCCCCCATCCTTCCTCCAGAATTCACCCAAAACTTATATGGTTTAATGTGAACTCTCACTATACAGTATTATACATGTTTGATATAATTTAAAATGTCTCAGTGCGCCTGGTACAAAGATCTCATCCCCACAGAAGTAAACCAAAAAATAATAAAGGTTTTAAGAGTTTAGAGATATTTAGCTTATTACGTTGGGTGTGGCTTCGGCCAAATGGTCAACCTCCTGCTGTCAATACAGGCATATGGGACAGTGATTGTAAATTCCCATTGTTAACATGTTTCCATTTGAAAGAGGTTTCTGTCTTGGTCTAAGAATATAAGGAGGTGTTGCAAGTGAGTCAGGGCGCGAACCATCGTTCAGCCCATAACACTGGGTGTCTCCTACAGATGCTCAGCGTTATGTAATTTTCAGAAAGTCAGGTATCCATATTTTATTCTTTACTTCAGAGTATTTGATGTTATGTATTGATTATCTTTGAATTGATTATGTAATTGGCATTATACATTTACCTGACTGTTAATAAATTGTTACATTTTAATTTATTCTGACTTACACTGGAATTATTAATTATCTCTAGTAGATTATGAATGAGTATAATTTCAACAAAGAGTTAAACAGAATAATTAAATGTGTGGTTAACTATTAAATATAAATGACCAAACAACCAAAATGAACCAAGATATATTGTTTACTAATATTAACTATAGTAACAGGACAGCTTTGAGTGTCCTTGATTGTCTGGAGCTGCTGTGCTGCTGGCGACTAACAATGAACTCTTGCTTGTATATACTTGTGTACTGCATGTTCATTTTTTGTTCTTTCTTGTTGTTTGTTCGTCATCTACAATTTATTTTTAATGAAGCATTATTTTGCTTTGCTTCAGCAATGATAAAGAGACATCCACTCTTGCATTGTGTGTTCATGCTTTTTCGGGGTGGAGCAATGAAGAGTGGGGTGTGTTTCTCAGAAATTGCTTACTGCAACTTTAATATTTATATCAGGCTAGTAATATGTCTTTAATGCACAAGTATCACATGTGCTACAAGATGGTGGTATTTATGAAGTAATGTATAAATGGTTGATGAGGGTTTTTTAGAGTAAAGGTTTGTGTGAAGTACGTGGAATTACTGTAAGGCCCTGTCCCAAACTAAACACGGTTGTGTGTGCATGTAGGCTGTAGGGTGGTCCCCTTTGTATTCCTGATGCACATTTCTGCCAAGTTCGCAATGATGCAGGCTCCACAGCAGACTTCTGCTCGACTCATACACCCTTATGCCACTAAAGTTTAAACTCTGAAGACAACAGAAAGGGTTTAGGGGGGCCATTTGGGACAGGGCCTAAATGGGATTGTATCCTAGTCACTTACGTGCAGCAGGAGTCGGGCCTCCATGGCCTCCTTGCAGGTGATGAAATATGGCTTCATCAGCAAGATATCTTGACGTAATTTCTGCAGTGCAAGAATTATCAGAAAATTGATTTTTATTGAATGCTGTTTATGTTTAGCAAATGTACAGCTCATATTAACCTGCTTTAAAAATTAAGTAAAAAATAGGTTTATGATGTCACAATTAAAAAAAAAAAGTTATATTTTTGGAATAATTTACTGTATATCGCTTCAATGAACTGTCAAAATTATGACAATTTTGCATGATTGAATTGTTGGTTACAGTCAAGAAAGTCAAAAGAACTTGAACAGGTCAAAAAGTTTTAAGGTGGGGAGGTGTGCATATTCTATTTACCAGTTGTTTTGAGGATACTCACTCTGATCTCCACCAGCTCCTCCACAAAGTTGAAGAGCAGAGGGTTGATCTCTTTCAGTCTGAGAACAGGCCTTGACATCATCAGAGCAAGATAGCGCATGGATGAACGACAAACCTGAACACACCAATACACAACCCAAAATCAGAGGTCTTTATCAAACTGAAAAATGGAAAACAGCGAAAGGACAGCACTTCGGAGATATATATATATATATATATATATATATATATATATATATATATATATATATATATATATATATATATATATATATATATATATATATATATATATATATATATATATATATATATATATAAATATGAGCAATATCACACGACACAGCTGTGATTTGTCCATAGGCATGAGGCAATCACAGCTGTGCTGATATAGAGCCATATCACACGGCATACAAATGTGATTATGCTTTTATACAACAGTTTGAAAGAACAAGTATTTAAATGAATAAGAAACAACCACTGGGTGTCTTAAAAACGCTTTTGTGTATGGAACTACTGCCACGGATTAAAATGTCAAGTTGACAGTTTAACAATTCAGCCCAAGTCTCTGTTACTCATACAAAAACATCACTTTAGAACTAGCAACGACGGATTGGGGTGCTAAGTGTATTACTGAGATTATTAAAAGTATTTTGAGATAGAGAGATCAACTAAGTGTGTGTGGTTTCAGTTTTAAGGGGCCGGCATGACAAATATCTTTACAGTGTTGCAGATTGCAATTAAAGCATAAACTAACCTTAACAATGAGAAATAGATACTTTTGTTACATTATTATTCTTTGTTAATGTTAGTTAAAAAATACAACTGATCATTGTTAGTAGTCATGTTAGCTCAGGTCCATTAAATAATAGTTACAACTTTTGATTTAAATAATGTGTTATTAAATGTTAAAATTAACTAAGATTAATAAATGCTTTAGAAGTATTGTTCATTGTCAGTTTATGTTAATTAATTAACACATTTTAACTAATAGAGCCTTATTGTAAAGTTTTACCGAACAATAATAAAGAATCAGAACTTTTTTCAATCAATATCTAGGGTATGTTGTAGTCCAGATTCAAATGTAAAAATGTTTAAGTTTGAAAGTAAATGTACAATTAAATGGTTACTTTACTGATTAACATTAAGCTTTGTATCAGTAGAAACCCGGTAGTATATTCGAATGGCCGTGCTTCCCTCCCTCATGTTCCTCCAAGACGAAAGATTTCTGTATTTTTTGTCTGGAAAAAAACCTCAGATGAGGTCATTTAGCGTCATCAGAGGCTTTTTTGGCCAGAGGCTAGAGAATACAACCAGTAGTAGGAGCTACTACTGGCTTGTTTTCAACCCGCCCATAGGAGGTGGAATCTCACTCACAGAATGTAAAATGAGCACGGCCGCTTGGGCATTCATAACGGAGCGGTGCAGAGCAAAGCGAGTGTTTTCAATGAATTCCTATGAAAGTTAAGCTTCCATAGGCATGAACTGAAAACGTGCCAGACTGGACAATGACTGTGCGGCTGTGAATGAACGACAATGCGGCCATGAATGAATGCCCATGCGGCCGTGCCCATTTTAGTTTCAGTTTAGAATTCAGCTCACACTGTATTGAACAGACATGTTTAGTTTTTAATTGTAGTGTATGTTCTCTAACTGAACTATCTTATTTTTTTACTATAAAAATGAAAACGACAGTGGGGGCGGTGTCGTGGTGGGCAAGTGTTGTAACCATTAGGCGTGGCTTGGGAGTGGCCTAGAAGGGCAGCGAAGCAAGTGCATTCTGGGAGTTGTCGTCTTTCATCCACATGAGCCAAAAATACATTTTCTGGCTTTTCTCAAGGTGATGATACATGGGGCAACTTTTTTGAGCAATGTTGCTGGGCAATGTTGCTTGGCCACTTTCCCATTGGGAATGGGCAACAAATTTCTATCTGAATTCTTTGGAGCAGTCATAGGCCCTGTGTCTTACCTGGTTGCCCGTCAACATTGCCTGGTAACATTGCTCAAAAAGTTGCCCTTCGTATCATTACCATCAGTCTAGAAGGCACCAACTTCTAATATAATTTCTCCCATTCTACTACAATAATGACCCAATTTAAATACACATTCATCTTTCCAGCAGTGAAGTATCCCTTTAAGTATCTAATCTTTTAAGTATTTGGTGCTGCGATGAACACCACTGTGAATACAAAAATATGAATGGCTGTTTTTAATACTGTTCAGAAACAGAAAGTATCGCAGTTGCTGTGTTTACAGGGTTACCGGGGTAACGGCTGCATTTGTGTTTTTCCATCACCGCCATCTGTTGTCAGAGAGAGAATGGCATTTTCATTCAGTGCGTCTCCACTCTTTCTGCCATGTGCTTCTTATCCGTGTCTCTTTGTCGCAGCATACAGTGGTGTTCTAATTTGTATAATTCTGAATAATTCGTAATTAATAATTATTCACTGTATTTTAAAGTGCCCATGATAACAATATTGTGCATGTTTGTTATTGTGATATATCGTCAGCTCCAGTTTGTATCCAGCCTCTCATGGAGACTTCAGATGCCCCAACACCTGTGATGAGACGACTCGACGCTTGTGAAGAGACGACTCAACGCCAGCGTTGTTATGGCCTAAAATAATACATGATTGATTAACTTATTCTAACATTTTTCTTTAACATTCTCTTTCTAACATTTTTCAATGTACATTTATGAAATGCACTTTCTGTAAAGCTGCTTTGAAACAATGTGTATTGTGAAAAGCGCTATACAAATAAATTTGAATTGAATTGAATTGAATATACACTCACCTAAAGGATTATTAGGAACACCTGTTCAATTTCTCATTAATGCAATTATCTAATCAACCAATCACATGGCAGTTGCTTCAATGCATTTAGGGGTGTGGTCCTGGTCAAGACAATCTCCTGAACTCCAAACTGAATGTCAGAATGGGAAAGAAAGGAGATTTAAGCAATTTTGAGCGTGGCATGGTTGTTGGTGCCAGACGGGCCGGTCTGAGTATTTCACAATCTGCTCAGTTACTGGGATTTTCACGCACAACCATTTCTAGGATTTACAAAGAATGGTGTGAAAAGGGAAAAACATCCAGTATGCGGCAGTCCTGTGGGCAAAAATGCCTTGTTGATGCTAGAGGTCAGAGGAGAATGGGCCGACTGATTCAAGCTGATAGAAGAGCAACTTTGACTGAAATAACCACTCGTTACAACCGAGGTATGCAGCAAAGCATTTGTGAAGCCACAATACGCACAACCTTGAGGCGGATGGGCTACAACAGCCGAAGACCCCACCGGGTACCACTCATCTCCACTACAAATAGGAAAAAGAGGCCACAATTTGCACAAGCATCTTTGGGATGTGGTGGAACAGGAGCTTCGTGCCCTGGATGTGCATCTGACAAATCTCCATCAACTGCAAGATGCTATCCTATCAATATGGGCCAACATTTCTAAAGAATGCTTTCAGCACCTTGTTGAATCAATGCCATGTAGAATTAAGGCAGTTCTGAAGGCGAAAGGGGGTCAAACACAGTATTAGTATGGTGTTCCTTATAATCCTTTAGGTGAGTGTATATCGGCACATGTCTACAACAAGTTTTTTTTTTATTATTATTTGGTAGAATTCATTACTCATTTTGAATCCATTATTCAAGCCTTCCCAAATAAGATATTTGGCTTCTGGTCTATCTCTACTTAATACAACAATGTGCCATTAGCTTTGCAACGAGTCTCAAATGTACTATTTGTGTGCCTTTTTAGAGTGTTGCAAATTAGTCACTTATGAAGTTCCATTTCAGTCAAGATACTGCCTTAGAAGGTAGCAACAAGATAACTGAATAGGATTGAGTATATTTTCTCACTAGGATTAAGTGTTAGTGTACCTTACGGGGCTCAAACTCCCAGTTGTGTATGACTCTAGCTGGAACAATGGCTGTGTCATTCCAGTGGCAGCTGCTGCAGTAATACTGACCCGTATAATCACACTGCCGTGCCTCATTAGGAACACCTCCTACACAACACAACATATCATTAGACTACTCTGTGCCAAAGGGGAAGTCTAAATTTCCAAGTTATAAATCAAAATTTTACCTATTCTAAAGCAATCACACAACCCTGAAACTAACACTTCTGACATTAACCACATAAAGAGTTAATCAAACAACAAAAAATAATAAAGATCAATGCCAGAAAAGCAAAATAAGCTGTGATGCATGTTTGGAAAAAGACTCACGCAAAGAGATAGGTGTCCGGCACTCAGCACATCTGTAGTCCTGTTTGTCCAGACCGACCTCAGGACAGATGTTGAGTTCATACTCAGATTGATGACTGACCTTTGACCTCACACATGGTTTGTTGATAAGATTCATGCACTTGCTATGGCAGCGGTAATAACAACCTGGATTGAGAAACAGAAAGCAATTTAAAATAATTCATTACAGCCCAATGTCAGAATAAAAAGCCTGAAGTGTGAAATACTTCACTGAAGGTTTTGTGAACAGTGTACCACAAATCACACTAAGGAAACACACATGCTTGAAACGTCAAGGAACGGTCCACCCAAAAAATGTCTCATTATTAAAAAAGTCTCTCATTATTTACTTACAATTATGCCTTTCCAAACCTGTGTGCTATTTTTTTTCAGTGGAACGCAAACATCAAAATGTCTGAATGGATGTGTAATATGGCAATACACCATTTTTTAAATTCTAAATGTGATTGGTGGCAAGATACAAGGGGGAAAAGGGGAAAGATGATGAGTAAACAATCATTTAAATTTTTTTTTGTTCTTACATATAGTATCAGAAGGCTGATACTAGCCTTTTCCTCACATATTTTAGTGTGGTATTAAAAAGCAACTGATTTTAGTGTGGTATTAAAAAGAAAATGTTTATTTATATAAAAGTTAGATAAACAAAGATGGTCACAATTGTGACTGGTGGTATAACACAGGGAGTCTATGTCATACATAGACTATATGTCATTCTGTGTTATTCTTATGAACTGTCTTTCAGACTGAATTTAAGTCAAGTTTTGGATTTATTTGACCTTGGGGATCCAGGGCCTGTCCGTCTGTCTATCTATAGTGCTGTCTATCTTTCTGTCTGTTGGTCTATCTATACTTCTGTCTGTCTGTCTATCTATCTATCTATCTATATATCTATCTGTCCGTTTGTCTGTGTCTATGATGTGTGTCTATCTGTTTGTCTGTCTGTCTGTCTGCCTGTCTATACTTCTGTCTATCTGTCTGTCTATCTATCTATATGTCTATACTTCTGTCTCTCTATCTGTCTATAGTTCTGTGTATACTTCTGTCTGTCTCTCTATCTATACTTCTGTCTGTCTATCTGTCTGCCTGTCTGTCTACCTGACTGTCTGTCTGTCTATTAGGGCTGCACGATTTGGGGAAAATATCTAATTTGCGATTATTCTGGTTAAAATTGCGATTGCGATTTAAAATGCAATTATTATAATTTTTTTATTTTTACAAATGAAAAGTGTGTATACCGGTATAACATTTTGTGTTTATATATTAATATGACTAATAATAATAATAATAATTATTATTATTATTATTGCTAAATAAAAATAAGAAATATTACTACTACAATAACATTCATTATTAAAACATTAAAATCGAGCATTTAAGAATAATTATAACAGTATAATAATAATATTTATATTTTACAGAAAACAAAAAAATTATGGGTTACCTGTTAATATGCAGATGCAATGACTAAAAATCATTAGAAAGGTCTAAGGATTTATTGAAAAAAAAGTATTATTATAAAAAGCACAGATAATAATAATATATATCTTTTTTTACAATAAATCCATAGACCTTTCTAATGGGGGGGTCGCACATTTTTTGTCCTAGGCTGATCATAGGCATAGTGATATAAATGTCTTAAATCTTTGTCTTTAATATGAAATATGAGCCTCTTATGCATCCACTGTGGGGATTAAAACTCATGTACATTGAAGAAAAACATATAGATTGTCATATACATTTATTTAGAAGTATTATTTTTCTTATTTTCTACCCAAAAGTTGAATTCATACTGGAAGCCAGAGGGCGCCCTTGAGCAGAAACTCCACACATACGCCTCAGAGAAGTAATCGTTCCTTTTCAGGAAATCCCTATGGGAAATCCCTAATGTGAAGCTTGCTGTTGGCTGAATAAAACGAAGATAGAAACTCTTTGACTGATTAAACATGAAGATAATATTTCTGTGATAAGATAATGGTGTATTTGAGTTTTTCAAGTCTTCTCGGGTATTTTCATAATAATAAAGTATTCAGTGGTGATTGACATTCTGTGATAAGAAGCCACATCAGTTCGACTGACTATATGAGGTGAGTTAAAACCTGTTATTAAACGTATTTTGTTGAACAACAGGTTTATGAACACTTCACATTACTAGTTTGTGAAGATGTTTGACGCGTGTTGTTTTTTCAAACGCACGTTATAATAAGCGACTCAAACTCGAAGTGCTTTCAGATGGAGTAGTGTTTAACTCCAGATCACAGAGCCACTCTTCACTGACACGCTGGGCATTTATTTATTTAATTAAAATCGCAGCCTTTGCACTTTCATAATCGCACATAACCCAAACCGCGGTTCGAGTTCGATTAATCGTGCAGCCCTACTGTCTATCTATACGTCTGTCTATCTGTCTGCCTGTCAATACTTCTGTCTATCTGTCTGTCTATCTATATGTCGGTCTATTTGTCTGCCTGTCTATACTTCTGTTTAACTGTCTGTCTATCTGTGTGTCTGTCTATCTATATGTCTATCTGTCTGTCTATACTTCTGGCTGTCTCTCTATCTATACTTCTGTCTGTCTGTCTCTCTATCTTTCGGTCTGTCTATAGTTCTGTCTATCTGTCTATTTCTGTCTGTCTGTCTATAGTTCTGTCTATCTGTCTATCTATCTATACTCCTGTCTGTCTGTCTATCTATCTAATGTGTATTTATTTTTTTTTCAGTTTATAATAGTTAATTTTCCGGTTTCCAATAATTTATGTAATTTTGTCACCATTTTATTCAATTTTTTTTGTGTCGAACTGCTTGTCTGGCTATCACCAGACCAAGCTCAATCTTTTAAGATTGAACATTAGTCTGGGGAGTCTGCTCTGTATTTTCTACTGCACAAGAGGCGTGATCAACGGGCATAGTTGGATTTTTCTACATGACAGCGTGTTAGTATTGGTGTGACCGGTCGTAATTTTGCGCGGGATTGCACATAGCGTTAATTCTACTAATTCCCGCAGATTTCGCGCTCGCATCTGAAGCGCACACACATAGGCCTACCGTAATAATGCCGCTTCTGACATACAAGTGCAAAAATTAGCTCCTTTTTCCAGCTTATTAATGGTCAAATGCACTCCAAAAAAATTCTCAATGTTGGTGAGTATTAACGTAAACACAGTCGTAACCAGTTCAGGAAGAATGTGTAACAGGAACAGTGTTTGGGATCCATGCGTGCGTCAGATCTTAAAGGGACAGCAGTTATTTATTATTCAAACTACAAAAAGACAAACGATCACTTACTGCTCTTGACTGAGTAACTTGTGTAACTTTAATGGATTAATCTGTATTTATTTTTTTACAATGAAGATTATCCAATGTTCCCTTTCGAGAGGTCTCTCGTATTGCGTATGGGAAAACTCCTTTTCTCGAGAATATGAAGCAAAAACTTTATTCTATGTAAAACGCAGTGCGGCTGCACAGCAGATAGAACAGTGCTAAGCTGCGCGCTGATTGGCTGTACTGCGGCAACTGCAGGAACCTATGGCGACCTGAGGCAGCTGAGAGAGCGAACCAATAGGGGTTGCTAGAAAATCCCGCCGAACAAGGTCGCTAGAATTAGCATATTGAGGCTATAAAAGACCGTGTTCTGCCATAGGAATTCAGATTTAATCTCCTTCAGCGATACCTTCGTTGACCTTCGGAATTGAAGCCCCGCCGTCGAAAAGCACTCAGCGGAACTTCTCTGCAGCCCTCAGGATGCCGGATTCACGCCTGGTCTCCGCCTTCAGCCGCCTGCTGTTCCAGCTGCGCCATCCGGCGTTAAATATCCTTTATTCTGTTGTCTATCTATGTGTGTTTAGAGCATAACGGTTTCGTAATGTGGCTGCCAAGCCCTGCGCCTTTTTCACTCTATCACTTTTCCCAGTCCCCTCTATTCAGGCGTCTGGAGAGGTTCAACACTGTAGGCAATGTGTCCACTACACAGTATGCACCCCTGCATAAGCACTGTTAATTCAGTGTCACAAAATCACTCATAAAAGCGCTATGAATGTGAGGCACGCGCCCACTGCAAAATCTGCGCATCCAAACATAAACACTATCCCCACAGTGTTACAGCACAAAGCAACCAGGTTACCGGGTCCCTATTACTAAGCGGGCCGCCCCCGAACCTAATTCAACCCTTGGCTTCACGAGTCCAGGCCTGGCAGGCCATTCCTGGTATATCAAATTGGGTGTTGAACATAATAAAACAAGGTTACTTGTTTTATTCAAACGGCATCAGCAGTTTGCTCGCAGACCCCCGCGCTTTCGCGCCGTGGTCGAAACCTCAGTGAAAAGCAGCGTGAGTCACGTGCTCCGCGCCGAGGTATCGAAACTGTTGGAAAAGTGAGCGGTGGAAACCGTGCACCCGACACAAAGTCAGTCAGGCTTTTACAGTCGCTACATCCTCGTCCCTAAAAATTGGACATCAGACTTGCTTATGACGCGCTTGTTCAAGATGCTGACAGTGAAACAAATCCTTGCGCACATTCGCCCGGGATTGGTTTTTCACAGTCGACCTGAAAGATGCCTACTTTCACATTCAGATAGCACCCCGTCACAGGCCATTCTTGAGATTCGCCTTCGAGGGTCAGGCTTATCAATACACAGTCCTGCCATTCGGGTTATCCCTGGCGCCTCCCATAGCCCCATTGAGACTGAATGGCATGCGGATACTCAACTACCTCGACGATTGGCTTGTCATAGCCCAATCAGAGGCACAGTTGACGATACACAAGTCCTGGCTCCTCAACCATCTAGAATGTTTGGGTATCAGGATCAATATCGCCAAAAGTTCAATGTCTCCCACCCGGAATATATCTTTTCTGGGTATGGTCATAGACTCAATACAGATGAGGGCGCGGCTTACGTCACAGCACGCCCTCTCTATTCAGAACACGGCAGCATCATTCAAAGCTGGCACGTACGTTCCTCTCAAACATTTTCAGAGGATGCTAGGTCTTATGGCCTCGGCATCAGCAATACTCAAACTGGGTCTATTACACATGTGCCCCCCTTTAACGCTGGTTGAATTCCCGCGTTCCGGCTCGCGCATGGCAATCAGGCCAGTTTCGCATCAAAGTGAACCACAGCTGTGTCAAAGCTCTGGCTCCTTGGAAGGCGACCAACTGGTATCAGACAGGTGTGATTATGGGTACAGTTACGAAATAGAAAGTGGTCTCGACAGATGCATCCAACCTAGGTTGGGGCGCCCTGCACGAGGGCAAGCCAGTCTCTGGCCAATGGGCAAATTCAGAGAAAAGGCTGCACATAAACTTTCTAGAGATTATAGCGGTCATCCTATCGCTAAGAGCTTTCCTTCCGTACATAAAGGGTCACCACGTATCCACAGTATAGTATTAATATCCCCGTTGTGGTAAAACCGAATATGGGTCTCCGAACTGACTCACATGTCAGACACAGCCCCATGGCCGATTCCGCTAAGGAAAGACCTCCTCATGCAGGCTAGAGGGAAAATCTGGCATCCTTGTCCCGAACTGTGGGCCCTCCAAGTATGGCCCATCAACGGATTCCCGGGAACCTCTCTGAAAGAGTTCTGAATACTATTTCTGAAGCTAGAGCCCCTGCAACCAGGCGGCTCTATGCACTGAAACGGTCGGTATTCTCTAACTGGTGTACAGTACGAAACCTTTATGCACACTTGTGTGAGGTGGCAGAAGTGCTTGCCTTCCTCCAAGAGCTAATGGACGCGGGTTGTTCCCCCTCCACGCTCAAAGTGTACGTTCCGGATTCTCTCCATTTAATAGGTATTGCCTGTTATTATTAACTAAGACCCGATTTCTTTCGGTCTTTCTGTTATATAAACTGTGTTCACAAGCATGTGCTATACTACATAACTATAAGACCCGATTATGTCCGGTCATAGTTTCTATAATCATATGGCCCGATTCTATCCGGCCTATATATTCATTATGCCCTTATAGGAGGCCCACTTTGTAGGCCTCCCTGGGACTCACTGTTACCCATCTTATGTGCCTCAGGTTCTCCTCAGGCCACAGTTTGGGGTCGGTTAAGCACGCACAGCGTTTTAAATTGAGAGACGTCTCGAAAGGGAACGTACTCGGTTACTCACGTAACCTCGGTTCCCTGAGAGAGGGAACGAGTATTGCGTAACGCGCCAAGCTTGTGCTTCTCAGGATATCGCTTCAGTCGATTTTAAACCTAAATTCCTATGGCAGAACACGGTCTTTTATAGCCTCAATATGCTAATTCTAGCGACCTTGTTCGGCGGGATTTTCTAGCGACCCCTATTGGTTCACTCTCTCAGCCGCCTCGCCATAGGTTCCTACAGTTGCCACAGCTCAGCCAATCAGCGCGCAGCTCGCGCTGTTCTATCTGCTGTGCAGCCGCACTGCGTTTTACATATCATATAAAGTGATCTCTTCAGAATAAAATTTTGATTGCCTAGACTTTCAATAGACGGACAAAAAAAGAAATTAGGCCTATATTAAAAATATCTATTTGACAGTATATGCAGCGTTTTTCCCCCGTGGTATTGAAAATGGTATCAAATATCGATACTTTTTTAGGTATCGTATCAAAGTTAGAAATTCCAGTATCGTGACAACACTAATAGGAATGCTATTTTGTCCTTTTTGAAACTGAGCCTGACAAGGTTTACATCTTTGTTAATGGAATAAAACACTAATTTCATCTGTTTAACCAGTCTTTAAATTAACTGCTGGAGGTGTGTCATTTTGTAAATGCAAAAAAGACCGTAGACCTAGACTCCCTGTGTTCTACCACCGGTCACATAAAACCAATTTTTTCATGGATTTTTCAATTCTTTTTTTTACATAGTTGACATTGTTTAATATCCTTACAAATACCATACAAATTCATACATGTCATCTCTGGGAAAAATTGGGAGTAAATGGCTGTTGTTTTCTGGCAAAGAGCTGCGGAATATTTTTTTTCTTTCGTGTACTGGTTTGGAAAGACAGTATAATAATGACTATAATAATGAGTCATGCGTCTTTTTAATAAAATTGGTTGTATTAGGTTCAGTTAAGATGGTCTGACCTGTGCAGGTATACCAGGTCTGAATGAGACCCCATATGATGGTGCTACACTTGTCACATGTCTGTTTCACACTCTTGCTCTTCTCCTTTGAGAAGCGATGTTCTAATAGAACCTGCAGGTTTGGCTCATCTTCCTCTGGGTCCTGTTTATATCCAACACAACAGTAAAACACAAAATTACACAAATTATATACTACTAACCAAAAGTTTGGACACACTTAATGAATTTATATTTCTCATTAGGCATGTGCCGGTATCAAATTTTCATGTTGCGATTAATTGCTGAAGCTTTTATCACGGTGTACGGTATTATCACGATGTTGAAATTTGTTGCAAAAAAAGTGTTGTCATACTATAACAGGATTAATAACTTTCTTATAACAAAAAGAACCAAACATTTAAATACAATAAAGCAATACACAAAAATGTATAAAGTAAACAAATATTTAAAACAGATTAAAGTGCAAAAGAATTATAAAGAACAATAGATAACACTTTACAATAAGGTCTCACTAGTTAATGCACTAACATTAACAAAGAGCGAAAAACTAAATTTTTACACTTATTATTCTTTGATAATGTTAGTTAAAAAAGCAACTGTTAGTCAGTGTTAGCTCAGGTCCATTAAATAATACAGTTACAATTTTTGATATTAATAATTCGTTATTAAATGCTGAAATGTACATTTAACTAAGATTAATACACGTTTTAGAAGTCAGTTTGTTAATGAATGAACTAATGTTAAATAATAGAGCCTTATTGCAAAGTGTGTGACTGAATAACAATCAGAACATATTCAAACAATATCTAGGGCATGTAATTTAGTCCAGATTAAAATATTAAATGTTTAAGTTTGAAAATGAATAGCCTTAAGTCTTTAAGTATTAAGTATTTGGTTATGTGATGAGCAATAGCGAATACAGAAAAATGTTTTGTTTAGGAGGATTACCGGGGAAACGACTGCATTTCTGCTGTTCCATCAGCGCCCTCTGCTGTCAGAGAGTGAATGTGCTTTTCATTCAGGGCATGCCCTTCACTAGTTCCGCCATGTGCTCGGCTCATGCACGTTGGGTTTTGTTTACATCAGTGCATGTTCCTCTTTGATGTATTGTTCATTTTAACAGTTGATGGGTAAAGTATTCTTAAAATGCATTCTAAAAATCTGAATAATTCATAAGAAATAATTATTCATGGTATTTTGAAGTGCCCACAATAACAATATTGTGTATGTTCATTATTGCGGTATATCGTATTACCGTTTACCGGCACATGTCTATTTCTCATCAACATTCAACACAAAAATGTTTTGATCTAAATCAGGCCAAGGATCCCTTGATGGACAGAGAGACATAACATATATACATTACATTACATATACCCAGGGCCTGAAATTAACACCCGACCACGCGGGTAGCCAATGAGAATTGAGTGATTCATTAGGCAGTTTGAGAGGACGCGACTGCTGTTTCGGAACGTTCGTGCAGAAGAAGATGAAGGCCCTTCTCTGACAACGTTTGAATGTGTAAGTAAGTATTAAACTGTTGGTGAGATGGGATGAGATAATGCAACGCTGACATAGGCTACAGTACAATAACAGTTGCACAGATGTGTGTGCGTGTGCATGTTGGGAGTTGGGAACCGGTGAGAAAATGTACCCGGTAACTTTACCAGTAATAGGCTAATAATATTAATTTAGTTCTGTTTAACGGTTCCTGAACGCTGTAACTAATAGCTGCCAGGACCTGTCTACGTGACTAAATCAGCCATCAACACAGCTGCGTGTGATTTGTTTACATACGAGCTGCGGTTGGTCTATATCTGTGGACTCAGATAATCAGCAGTCCTTATATTACTGTCTGTGACACGGGAAATAAGTGAATAAAAATATTTTTTAGAATGTATAATTTAAGAGTTATTATTACTTATATTGATTTTGTTAATAACTTGACACCACTTAAATGTGTATTCTTACAAGTTAAAGAACAATTTTGTGCAATTCCTGTTTTTCAACTTTATGAGGCAGGGCTCGACATTAATGCTTGTCCGGGACAAGTGGATTTTTTGAAGGGGCAAGTGAAAGATAATTTTACTTGCCCGACCAAACGTCAATAACAAAAAACAACTAGGGAATCACCAAAATGCAAGAATGATTCTGCATTAATTTAGTGTAAGTGGCGATTGACAGTGGATAATAATATATAATGTAATGTGTGATGAACTGACGGTAACAAGGTTCCGCTGTTGACGCTCACGCAGCCTCTTGAGGAGAAATCGAAAACAAATGAGCGCCTCTCACACAAAGACACTCAGTTAACATACACGGTTAATATTACAAATTGTGGAATTTTTTATATTTATAACATATGATACAGTTAAGCAACATCACATAACCAAGAGTGCTGTTTTCTTGAATACCATCACGGCTGAAAATTACTGATTTCATATGACAGTTCCATTAACAATTAATTAACATTAAGTCGCTTACATTTTAGATGCAATATTGACTGTTTTTGTTCGATTTCAGCAGCGAAAATAGTTCCAAACAAATATCACAGCAGTACCATAATGCTGTGTTCACACCAAATGCGAATAGAGCGTCAAAATCGCGTCTACCGCATCTAGTTGGACGCTTGAACATTTTGAATCCATTCGTGCGTCCACAGCGAATTGGACGAGCGTATAAATCGAGCATTTGAAGCGAAATAGACGCACATTCAAGGCGCTCCAGGAGAAATATGTCAAAACACCACTCTGCCTCTTTTCATTTTCATTAAAAATATTTATTAAACATTAATAGCCACACAAATGTGGTCCAGGCAACTCATACATTATCTTCACTGCATGTATATTTAAATATCCTTAAAAAATAATGTCATGAAACTTCTCTTTGCCCTCAGTTAAAACGATTTGGCAGACAACAAATTATAGATTCATGACACCAAAGATCGCCCGTTAGATCCACACAAGACGAACCACTACAGGACATCAGAGCCAGCTGCAAACATCAGAAGGACTAGCCGAGAAAAGGTTGCTCTAGCCGGGGTTAATGAGCGCTGAGTGCCCGGTGATCGCCTGGATCACGACAACTTTTTTAAATAGGCGCTCTCTCTATAAATAAACCACAGATTTGAGCTTTAAACAACTACATTCTCACCTGAAAAAGTCTTAAAACTACCTTTTGTGACACAATAGTAGTATTTTTAAATTATGCAGGGTTTCTTATCACGTCACTTTACCACGTGACAGCAGCAAGCAGGCTCCTGATTGGTTAACGCGGTGCGAATTGATGCCAAAGTAAAAAAAATTAAACTCGGGCGTCAGACGTGAATACGCTTCAAACGCGTGAATGCACAAAAAGCACAATTCGCATGTATCACGCAAGACGCTCAATTCGCGCGAACTGGACGCGTGAATGAGGCGGAATCGCGTCCATTGCGCCGCAGGACCTCCAGACGCGCGTCAACGCACCTTTCCATTGACTTAACATTGAAATCACTCGCTCCTGACCCTCTATTTGCGTTTGGGGTGAACGCAGCATGATGCTTCTCACAGCAACAGTGTGTTACTGAATGAGTCAGCGTTTTGAATGAACCTGTTGAATCAAAGATTCAATAACAAATTCTTAAACGACTGCCTCATTCTTGAATGAATCAGCCGTTTCAACAAATTGACTCAATGACTCACTCATTAAGACGGTCACCTGCCGCCACCTACTGGTGGTCAAGTTTCATGTTTAAACATTGTTTCCAACATTTCTTATTTTTTATATTCAAAAATATTAAAAATAATCTTATAACATTTTTTTATGCAGTTGTAAAAAAAGTTGGAAAAAATGCCCTTTATAAAAGATCAAAGATATGCAGATTTGAATGTCAAAGCTGATTGAACACTGTTGAGACTGTTGAGAATATTGCTTCAGAATAAATTATATTTACTACACAAAAAATAAAACAAATTCCAGACAAGCAAATTTTTTTACTTGGATAGGTGAATGAAATTTACTTGTCCGAAGGACAAGTCAAGTCGCCTTTATTTATATAGCGCTTTTTACAATGCTGATTGTTTCAAAGCAGCTTCATAGTGTTAAACAGGAAAATAATGCAACAGAATTTGATTCGGCTGTACAGACACTCTGTGATGTCATCCTGCTCATTTCAATTATCATATAGTGACAATGTTTGCAGATCAGTAATTTAGTTGAAAATTTATTTGAATATTTAGTTGAAAATTTAGTGTCCCCAACTGAGCAAGCCAAGCCAAAGGCGACAGTGGCAAGGAACCAAAACTCCAAGCACATGAACAGGCTTAATGTCGAGCCCTGTGAGGCAAAAAAAAAAAAAAAACTGGCTGGTGGTAAAAAAAAGCAACTTAAAGGGGCACTTCAGCGCTGGGAAGATGAATGTGTATTTAAACTGTGTCATTTATGTTGTAGAAATATGAAATTATTTTTGAATTTAGGTTTCAGCGCCATAGAGAAAAATTGGAAAATCCGAAGCTGTCATCGGTTTAATGGTGTTTATGCTACAAAAATGGTAAACGTCGTTCCTGAGGTACTGCAACACTGATTCCAGGGATCCTGAGAGGAATTTCTGGTTGTCATACTCTCATTAAGTTACTATTAAAGTTAGTAATTCCCTGCTAACGTACAAACCGACTAACTATAACTAACTGTTCTCATGCAACGGTGTAACGTTAGGTCAGAAACACGAAGGTCTACATTTCAGTGCATCTCTCCATATTAAACTGATTAAATGTGAATTTATGTAATCTTACTCTGCGGTACATGAACAGTGTTGATCCTGGATGTTATCATCTGCGATCGTAACAAGAGGCTTCTCCCGTTTGCATTGAGATCTGTAAACCATCGCTTCCAAATTAATCTCTTACCATATTTATTTTATTTCTGTGAGTTTAGATATGTTTAAAGGTCTGCATTATCTGTCTTATAAGGAGGACTCCTATTTTGATGGGTGTTATAGTCTACGGGTAGTGAAAGGGAGAGCTCGCACGCAGTTTATAGGAGTTGTTTTGCAGATACAAAGTTCACCAGTTGCAGATACAAAGTTCAAAGTTCACTGCACCCCCGAAAAGCATAAGGTCTGTGTATATGTTTGTTTACTGTGAGTGTTTTTGTGTAATTTGCTGTGTATGTTAATGGTAATGCCACGGAGAGAGGGCTAGAGAGAGAGAGTTTGTGAATGAGACGTTAATGCGCACTTATGCTTTGTTTGTTTGTTTGTTCAGCCCTTACGATTATTTTTTTTTTGTGAAAAACAATGTCATAAACTTCATAAACCATCAGTAAAGTTTGGCCATCATTCGGACGGGGTATATGCTACATTTTGTGTCCAAAAACATCTTGGGATAAGGTTTTCACACTGACAGCTGTACATTGTAAGATATAGCTAGCAACTCCGTTTGTTTGTCCGAGTTAGCAGCAGTAACTAAGGGGGGTGGGGCTTACCGATAGGTAAATTGGATTATTAGGGTATAAACACAGCTAATGTTACGTGTATAGTACCATATTAATGTATTTACTTATTTTTAATGATGCTTACATTACAAGTCATGTGTACATTACATTTTAATTCATTTTTACATTTTAATATAGTAGAGGCAATGAAGGCAATAAAACATTTTGCACAACTATAGTTTTAACTGAAGTCAACTTGGTTCTTGTTTATTGTTGAAATCAATATTCTGCAAATTTTAACTGGTAGAGCAAACCTTTAGTTCTTGTAGTTTGAGCCGAAGATGGATTAGTTTGACCACTGTATCCTTCTGTTTCTCAGAATGTTCTGGCAGTTCCAGGATCAGTCTCTTGCACTCCTCTATTGCCTGTTTCAGCTGCTCTACATCAGATGCCACAAACGAACCCTGTGCAAACATCCACACACTTCAGAAAAATAGGATGATCAACTCTTGTGAAGATATTGTGAAGAATGTTTCACCTGTTTTGTCTTTACAGTGAAAGTCAGGTTTCAAGTTTCAAAAAGGACATAAAGATTTAATATCACTGCAACGATCACTGCTAAAGTTTTTCTTTGCTGGCCCAATCGGGCCAGTGGATCAGATTTGTTGTTTTTGACCCATGTAACCTTGTATTCTAATAAAGTTATATGACAACATTTAATAAACCAGTGAAATTTTACAATTCTCAATTTCATTTTCTATACCACAGCAAAAACTAAGTCTGACTAATAAAAAGTTCAAACATCATTAAAGTAAACAGTAATACAATTTGAACAAATAAATTACAAGCTATGACAAAACAAATACAACAGAAATATATATGTTATATATTTTATTGACAACCAATCATCTATGCATGTTTTATTTCTTTTACATTTGTTTTGCCTTATGTTTAATCAAAATGTAATTTGAACATTCCAGTGAAAATGAAAGACTTCACTCTGGTGACATATATATTTAACTGGCCTAAGCTTCTTTAACGGTCTCATGCTGCGTTGACACCAAACGCGAATAGTGTCAAAATCGCGTCTATAGTACCATATAAATACGTTTAATTTTTTCCCAAATTCCGTTTGATTTTTTCCCAAATTCCGTTTTTTCCGTTTTAATTTTTGCTAATTCCTTTTTTTTCCGTTTTAATTCTTGGGAATTCAGTTTTTTTTACCCTTAACTGTTATTTTAGTCGTAAAAAGAGCGTGTTTTTAATGTTAATATAATAGAACATAAAACATAAAATAGGAATGACCTTAAATTTATTGAGGTAACATACATCACATTTACTTTTCAGGACAAATACTGCAACATAACACTGCACTCTAAGCACTTCAAGTCACAACTAAATATTAGTGCTGTGAATTGATAAAAAAAAAAAAAACTAATTTATTGCATTTTTTCTGTAATTAATCATGATTAATTGCAATTAAAAACATTGGAGTTTTTAATATTTTGATATTGTAATAATTTCAGTTACTCTCCAAATTAATTTAGAAACAATTTAAAGACAGCATATTTTAAATGTGTGTTGTAATGGCATCTTTTTATGAATGAAGGCCAGTATCACTGATATTAATGTCTATATGAAACATTGATGACGTTACATTACAGTATAACTGAAAGCTACCAATTTCAACATTTATTAGGCTTTAAAAAATTACTTTTAATTTAATTGAATTTAAAACAATCTTTACATAAACCCATTATAATAAATGTTATATTTACCTGTGGCCTTCCCTGTCAGACATAGTCTACACAGAAATTGAATAAAGTTATCAACACCTTTCTTAACTGCATAAATAATTAGTGAAAAATAGATGAATCATCATTAAAGCTACAATCTTCTGTTCCCGTTGTTCTTTGAACATTAATGACAGACATTATCAGTGCTACTGTCACTTTAAGATCTACCTCAGCCAAACATGATGTGGATAAGACGCGCTGACCCGCGCATCTCATTTTTTCTCTCAAGTTTATTTAAGGCATTATTTTCCATACAGTACATTAAAGTGCATTAAAAACAAGGCAAAATACAGCAAGCACTCCCGGCGAGGGAACTGCTCGGCTCGATACTGAGGGCTTAGCGTTGAGTTTCTTAACTTTTTCGCCGACGAAAGCAGAGCCGTGGAGAGCCGCTTCGCCATACTTTTATTGTTTTGAAGGGGAAGCTGAAATGACGGGAGGGGTTGTGTTGCCCAGATTTGCTTCCCCCGGTCTGCATTTTCCCCAGACATACATTCTTCTCCCACACAAAACCGCATTTCATTCCAAATATGTCAAATTCCGGGAAATTCCACGTTAACAATAGATTCCGCGTTAATATGCTATTAATTATTAATATGTTAATAATTCCGCGATTCCGTCCGCGATTCGGTGATCGCGGAAATCATAGGGCCCTACGTCTACCTCGTCTAGTTGGACGCTTGAACATGTTGAATCCATTCGCGTGTCCAATTATAAATCGAGCGTTTGAAGCGAAATTGAGAAATATGTCATAAAACTCCAGGAGAAATATGTCATAAAACACAACTCTGCCTCTTTTCATTAAAACTAAGTCTGACTAATAAAAAGTTCAAACATCATTAAAGTAAAAAGTAATAAAATTAGAACAAATAAATTACAAGCTATAACAAAACCAATACAACAGAAAGATATGTTGTTATACATTTTATTAACGACAATTCATCTATGCATGTTTTATTTTGTTTACTTTTTATTGGTCCAGGCAATGCACTACCTTATCTTCACTGCATGTATATTTAAATATCCTAAAAAATAAAGTCATGAAACTTCTCTTTGCCCTCAGTCAAAACGATTTGGGAGACAACAAATAATAGGTTCATGACACCAAAGATCCCCCGTTAGATCTACCAGGCATGAAAACTGGTTAGGGGTGAAAAATGTGAGAAGGATAATACCCCTCTAGGGGGGTCCGCGGGCATGGTCCCCCGTAATAAAATTGTAATATTCCAGATTTTAAAGCATCAATCTGATGCATTTTGAGATGCTTTTTTTGCCAACCTGGGGAGAGCTGGAGAAACTTAACTTCAGCCATGAGTCAAAAATTATTATGGCCTCCTTACTAAGTATTATGCAAGCCATTTCATGCCAGCCTGTCACTGGGTCTAACATTTACAGTATATGAGGCACAATGTGGTAAGGGCACCACAAATGGCTTAATGCATAACCCCCACAAGAGATGGTGGACATGCTGTAACTTAACTTGTCTACTCTTCCAACATGATATTGTTCAGCATTACTTGAGCATTTTATAATTTGCATGGCTGAATGATGTCTTCCTCTTATGAGGAAACATAAATGACGGAGTATTTTTAAGATAATCCATGCGATCCATGTGATCATCGAATCCAGAGGATTAAAGGGATAGTTCACCCAAAAATGAAAATTAGCCCATCATTTACTCACCCCCAAGTCATCCTAGGTGTATATGACATTCTTCTTTCAGACGAATAAAATCGGAGTTATATTACAAAAGTCCAGGCTAATCCAAGCATTAGAATTTGATTCATAGTTGCTCTGTTTTTTAAGTCCATAAAAAGTGCATCTGTCCATCAAATAACATGCTCCACGCTATTTGTGGTGTTAATAAAGGCCTTCTGAAGCGAATCGACACGTTTGTGTAAGAAAAATATTCATATTTAAAACTTTATCAAGTAAACTTTCGACCGACCGCCTTCCATGGAAAAGTGTTGAATGTTGAAAGTGAAACTCAAGATGCGTATCTGACCTCATGACGAGCGTATCTGGTCGCGTTAGACTTTTGACCGGCAGGGGAACTTTCAACAATTTTTCCATAAATTGAACAGAGAAGGCGGTCGGCCGACAGTTTACTTTATAAAGTTTTAAATATGAATATTTTTCTTACACAAATGCATCGATTCGCTTCAGAAGGCCTTTATTAACACCCCAGTGCCACGTGGAGTAGTTATTTGATGGGCAGATGCAAAAATACAAAAAAATGTATGGACTTCAAAAACAGAGCAACTATGAATCCAATTCTAATGCTTGGATTAGCCTGGACTTTTGTAATATAACTCAGATTTTATTAGTCTGAAAGAAGAATGTCATATACACCTAGGATGACTTAAGGGTGAGTAAATTATGGGCTAATTTTAATTTTTGGGTGAAATATCCCTTTAAGTTAACTCAATACAATATTTCACCTTTCCACATTGAGCCCAGGCCGTTTACCTTCAGGAGTCCGAAGTACCGCGATTACTGTAGCCTACTGTTCATCAGTCAAACGGCGGAAGTGGAAGGGGGATCGAGCAGGAATCTTTATTGGTGTCGATTTTCAGTCTCTTTTTAATGATAGGCTTTACGCATCTGTCAATCATCCCAACTTGCTATTTGGGTGAAGAACCTAGCGCTATGATTGGTTGAACTCTTCTTCTTTTGCTGTTGCTTGATTTGAGGACTGCGTGTGCACAGAGGCGTCACCAGGTTTTTGCGTAGTTTACAGTGACAAATCGTACCAGCGTACTTTGAAGTCAAAATTAGTATCCGCTATGCAAATTGCGTACAGGTTGGCAGGGCTGCTTATTGTTTGAACGGTGGACCACTTTACCTTCTGCCTTGTCAGTCCCCTCACCTCAAAATCTACCTCCTCAAAAACGGTAGCGTTAGCTAATAATTTTCCACCGAAGCATTAGCTAGTTAGCTAACGTTGCATTCTCTCCTTTTTGGTTGTTTTGTTCATTTATTGTGGATATTTAAAATGCTTTCCATTTTCAGTGTTAAATAGTCTTTAGAAATAAAAGTTACCTGCATTATTAAGCCATTATCATTATTTTAGATGAAAATGGTCTCAGAACGACAATATTATCATTTATCGCAATAATTTCTTGGCCAATTTATCGTCCAGCAAAATTTGTTATCATGAAAGGCCTACTTATTGGTGCAACTCATAAGTGTTTTTCACGCTAAACGTTTTAAAAACGTCCTGCTGTTTTTAAAGGTCCCATGGCATGGCATTTTTCTATTATTTTATAATGTTTCCTGAGGTGTACTTATATTGTTAGTATGACTTTTACATCATAAAATGTCATAATTTAGAAATAAAAGGCATTTTTTCAATACTGCTGTTTGCCCTGTGGCTGAATGCCCTGCTTCAAGAGGCGTGTCTGCTGTGAGACTTCAGTAAAAACGCCCACTGTTGTAATTGGCTGACATCTTTGCATTTTAAATGAGCGGAGGGGGCGTGGTTTAACTTGGTCGAGGCACGAGCAGGCACGAGCTGCTGCCAGAGAGACGGATGGACCTGAGTTCACTTCACATCAGTTCTCAGCATGTCTGAACTGTTGTAGTTACAGCATATACTTCAGGTTATTAGTCTATTTCTAGTCGGAGGGACTGTCACTCATGTCAGAAAGTTAGTAACTTTAGTAAATTATGGATCAGCGCTGACTGGAGACGCGAACCGTTTAGAACGTTTCAGTCCGATTTGGTGAACTGATTCGGTTCACTAAAAAGAACTGGTTCAAAAGAAAGATCGTTCGCGAACCGGACATCACTAACGTACCAGAGACTGAGCTCAGCGATCGCTAACAAAGTTATTTATAGTAACTACTGAGTTATGAGAGCGCTGTCAGTCAGCGCGAGTTTATTGTGTTTGTATCTGAGAGTTCTGAATAAACACGAGTCCCAGTCACACAGAGTCCGTCTTCATCATTATTACCAACTTTGTAACACATGCAAAGTACCATTACAGGTGTCGAGATGAACGAGTTAAAAGTAAGTGTTGATAATAGCATTATTTTTAAAATAAAATAAAAGCGTCTGTGACGCGCGTTGAGTACACAGCGCAAACAAAGACACAACAGCAGTAATCGAATGTAATCCAGTTTATTGTGGGGCTAGGCTGGCTAGCCCGGATATGCTCACGCTTACCCTCCTTCTGCTTAATCTCTGGCCGCGTTTGGTGCCTCCGCTGTGGGCCAGATGCAGTACTGGGGGTCGGGGATGTTGAAGGCCAACGGCCAGTGCAGCCCGAGCTTCGGTGTGTGTGAGGCCGATGTTGAGCAGAAACTCATGACTGTATGCACATTTTAGAACCGATAGACGCGACGAGGACGTACAAAAACACTGACTCACAAGATAGAAAACACGAAAACACCGTTCTGTCGGGAGAGAGAGAAGCCGCAGTGTGTGCACGAATAATAAATAATTAGCTACACATCAGAAATTACTGATCACAGATCAGAAGGAACTGAAAAAAAGACTTCTGTTTTCATTTGTATATCCAAACACTGAGAAACTGCCAGCGTTCACTCGTTCACAACCCATGATCTCGCGAGCGTTTGCATGGGCGTGCCAGATTCTCTGGGCGGAGGAAAGGGAGGAAACCGTTCCTGCTTGGACGTCAAACCAGGAGACTTCAGGATTGGCTCGTCTGGCCTGTCATTTTCTCAAAGGCAGAGAAAGACAGCCAGAACTCGGGTTTACACCGATCAACATTTCTATCCACTTGGGGACAATATTCAGGCTAGGGGAACTCATATTAATGTTGAAAAACCTCATAAAATGAAAATTTCATGCCATGGGACCTTTAAGGATTGAGATACTGCAGCGGGAGCTGTATATGAAATCAAGCACCTAGGCATGCAGACTGCTTCTACAAACATTTGTGAATGAATGGAACGCTCTCATGAGCTCAAGCGTGGTACCGTGATAATGTTGCCACCTGTGCAATAAGTCCATTGAAATTTCCTCAATACTAAATATTCCACGGTCAACTGTTAGTGGTATTATAACAAAGTGGAAGCAATTGGGAACAACAGCAACTAAGCCACGAAGTGGTAGGCCACATAAAATCACAGAGAGGGGTAAGCGCATGCTGTGGAAACTTTCAGAAGTCACCAACTCTCTGCAGAGTCAATAGCTACAGAACTCCAAATTTCATGAGGCCTTCAGATTAGCTCAAGAACAGTGCATAGAGAGTTTCATGGAATGGGTTTCCATGGCCGAGCAGCTGCATCCAAGCCTTACATCACTAAGTGCAATGCAAAGCGTCGGATGCAGTGGTGTAAAGCACGCCGCCACTGGACTCTAGAGCAGTGGAGATATGTTCTCTAGAGTGACAAATCACGCTAGCCTAGAAATCTAGACGCACCCTAGCGGCAGCAAATATAATTTGCAGCCAGGGCGTCTAGCAACTCTCCGTTGGCTTGCGAGCTGGAAAAACCAAACTCTAGTCAGGCCAATCACATCGTGTATAGAGTCGGCGGGTGGGCTTAATATATTGACGGCAGAGTTGCGGCGGTTCCGCATGCTACTAGAAAACAAAGAAGCTGGCGAACAGCGGCCTGGTTTTCTTTGAGAAAAGAACAAAGAACGGGACTGAAGTCATTCTTTAAAAAAGGAATATGTGTGCTGAGTTTTGCAGACCGGATAAGGCAAAAGTTTAATATATCAACTAGCTCCGCTTCACCTTCTTCATTGCTCTGGTTGGTTGTAGATCTATTGCGTGCAGAGGGAATTTGAAAGACAACTGTCTATCCCGCCCCTCGGATTGAGCCCTGCCAATGGTGTGTTCCCAGACCCAACATCTTGATGAGGGTCTGTGGTACTTGCCTGACTGTATTGTGCCAAGTGTAAAGTGCGGTGGAGGGGGAATTATGGTCTGTGGTTGTTTTTCAGGGGTTGGGCTTGGCCCCTTAGTTCCAGTGAAAGGAAATCTTAATACTTCAGCATACCAAGATATTTTGGGCAATCTCAAGCTATCAACTTTGTGGGAACAGTTTGGGAATGGCCCCTTCCTGCTCCAACATGACTGCGCATCAGTGCACAAAGAAAGGTCTATAAAGAAATGGATGAGCGAGTTTGGTGTGAAGGAACTTGACTGGCCTGCACAGAGTCCTGACCTCAACCCGACAGAACACCTTTGGGATGAATTAGAGCGGAGTCAGGCCTTCTCGTCCAACATCAGTGCCTGACCTCACAAATTGCACTTCTAGAAGAATGGTCAAACATTCCCATAAACACACTCCTAAACCTTGTGGAAAGCCTTCCCAGAAGAGTAAACATATTCCCTGGTGGCTGTGGCCTCTTTCATAATGTGCCATGCCACAAAGCAAAAAATGCTTTCAGGAATGGTTTAAAGAGCACAACAACGAGTTTGAGGTGTTGACTTGGCCTCCAAATTCCCCAGATCTCAATCCAATCAAGCATCTGTGGAATGTGCTGAACAAACAAGTCCGATCTGGAGGCCCCACCTCGCAACTTACAGACCTGAAAGGATCTGCTGCTAACATCTTGGTGCCAGACACCACAGCACACCTTCAGGGGTCTAGTGGAATCCATGCCTCAACGGGTCAAGGCTCTTTTGGCAGCAAAAGGGGGACCAACACAATATTAGGAAGGTCATAATGTTATGCCTGATGGGTATATATATATATATATATATATATATATATATATATATATATATATATATATATATATATATATATATACACACACACTCACCTAAAGGATTATTAGGAACACCATACTAATACAGTGTTTGACCCCCTTTCGCCTTCAGAACTGCCTTAATTCTACGTGGCATTGATTCAACAAGGTGCTGAAAGCATTCTTTAGAAATGTTGGCCCATATTGATAGGATAGCATCTTGCAGTTGATGGAGATTTGTGGGATGCACATCCAGGGCACAAAGCTCCCGTTCCACCACATCCCAAATATGCTCTATTGGGTTGAGAGCTGGTGACTGTGGGGGCCATTTTAGTACAGTGAACTCATTGTCATGTTCAAGAAACCAATTTGAAATGATTCAAGCTTTGTGACATGGTGCATTATCCTGCTGGAAGTAGCCATCAGAGGATGGGTACATGGTGGTCATAAAGGGATGGACATGGTCATAGAAAATGCTCAGGTAGGCCGTGGCATTTAAACGATGCCCAATTGGCACTAAGGGGCCTAAAGTGTGCCAAGAAAACATCCCCCACACCATTGCACCACCACCACCAGCCTGCACAGTGGTAACAAGGCATGATGGATCCATGTTCTCATTCTGTTTAAGCCAAATTCTGACTCTACCATCTGAATGTCTCAACAGAAATCGAGACTCATCAGACCAGCCAACATTTTTTCAGTCTTCAACTGTCCAATTTTGATGAGCTTGTGCAAATTGTAGCGTCTTTTTCCTATTTGCAGTGGAGATGAGTGGTACCCGGTGGGATCTTCTGCTGTTGTAGCCCATCCGCCTCAAGGTTGTGCGTGTTGTGGCTTCACAAATGCTTTGCTGCATACCCCGGTTGTAACAAGTGGTTATTTCAGTCAAACTTGCTCTTCTATCAGCTTGAATCAGTGCTGATGAACATTAATGACAGACATCATCAGTGCTGCTGTCACTTTAAGATCCGCTGCCGAACATGACACGGATCTCACGCGGTCCCGCGCATCTCATTTTCTCATTATTTAACGTTAATTAACTAATTTAAGACTCCTATTATGAGAATACTCGACAAAACTGGCATTTTGGCAAAATTCTCAGTGTTGTTGTTATTGTTTGTTGAAGAACGAAAGAGAACTTGATGTGTGTGTGTGTGTGTGTGTCAGGGTTATGAGGGGTGTCCCTCGATTAGCTCCCTAGCTTCCTAGGTGGTGAATCAGTATATCGTGTACATGAATGTGGCCGACTCCCTGATCAGTGCCCTGACTACTGCACTAGGGATCTGATTGAGACGCACCCACACAGACAGGACATTGACACAGCGCGCTCTCGTGTCTTGTTGCGCTTAGATGGTTTAAAAGCATTTACATGAATAAGAGCGTGATCATATAATGTAACGCTGGGCAAAAATGGATATAAAAGCGGTCGCTGCGTTAATTGCGTTAAATATTTGTAATGCGTTAAACTGTAAAAAAAAAAATTATTGCCCAGTACTTATAGAGCAAAATTTCGAACAACATAGGGGTAAGTAAATTATTGCAGAATGATCTGCTAATGTAGCCACGCCCACGGAGAGCGCGTTCTTTTCAAAGGCAAATTCTGACGCGATCAGGAAGAGTATCCCTGCCCGCGGTGAGGAATAATCCTCAAATAATTTACCTCAAAAGAAAAACCATTTCATTTCGAGGAGCAACGGATCCTGCCGAGGATTGTGAGAGGTAAATTTATTCTGTTCATTATTCTAATTGCTATATAGATTAGTGTCTGGGGTGTATAGGGCCCTTTAATTTCCGCGATCACGGAATCACGGAATTGGCATATTAAAGCGGAATCGGCATATTAACGTGGAATTTCCCGGAATTATACATATTTGGAATGAAATGCTGTTTTGTGTGGGAGAAGAACGTATGTCTGGGGAAAATGCAGACCGGGGGAAGCAAATCTGAGCGACACAACCCCTTCCCGTCATTTCAGCTCCCCCTTCAAAACAATAAAAGTATGGCGAAGCGGCTCTCCACGGCTCTACTTTAGTCGACGAAAAAGTTAAAAAACTCAACGCTAAGCCCTCAGTACCGAGCCGAGCAGTTCCCTTACGGGGAGTACTTGCTGTATTTTGCCTTGTTTTTAATGCACTTTAATGTACTGTATGGAAAATAATGTCTTAAATGAACTTGAGAGAAAACGAGATGCGCGGGACAGCGTGTCTGATCCGCGTCTTGTTCGGAACCGGTAGATCTTAAAGTGACAGTAACACTGATAATGTCTGTCATTAATGTTCATCACAGGACACGGGAACAGAAACAAGTGTAGCTTTAATGATGATTAATCTATATTTCACTTATGCTTTAATGATGATTAATCTATATTTCACTTATTATTTATGCAGTTACGAAAAGTGTTTATAACTTTATTCAATTTCTGTGTAGACTATGTCTAACAGGGAAGGCCATGGATAAATATAACATTTATTATAATGGGTTTGTATAAAGATTGTTTTAAGTTCAATTAAATTAAAAGTTGTTATTTTTCAAAGCCTAATAAATTTTGAAATTGGTAGCTTTCAGTTATACTGTAATGCAATGTCATTAATGTTTCATAGAGACATTAGAAGCCTATCAGTAATACTGCCCTTCAAAACATGCCATTACAACACATATTTAAAATATACTGTCTTTAAACTGTTTCTTCATTAATTTTGAGAGTAACTGAAATTATTACAATATCAAAATATTAAAAACTTTAAAAAAGTTTTTAATTGCAATTAATCATGATTAATTACAGAAAAAATGCGATTAATTCGTTTTTTTATCAATTCACAGCACTAATATTTTGTTGTGACTTGAAGTACTCAGAGTGCAGTATTTGTCCTGAGAAGTACTGTGTAAATGTGATGTTTGTTACCTCAATAAATTTAAGATCATTCCTATTTTATGTTTTATGTTCTATTATATTAACATTAAAAGCACACTCTTTTTACAACTAAAATAACAGTTAAGGGTAAAAAAATGAATTCCCAAAAATTAAAATGGGAAAAAAAGGAATTAGCAAAAATGAAAATGGAAAAAACGGAATTTGGGAGGAAATAAAAACAGAATTTGGGAAACAATAAAATGGATTTTATAGGGCTCTAGGTGTGATGATATTCAAACCGGACTGAAAAACCGTGATACACCACCCACGGTTCGAACCGCAATACTCTCATGCCGAACCGAACACGCCCCGCCCCCTGCTGCCCCAGCCCAGCTCTCACTTCAACTTATGCCACAAAATATTTTTTTTCTTCCTTGACATTTGATTAAATACAACTAATAAGAGCTGTATTTTTACTAAATATTATTATAATAATATTATTTACTAAATATACACTAACTTTTGTCTTCCAAGTGCATGTCACGTGCATCGCTCGAGTCAAGTTGCATGGTGGAAGGACAAAGAGAGCCAGTTTCCCCATTTAGCCAGGTAGGCAAAATGCTACCTTGGAGTCCCAGCAACATTGTCATTTTCGTAGCTTGTTACGAAATAAAAATCTTTCTCACCTCAGAAAACCGTTTTCCTGTCAGCCGTTATACTGCACTCGTAGCACACACTCTTTAGTTACACGCGCGCACAGAAACTAAAAACATGCAATGTTACGATGTCAATTTGTAAGTCATGAAATAAAAGTAAAGTACCAATAAATCACGTAACTGGTTTGATGCGTGTTAGCTGGAAAGGCATGCAGGTATGATGTTCATTCTGTTCATCAGGAGCAGTTTTCAGTTCATGATGTATTGTGTATTGACCATGGTAACTGTTGTTTCCATAACCACAGAATGGCACTTTATTTTCACTTTAAGACTCAAATAACTCTGTCGTTTTTTATCATTCAGGCGAGTGTCATACATCATTATAATCTGTTAAGTTTCTTTCTTTTTTTGTGTACAGTCACAATAAAAACAAAATGTTTTGCTTTTTGCAAAATAAAGAAAACAAACATGATGCGTGATCTGCAGCCTCTTTCTCAAAGACATTCATTCAGATAGTCTTCAGAAAAGGAACTCTAGCTTAGTGAATACTTGTCTCACAAACATGATAAATATGTCTAAAGAAACGTTGAAATGTCAGGTTTTAAATAATGTAAACCAAATCGAAAACAAATATTCTGTGTTTATGTAATCTGTTTGAAAAGCGATAGAAGTCAGTCACCCACGAACCACTTCATTAGTGCTAATGCGACCAAGCCCACGGATTGCCCGTTCTATTGAGACTCAAATACTGACGATCCAGAGTCGACGCCCACACATTAACTCATGCAAACACATCTAGTGAAGCGCTGTAATGTTACTTCAGCTACATCGTTTTGAGACACGTTTGAGCAATAATCCTGGATTTATTCTCCTCATGCAAAGCTGTTCATTTATAAGAGCAAAGGACTCCGCGGCTGATTGTAATGTCAGTTTATTCTGTTAGCATCTGTGAATATTAAATGCAAAAAGAACATTTAAATATTAATCCTGTTGCAACAAATGTCATACACACAAGACTGTATAGTAGGGCTGGTCCGAATACAATTTTTTGAGGTTCGAAGCTTTGGTAGTAATCAACATCGAATATTCGAGGAGGGAAGGAGCTGAACATATCCTTCGCTCTAATAAAGGCTGGAATCTGGAGAAGCGGCGCGCCTCACGTAGGCACTATATGCTCCGCAAACGGGCAATGAACTAGTGATACAAAACACACAGATATGTTACGTCCCAGTTTTGATATATTATAGTAGCTAGTAAAAATAATTATGTTCAGTTATAGAACAGACTAAGAGCCCCTATTTCTGCCCCTGGGGCCGGGCTTCGGGCCAATTTTCACGTCATACCTCAAACGCGGGCTTTTCCTTCATTTTATATTTTAGACATTCATTAATTAAAAGAAACAATGAGGTGTGCAGCGCTGGTGGAAACAACATGAGACTATGACAACACGACTGTCAAGACGGCTCACACAGTGTTTAGAGTATCGCCGCAAATGAGTAAAGCAAGCCAACATGCAAACTGCCGAACGTCTTAGATGCTCAAAAACACAATCATCTTCATTAAAACCAATGAGACTAAATGCTCTTACAGTGCTTAGGTCACTTGTTCTGATATTGCGGTCTTTGATCTTGAAATGAACTGATGAATAGCCAATAATGCAGCTCATATCTGTTGCTTTCATTGACGTGAACTCAATGTGCATAGACTAGTGCAAGAATTGAAGATCGGATTTATATTAATTTTGCGGAGAGGTGCAAGTTAAGACGACCTGCCTATTTTTTATTTATTTATTTTTGAACACGTTTCCTCAACAAAAAAAAAGTATTATAATCAAGACAAGTTAAGTGTTGATTTAAGAGGATAAATGGATCAAACGTGTGTTGTTAACTCACTCAGTCCGCTTGGTCGTTACCAAAACTTTAATTTAACAATCAAAAAAATGCTTTAAACATTTTTCTAAATTAACTTAATAAAGAAACGAAACAAAATATCACTACTTTGACATTAAAAACAAAACTGAACTAATTTAATGGCTGCAACGATGTGTAATAGGGAGAAATGTTTACTAAAAAAAAAAAGATTCTATATGGCACTAAAATAAAAAAAACTAATTAAATAAAAAATAAATAATTAAATAAAAAAAACACGTCACTTCACTTTATTTGTTTCATTTGCGCCGTTGCGAGCAGCATCTGCCTGCCTCAGCTTGTCAAAAATGCCTTTTTACTGTGGTGGTGGTGATAGTAGGCTAAATGTTTAAACCAACATTGTGATGCTTGAAGTGTTTTATATCTATGGATTTTATTATATGTAAGAAGATTCAAGTGCTGATTTGAGAGGCTAAATTGATCAAACATGCCGTTAACTCACTGTCAGCCGCTGGCCGCTTGGTCATTACTTTAAAAAAACTAAAACTTTAATTTAACAAACAAAAAAATGCTTTAAACATTTTTCTAAATTAACTTAAAGGTCCCATGGCATGAAATTTTCATTTTATGAGGTTTTTCAATATTAATATGAGTTCCCCTAGCCTGAATATTGTCCCCAAGTGGATAGAAATGTTGATCGGTGTAAACCGAGTTCTGGCTGTCTTTCTCTGCCTTTGAGAAAATGACAGGCCAGACTAGCCAATCCTGAAGTCTCCTGTTTTGACGTCCAAACTGGAACAGTTTCCTCCCTTTCCTCCGCCCAGAGAATCTGGCACGCCCAAGCAAACGCTCGAGAGATTATGGCTTGTGAACGAGTGAATGCTGGCAGTTTCTCAGTGTTTGGATGTACAAATGAAAACAGAAGTCTTTTTTCAGTTCCTTCTGATCTGTGATCAGTGATTTCTTATGTGTAGCTAATTATTTATTATTCGTGCACACACTGTGGCTTCTCTCTCTCCCGACAGAACGGTGTTTTCGTGTTTTCTATCTTGTGAGTCCTCGTCGCGTCTATCTGTTCTAAAATGTGCATACAGTCGTTTCTGCTCAACATCAGCAGACTCACATCTCTTTAGAGATAAACCTCACACACGCTGAAGCTCGGGCTGCCCTGGCTGGTCGGCCTTCAACATCATCAGCCTAGGCTAGGCTAGTCCCACAATAAACTGGATTACATTCGATTACTGCTGTTGTGTCTTTGTTGCGCTGTGTACTCAATGCGCGTCACTGACGCTTTTCATATGATTGGAACATATCTAAAAATAATGCTATAATCAACACTTACTCTTAACTCGTTCATCTCGACAGCTGTAATGGTACATTGCATGTGTTACAAAGTTGGTAGAATAATGATGAAGACGGACTCGGTGTGACTGGGACTCGTGTTTATTCAGAACTCTCAGATACAAACACAATAAACTTGCGCTGACAGCGCTCTCACAAATCAGTATAGGGCTGCAACAACGAATCGATAAAAATTGATTATTAAAAGCGCTGGCAACGAATTTCATTATCGATTCGTTGTGTCCCGCGACTATTTTGCCCGTCAATAAGACGCTGAGATGTTTGAGTATAAAGAAAGCACGGTTGAGCGCAAAGCAGAGTGGAAGCGGGCGAGCCGTGCTGTACCCGTCGTACCACGCAGCGGAAAAGCAAACCGAGCCGAGCGAACCGGTCGAAAAGCGCCTTTAATAAATCGAGAAAGTGTGTTAATTGCAGCAAAAGCGACGTGGCATGGCACGGGAGCACCACGGCGGTGATTCAACACCTAAAACCAAAACATCTCTGAGTCCTTGATGAGGAGGAAGTTCAACAGCAGGGGTACGTTCAGTCACTACAAAATCCCAGTTTTGTTCCGTTTGGAAGTGAGGAGCGTGACGTCCCTCCAGTAGCTCTTCTGGTGTTTACTCGTTATCCAGGGGGGAGTCCAAGATGGTGCCCTGCTAACTTAACTTTCGCCGAGCTCTGCTGACAAACTTTTATAACGGCATCTAAATCGCTCTTCTAACTTTGTGCAAAACCACCCACATCTATCATTCTGCTTTCGCTGAGATTCAAAATATGAAGTCGAACAAAGCTCTGCTTATTTTTTTAGAATTGAGAAACATAACTAGGAATCTTTCTATTGGTTCGCTGCAAATTAATGGCACTTTGACAGATAATTTAAGGAAATTTCCTCTTTTTGTAGTAATTTTTATTCAGAACTTTATAAATCCAATTACTGTAAGGATTCAGCCTTCCTTTTCTCTGAGTCATTAAAGGGGGTTAAATCAATATCCAAAGATGAGCAGCTGGCTTGTGATAAAACTATAACTATCACAGAAATAATTGAAGGAATTGAGGGTCTTAAAAATAACAAATCTCCTGGAACCGATGGCCTTACGGCCGAATTTTACAAAAACTTTTCTAAAGAATTGGCACCGTAGAGATGTTTTTGGAGAGTATTCAATCAGAAACTTTACCTTCTAGTTTGACACAAGGGCACAACTCTTATACCGAAACCTAAAAAAGATATTACTTTAATAGATAATTGGCGGCCTATTTGTCTTCTTAATAATTATAAAATATTAGCTTTGGCTTTGGCCAAGAGACTTACGCCGCATTCACACGGGGCGTCGGCGTCAACGCTTCTCGTTTACTTTGAATGGGTGACGTCATGCGTTGCCGAACTGAATTGTGGGTTCCGTCGCGGCGCTTCACTCGCGTTGCAAGCGGCAAAAGTTGAAGATTTCTCAACTTTTCAAGCGCCAACGCAGGCGTCATCCAATCAGAGTGGAACGTCCCTATGCAAATATCCTAGAGCAGACGCTAGCCAATCGCGTTCGTTTAAAACACCGGTGAATGAAGAGTGAATGAAGAGTAAAGAACGATCTAAAATGGAGGAAAAGCTAATAATTGCGGTGGATAATCACCCGGTCCTTTACTACCAATCATTATTTACATACCGGGACACAAACTGGAGAGACCAGGCCTGGAAGGAGACTCTGGAATGTATCATGCTTGTATTCCGTCCGTGTACTCTGTTTATCATTGAATGACAGCAGCATATCATATCATGTGTGGTTCAAATAGGCGCTATCCCCCAGCCAAATGAGGAATCAAATATTAAAGTGATCAGTTTTCATACACAAAATAGTCTCACAGACTAGCTGTCAAAAAAGGCGCTTTTTTGTGTTGTGTTGTGGTCCAAGCGGCAAGTAATGTGATTAGCTGTTGTCACTATGACGGTCGCGTCAGCACCAAGCTTCAGCCACGCCCTCCGTCAAGCGTTGACGCCGAAGCCCCGTGTGAATGCGGAGTTAAGTGTGTTAACTAGGGTTGGGAACCGAGAACCGGTTCTTATGCAGAACCGAAACTGATTTTTGAAAAATACCAGAACCGCGCGAAATTCCTAAGTTTCGGTTCCGAAAACGGTTCTGGTGCAATGTGTGTGCGCGAAGCGCTGGAAGCGTATCCTTTCATAGCGAGTGACAGCCTGTGTTGCCAAGTCCGTGGTTTTCCCGCTTTCCACTGTTGCCGCGGGCTGTGTTTCATGTCCGCGGGTTGAAGCGATTGTGCAATTGTGTGGTTTTTTTTTGTAAAAACCTGGCAACCCTGGCTCACCTCATCATGAATATTAATTACGTTGCCTGCCGCTTCCAGGAGTGTAACGCAGTTCAGCCTGAAAGCCCTCGCGCTACACATTTACGGTTTTGCGTCAGATATTTTCTCGTTAACCACCAGCATGGCAAAGAGAAAGTCACAAGTATCATTTCCAAAGAATGAATGATAATGAAGCAAAATGTAACACATGTGAAAAGTTAATAACATGCAAAGGAGGCTGCACTAGCAATTTGACAAAACATTTGCTACAGCACAGAGTGCCTCAGGGCTTATACCAGATTTATAGTGAAAGGCCTATATATATATATATTTGTCAACCGTTGAGTCACCATGGTTTAGGTAAGCGTTTAGGCACAATTACCTTTGTAATGCTGAATTGCAATGTATTATTTACAAGTTCACTGAATAACTGAATTACTATTAAATTAATATACAACTAATTAATAAATATAACTAATAAATATAATTTATAACTTGGTTTTATTCAGAGACAGAGAGATAAAATGTAATAAGACAATTTCAGAGGTGTTCATTTGAAAAAAATGTGTTGCAAGAATGGCTTAATTAATACTGTAATATATGTACAGTACAGGACTTTTTGGACATTGCCAACCTGTAAATGAATTTTAGAGCAAGTATAAACACAAAATGGATTGTTTGAGTTGCGTATTGTGCCTTTTTCCTTTACCACTATTTGTTTAATAATTTTAATGGAACCGGAATCGGAACCGGAATCGTTAGGCGGAACCGGAACCGGAACCGGAAAATTTCTCACGATTCCCAACCCTAGTGTTAACTGAGAATCTGGAACTCTTAGTCTGTTCTATAACTGAACATAATTATTTTTACTAGCTACTATAATATATCAAAACTGGGACGTAACAGATCTGTGTGTTTTGTATCACTAGATCCACTGCATGAAAAGTGGGATTTTCGTCAGTATGTGGCACTGTAGATTGCCGTGGAACTTCAGGTTTACGACTGTGCACGGCAATTTGCAGGCAACACCGAAAACTGCCGTAAATTGTCGGAAATTGACGTGGGCCTTGCTTGGCAGTTGTCCCCCCATGACCCCCCCTCCCCTTAATTCTAGGGGAGGCTTTATCATGTAAATGAACATGCTGTGAGCTACACAAATGCAAATCAGAGTAGCAGCAGGGGGAGTTTTATCTAGGTTCTGAATTTTTTTAACTAAAACAAGTTTAAAGTTTAAGTTAAAATGTTAACTTAAATTTAAGTTAAATGTACTCGATTTAGTTCACATTACTACATTTTTAGGGCAACCAGTTTGCTCCAATTTTTTAAGTAGATTCAACTTGTCCGGGCTCACAGTGTAGATTAATTACTCTGTATGTCATTAGCAATAACCAATGTTATGTAAAAAAACAAAAATACAGGACAGCAGTTCATGTCTTCAACCTTTAGAGAGGTTATGTGATGCAACAAGACAATGAACCAAAGCACACAAATAAATCAAGAAAGCATACAGTTTACATACCAAAATTAATTTTTCCACCCTGCACTGTGAATGATTTTTTAAATGGCTATTAATCATAAATGTGAAAAGTACAAGTTTGTGTGTTTATAGTTAAGTCAGATTGTGTTTTTCTGTAATTGTCATTTAAATTGACACACCACATTTTATGAATTATCAATGCAGATTTTCAAGAGGTGGTTTCCTGGTTTAAATTATGCCAAGAGTAGGCCTAATCTAGTAAATCGCGAGTTAAAAAATTGTTGCCTGGAACAAAGATTAAAGGTCCCGTTCTTCGTGTTTTTTTGAAGCTTTGATTGTGTTTACAGTGTGCAATATAACATGTGTTCATGTTTCGCGTGTAAAAAAAAACTGTATTTTTAACACAATTTACTTATCTGTACACCGCTGTTTTCACTGTCCTACAAACGACTGAAGACTTCCTTTATTCTATGAAGTCCCTCCTTCAGAAACACGTAACGAGTTCTGATTGTGTCAGCGGTTCCCGTGTTGCGATTTGACAGCAGCTTAGCGAACGTAGCACGGTCCTGTGTTGTGATTCGACAGCAGCTTAGCGCACGTGGAAAGGTCACGCCTCTTAACGGGAGATATATACGCGCTTAATAATCTCTACAGCGTCCCTGGGAAAGCCAAACAAAGGTGATTTGACTCCGGGATGAAAATAACAGCGTCTCGACGACATGGCGACAAACACACTGAAACGCAGCACTTCCTTTTCTCCACGCGACGTCCTCTTCTTCTCCACGTGGGACAGCAACAAGACCACGCCCCCTTTTTTCGCGTTTTCTTGTGGGCGGAGGTTAATCTGTTCTACTGCTCTACTGACGTAATTAAAGCAGGAAATACCAGGATGTAGTCCTAACCAGCCGTTCGCTGTAGGCTTTGAAAGGGAACTTCTGTTAAATAAAATATCTCGCTTGGCATTGAACTTTGAGCTTTATCATTTTACAGGTATTATTTATGCTCTAGCAGCAACATTACACACTAACTAAAGTTTGAACAATGGGATCACGAAGAACAGGACCTTTAAGCACAGATTACTAACACCTGGACTATGAGTCCTGAACTAAAATAAACTGGATTCATTTACAGTTTTATCTAATTGCTTACACACAATTTCTGAAAATACGGCTCCATTTCTTGTAACTCTACACACAAAACACACAACATGCAAAACATCAGACATCGCTTGCAAAAGCAACACTTTGTGCAAAACTATTTTAACTCTTCCAAAAATGTTGTTTTTGCATATATCTAACTACACACAAATATGCACAACTGAGGAATTTACAGTTGAACTGAAATCAGCTGAACTGAATCAACACTGAAGTCACTTGAGCTGAATATTGACACTATATTGGCTTGTTAGAGCCGGTTTACAGCAGAATTTGTTTTGAACTTGTTACTGAAGCTGCTATGAAACAATATATTATTTTGTTGTATGCATATTCTTTATTTCTCAAACCTTAGTTTTGATTTCTAAGTGATCAATTTATGTATAAGTGTTTTCACACATGATCATTGGCTGTATGGGTCCTCAGTAAATTAATGTGGCATTTAAATGGCAAAAGTTATTCTTGTCTCTATAACTTATGGCTTCCTAAAGACACGTTTATGGGTAAATAAAATATTAATAATATAAATAAAATGTATATCAAAACATATTTTAAATATAATGAAGTCATTTTATTATAGCACTCATCAGATGTTCCTGGAAACAAAACAGAGACAGAACAGTATAAACAAACTATACAACAAACTAAACACCAAATTACAAAAACATTATTATGTGAAAGTGAATAAAGTTGTGTGTGTGTGTGTGTTTTCAGTTATAAATGTGCTGTGTAAATTAGCCTATATATACTTTTAGAAATTATATCCTAACTTTAAAAAACAAACAAAAACCCATATAGATAAATTATAATAATTGTATAATATTAAGCATTTACTTAATATACATTGTAACATTAGGCTACTTTACTCTAGCACAGTAGTCAGTTAAGCAATTAATTAATATCTTATATTAATATGTATGTAGCCTAGGCTACATCTAAAGGTAAGTCTGCTTTAAAAAAATATATATTACACTTTGACATGTACAGAATGTGCGCGTTAAGAAACACGTTCAAATGTGTCTTCTTAACATGTTAAAACTGTGCGTCGACTGTGCGTGTATGCCTGTTACACGACCAGAATGTGCGTGTCTACACATACAAAAGAAACACGTAAAAAATTGCTGCGTTGACGCGGAAAACAGTGCGTGTTGAAACCATAGCATAGACCGTAAAAAACAGTCATAAGCCACGCGTTTCGTATAAAGAGATTTGGCCCCGGGCGCGTTCCATAGTAGAGCCAATGACGTCCAATGACGTGCGAGGTCGAGGTCATGGCCATGACGCGTAGAAGACGAGCTTTAAACTTTTTTTTTTTTACATTTCCTGTTTTTTGCTGCTTTCCTTTTTCGCGATCAACTATGACAGGACGCCGTCTTCAACTCTGCATGGACGCGACCAACTTTTTCGACTCATTTTCAGGAGGCTGTCTTCGTCTTCACAACTCTGAGGCAAACTGCAGGCGCTATGAACAAGAGCATGGGTAATGTAACATTACGATTTAAAGAATATGCTTTTATTCAGCTGTATAAGGAAATGGATGCGTTAATAGATCCGAGTTTAAAACTGCACATTTTGTTTACACAGACTATCCTCGCCTCATAACGAAGCCGTGAGCTCTTATCTGCTTGGAGCGATTTCCGCGAGTCCAGATTTAACCGCTGATCACGACGAAATTGTGTGTAAGTAACTTCTAATGTGTTTCTCATTCCTTGTTTAATTTTACCGTGACTGTTTTTATTAATACCAGTCTCATGTAATTGTTTTCCAGCTGCCTGTAAGACGTATTATGAATCGACACGCCGGAGCTTCAGATACAAACAACCTGAACTTACATCGCAGGCGGATCAAGAAGAAAAAGGGTAAGATTTATTATATTAGATCCGTTTTTTGTCAATGTGAGTATTTTTCAGGTTGCTTATTGTCTTTATGGATTGTATTACAGTTGCTGGAAGCGAGAGTGTGCTGGATGAGGTGGACATTTGGAAGTCCGCGACCATTGAACTCATGTTTGACGAGGAAGACGGCTTTGTTGACGGGGTGTCTGGATGGATTGTGCGGCCACCGCCCTCTCGCAGCCTGGAGCACGCCGAACTTTACATTACATTACGAGACATTACTGCTGCACTGTATATAGTTGTGTGTTTAGCAATAAAGCTCTTTCTTTGAATAAACAGCTGTGTTTTATAAATGAAGCCCTTTCTTTGAATGAACAGCTGTATGCTTATAAATGAAGCTCTTTCTTTGAATAAACGGCACGGTCCGTATAATTTTCCCATATATTCCTTGATGGTATGAATACTTCATAGCACAATAACATTAATATAAAACAAATTATTACAACATAAATTATATATTTATTATTATTATTGGGGTTTACATTTATAATGAGCCAGGGGGACCAATAATGATTGGTTTGCAGTGATCTGCCAACCAATCACAAGGGATTTTTCTTTTTTAAATGTAGTGGCTTCAGCCAATAGTGAGTGAGTAAATTCAAGTCTGGCCGTTGACTCTCTGGTTTCGCTGCTATTCATATGCTAATTAGAGGCGTCGCACCTCCGCGCGGTCTCTCCGCGGGGGGCTCTCCACCTACGTCATGGTTCGTTTACGACAATTTGTGGCACAGACGAATGCGACGTTCGCTGCCACTAAATTGTCGAAAACTGCCGAAAATTAGGGAGATTTCCGGGAGTATACAGGCGTTTACAGGGTCCAAAATCCCACTTTTCATTCAGTGTTCATTGCCCGTTCGCGGAGCATATAGTGCCCGCGTGAGGCGCGCCGCTTCTCCAGATTCCAGCTGTTAACTTAACTGAGCTCAGTTATTGATGAAACTCAATCAGGATTTATGCCAAAAAGACATATAGCAAACAATATCCGACTTGTTTTAGATTTATTAGACTATAGTGATTTAGTTAATGGTGACAGTCTCATTCTTTTTGTAAAAAAAAGCTTGGGTTTGGTGATCCATTCTGTAAATTTATAAGAACTCTTTATAATAATGCCAAATGTTCCATCAACCTTAAATCCGGTACCTCACCTAGATTCTAATTGTCGAGGAGTTTGCCAGGGTTGCCCTGTTTCCCCTTATTTATTTCTTGTGGCTGCACAACTTCTTTCCTCATTTCTTTCAAGTAGTCATCTACAAGGTATAAATATTGCCAACAAACATATACTTATTAGTCAGCTAGCTGACGACACTACCCTGTTTTTAAAAGATGAATCACAGATTCCGATTGCCATCCAACACATACAACTTTTCTCTAAAGCTTCTGGTTTAAACTTAAATCTTAATAAATGTGAGTTAGCTATTAAAACCTGTCCTTCTCTTTCCCTTTACGGTATTCCAGTTAGGTCACAGGTGACCTATCTTGGTGTATCCATTTGTAAGGATGATAAAGTCAGATGTAGACTAAACTTTGACCCAGTTGTTGGGAAAGCTAAAAGGAAATTCAATTCATGGTTACAGAGAGATTTATCTCTGAGAGGACGAACCCTTATTGCTAAAGCTGAGGGTATTTCAAGAGTGACCTACCCTGCTCTCTCATTATATGTGAATAAATCTACATGTTCAGATATTGATAGAATGCTATTTGATTTTCTGTGGAAGCATAAGAGGCATTACATTAAGAAGTCTGTGATTATTAACAATTATGAATGTGGTGCTCTAAATTTTCTAGATTTTTCTTCCCTAAACAATACTTTCAAAATAAATTGGCTAAAACAGTATTTAACAAACCCGGTTTCATTTTGGAATATTATTTCTAATTTTGTGTTTTCAAAAGTGAGAGGTCTCCCTTTTCTATTATTGTGTAACTACAACATTACTAAACTGCCCCTTAAATAACAAAAATTTTCACAAACAAGTTATTTTGGCCTGGCACCTAATTTATAAACATAATTTTAGTCCTCACCGGTACTTTATTTGGAATAATTGTAATATTCTTTTTTAAAATAAGTCTTTGTTTTTCCCAAATTGGATTAATAATAATATTACTTTGGTCTCTTAATTAATCAATGCTGATGGATACCTGTATTCCTATTCAGAGTTTTTTTTAAATATAGTATACCTGTCACTCCACGAGAGTTTACTATTGTAATGGATGCCATTCCTTATGGAGCAATATCTCTTCTCAGAGACTCAGCCAGTTCATAAATTTCTTTGTCAACTCATCCCTTTGATACAATGATTGGAAATATTTGTTTTTTATCTAACTCATCTGGTCGGAACCGGAGAATTAGACAATTATTTCAGAATGAGATTGTTTCTCTCCCTTACATTGTGTCTTTCTGGAATGGCCAGTTTGTTAATATTCCATGGAAAAAAAGTGTGGACTTCGTCATCTAAATATTTAATAACCAATAAGGTCAAAGAAGTGTCATACAAATTACTTCATCTTTTTTATCCTGTAAAGCTCTATTTAAAAAAGATGTGTCCTGATATTGACCCTTTATGTTCTTTTTGTGGTGCTGAAGAAGAATCTATTTCACATCTCTTCTGGGATTGCTCATACACATGTTTGTTCTGGAAGGATTTTTGTTGTTTTGTACGCACTTTTTCTTCACAAAGCTTTTCTTTGTTATACAAAGATGTTTTATTTGGTCAGCACAACTTTGATAAAGATGTAAAGGACCAATATTTTTTGATAAACCTTTTTATTTTTGTAGGGAAATTCTTCTTACACAAATGTAAATTTCAAGGTGCTAAGCCATACTTTTTTATCTTTCGTAAAGAACTTAAAATCTTACTTGGACACTCTTCTTACATCCAGCAACTCCAAAGCCCTTAAAACTGTCTCACTGTGTCATAAGTATGATATTTTCCTGATTGTCTAACCTGTAATTGTACTTTCAATTGTATTTACCCCTGGCATGTATTATGTTCTTTGCATTAATAAAAAAAAAAAAAAAAAACCTTGTTATCCAGCTTGACAAGCATGACAGGTTAGCGTTAGCTTGTTAATAACAGTAGTAAAGCAGGGGTGGTATAGTTTGCAAGACTAAAGACACGTTTTTATTCACATGCCTTTTTTGGCCCATTCATTTTTCAATCTGTTGCTATGTTAATTTCGTTGACAAATAATTTGTCAGTATTTTAATCAACAACATTTTTCACAGACAAAAACGAGACAAAAATCAAAACCAGCTTTGAATGACACAAACTATGACTAATATCTATTGTCATTTTCAGTCAGCATTCGGTCTTAAAGTGACAGCAGTCCATTAACCTGCTTCCATTTGTGCTCTTAATATTAATCAAACAACAAAAGACAGAGAAAATCACCTCGTTATTTTTAATAAGGATTCATTATATTTATTATACATTAATTATTTAATCCATATTTAATCTATTTAATCATTCATTGAAAATAAGACGTGTTCTTCTTTAGGAGGAGTAGTTTTATTTAATTGTTATATAATATTTTTTAATATCATGTCACAGCAGTTAAATCTGTGTCTGGATTTAATATCATTCATATTAATAGGTTAATACAGTAGATGTTTTCTCCAGGAGTATATAATGGGTTTGGACATTTTAGAGAAATTCTTAATGCATTACAATTTAACTAAACCCATTAATTTTGTTTGTGAGTGTGTGCGTCTGAGTGTAGTGTAGAGAACAAGTCCTAACATCCTGTTGAGTTTTCTGATTAGTATTTTTCCATATATATATATATATATATATATATATATATATATATATATATATAAAGATTTATAGATTTATTGTAGCAACCTGTGCACTTTCTGAAGATTTTTTGCACTGTGAATTTGCACTGTCAGTTCTGTTTTTGAATAAAGGATTGGAAATTAATGTTTTTAATCCGATTCATCGATTAATCGAAGAAATAATCAACAGATTAATCGATTATTAAAATAATTGTTAGTTGCAGCCCTAAATCAGTAGTTACTATAAATAACTTTGTTAGCAATCGCTCCGTCTCTGGTACATTAGTGATGTCCGGTACGCAAACTAATCATTCTTTTGAACCGGTTCTTTTTAGTGAACCGAATCAGTTCACCAAATCGGACTGAATCGTTCTAAAGGGTTCGCGTCTCGAGTCAGCGCTGATCCATAATTTACAAAAGTTACTAACTTTCTGACATGAGTGACAGCCCCTCCGACTAGAAATAAACTAATAACCCGAAGTATATTCTAGTAACTACAACAGTTCACTGAACTGAGACGTGCTGAGAGAACTGATGTGAAGAGAACTCCGGTCCATCCGTCTCTCTGGCAGCAGCTCGTGCCTGCTCGTGCCTGGTAAACCTCATTAAACCACGCCCCCTCCGCTCATTTCAAATGCAAAGATGTCAGCCAATCACAACAGTGGGCATTTTTACTGAAGTCTCACAGCAGACACGCCTCTTGAAACAGGGCATTCAGCCACAGGGCAAACATCAGTATTGAAAAAATCCCTTTTATTTCTAAATTATGACATTTTATGATGTAAAAATCATACTAACAATATAAGTACACCTCAGGAAACATTATAAAATAATAGAAAAATGCCATGCCATGGGACCTTTGATAAAGAAACGAAACGAAATATAACTACTTTGACATTAAAAACAAAACTGAACTATTTTAATGGCTGCAACAATGTGTAGGCCTAATAGGGAGGATACAAATTTTTTTTTTTTAAAAATCACGGGACTCGGGCCAATAGTTTTGGTAAGCTGTCAGACACATCCGGGCTAGGGCCTAGATTTGAGGCCCATGCAGGGCTGTAAGACTAACTACAATTAAAAAACTGAAAGTGCTACTTGAGCTAAACTAACGGGCGACTCAGCATATCAGCAGCAGCAGTCAGATCGTATATTTTCACGAGATCAAGGAGCTAAATTACAAGATGATCGCGTAATATTTGGTTTCAAAGCGATGTAAAAGCGCCTATTTAAGGGAGTAAGTCATTGTACTGTTTTGTTGCTATGTTTTTCATTAAGAATAATAGCTAATGAACCAACAATTCAAGCAACCCGCCCCTGAATTGGCAAACCGAAAGTAAACGCGGCGCAGGGCTGCATGCGTTCAGCCGCTCAGTGCTCAAGCACAGCAATGAGGGAAACGGGAACACTAAGAAGAAGCAAATATATTTATTAAGTATAACGAGGCTATTAAAAATGGCTTGGCTATAAGATAATTGAAAAAAAGTATTGTATTTTATAGTGATTTTATAGTGTAAACATATGCAAGCGCGAATGAGAGCCGTTTTTAGCGGGAAGCCAGGTGTTTGCGGAAAAAAAACAACAACGAATATTCGAATCACAAATTTGAAAATCGAATACCAACCCATCGAACGAATATTTGAATATTCTGGTCCAGCCCTTATGTATAGACAAGATTTATTTGCTTGTTTTGGACAGATTATAACGTGTTGATTGTAAAAGAGCCTAGTGTCACATCAATAAAGCTTTTATTCGCAAATGTCTGCTCATATGCTATTAATATAGTACCAGTCAAACGTATTTTGCTTCATATTGATGTTTAAATATTATAGCCTAATGGTATTTTTTAAACTGATTCTGGAGTTTTGTTTTGTAAAAAGTGATTTTTTGTTTTGTTTTGTAGAAAGTGAATTGCTTTCTTTAAAGTGAATTTCTTTTTGTATAAATTGTATCTTAATTTTAATTATTTATCATTTATTTTTTTTTAGCATGAGACTACTTTCAAAAACATAAAAATAGTAAAAAAAATGTTTTTTAAAAAATGCTCTTCTTAGTTTTTTACAATTTTTGTCTTGTTTCTAGTCTAAATATTTAAACATTCTTAAATCAAGATGTATTTACTAGATAAGTACAATTTCAACTAAATAAGAAGAGCATTTTTTGCTCTCAGTCAGGTATGAAGCTAATTCATTATGCAGCTCATTATGCGGGTTATTGTGTTATTTTGTCCTCTCAGGTGATACTCATCATTATTCATTAGATAGCACGCCTCCTCACATACTGGCTTTGTGAAGAAAAACTGTCTTACAAATTTTAAATCAGTGTATTGTTTTATGTGAATGAGTAGACTCAATGATTCTCACATCAGTTTGAAGCAAAAACTCAATGCAAATACACCCATTATTCAAAAGTCTTGTGATCACATATCTATTGTGTGTTTTGGGGTCTTAATTAAAAAATGTTTTTTTTATTTTTTCAAAAAGCATGCATAAACATTTTTCTGTCAAAAATACAAGCATGTACATACATGTTGCTTAGATATTATGGTAGCCCAGTTTGTGCTGAATATAGTGTAATTACACTTTTGCCATTAAGGTGTTTATAAGCAACTGAAAAAAACACAAATGTAAGAGCATGTCAAAACTTCTAAAGGGCCCCAAAACAGCTCACACTCCTTGGGGTTAAACAGGTTTGTGTTGCCTGACTTTGGCATATATCTTCGGCATAGTTTGCAGAGCAGGCTGCATTATTAATAATATTACATGTTTTGTCTCTTAGAAATGCACATTTGACAAGTGAGTTGACAGTAGTAGTAGCTTGAGTTAAGAGGATGCAGATGTAAATTTATGTTCATTAACAAAAACACGGACATCTGTAAAAAATTGTAACAACCTAATTTTTATATGGCAAAATTTAAATGTATATATTTTTTAATTAAAATTAACCATTGGTCTTCCATAGTATCATAGATTTAGATCATGATAACCACAGTTAAAAACATGCATATAGTTCTTCAATACCATGGTAAAATGTATCTATATGGTTTGTTTGGTATTTGTATGAAAAACAGTAGACCTAGCCTAAAAACATTTAGTATGAATGCACAAATTCTATAGCTAAATAAAAATACTGTAATAATATTCCATTACTCCTTTAATACATTTAATACATGTGTGTCTACATTAATAATATAATACAATTCTATGTGAATATATCCCACATTTCTGCCACAGTACTATGGTGCAGTTAGTGTCACAACAGTAAATCCATGGTGGATAAGATCAAAAAGCCTTCTGACTGTATCATTGCTCACATTTTGTCAGCGTTGTTCCATCTGGCTTTAAACTAGTTTAAATCACAGAGACATTTGTGTTTTTCGTTGAATGCACGTGGTTCTCACTGGATCTCACAGCGCTGTTTAGTGTCGTGTGACCGAGACCGATCAAAGTAAACGGATCTGCTGTAGTGAGCTCGCACTGAGCTCGTTGCCGTTTGGACTTTGACCTGAGCGAATAAATGGTCTGTGTGATGCGGTTCAAATGAGTAACAATTCGTGCTACCTTTTATCAACAAATTTGTCATCTTTGGATGATAAATCAAGGTTAGTTTCATCTTTTATTTAACGTTTGTCGCCGCTTCCACTCATTTTTTCCTTCTCGTGTCGAGTTTTCTTTGCCAGTAGAGCGTGTACTTTTAATGTGCAAGTTAAAAGGTACACGCTGAATGGCTCTGACTGGCTGATGTCCCGTTTATTTCTGCTGTGTGATTGGGTGTTAGAGTAATCTATATTGAGTAAAATGCGAAGAGCTTATCATCGTTATCGACATTAATTTTATCGCGATTCGATATCGTTTATCGGCCCAGCCCTAATGGTGGCCACTTTATAGTATTAACAAAAACTGCTATCTAATAGCTTTAACTTATAGGCCTATTTATTCATCAGTATTAGTCATATTCATACAATTTGTGTGTTTGTTAAGTAGGCTGAAGTGGGACATTACTTGTGTGTGTCAACAATTTTTATGAAATAAATGTGCTTGTTTTTTTGTTTTTACACTATGGTAAATGGTCAAATGAGTAGATTATTTCTGACTAGTCTACAGTGCAGACATTTATTTCATTTTAGTTTACTCGGGTATGCTAACTGCTCTAAAGAAAACGTGATGCCAATGTATAAAGTTAATGAAGATAAAGTTAATAAGTTAAATTATTGCTGTTGTTATTATTAAGTTAAAAGTGAATCTAGTGTTATTATTGCTGGTGCCCTGCCATGAACCATAACTCCACAGCAAATAGAACCGAACTGTGGCTCCAAAACCGTGTCATGAACCGAACCGTGGCATAGGTGTTTCGTTACACCCCTATTAAATATTAAACCGCAAAAAAAGACCATTTAAATATGAATCCTGCATGTTCTGCATGTCTCTGTGTGACATGCAGATTAACATTTATAGGCTCTATAATATCACAAATATGCTACATAAAATGTCATATGGAAATATTACAGTTTTTTCTGTATTAACCCCTAGGAGTCTGAGCTGTTTTGGGGCCCTTTAGAAGTTTTGACATGCTCTGACATTTGTGTTTTTTTCAGTTGCTTATAAACATATTAATGGCAAAAGTGTAATTCAGCACTAACTGGGCTACCATAATATCTGAACAACATGTATGTTCATGCTTGTATTTTTGAGAGAAAAATGTTTATGCATGATTTTTGAAAAAACAAAAAAATTACATTTTTAATGTAAAAAAAAGACTTTTGAATAATGAGTGTATTTGCATTGAGTTTTTGCTTCAAACTGATGTGAGAATCATTGAGCCTACTCGTTCACATAAAACAATACACTGATTTAAAATTTGTAAGACAGTTTTTCTTCACAAAGCCTGTATGCGAGGAGGCGAAATATCTAATGAATAATGATGAGATAACACCTGAGATAACAAAAGAACATAATAGCCCGCATATTGAGCTGTACAATGAGCTGCATAATGAATGAGCTTCAGGTAGACCTATGTGACAGAGAGCAAAAGAGCAAAGGAAATATACTTTTTTGTAGTTTATTTTATTTGGAATGTAGTAAACAAAAGAAATCAACAAAGTGGTGAAAGTGTCGAAGCATTTGTCAGGAGTCTATATAAGCTGGCAGTGTTTTGTGATTTTGGAGCTATTAAAGATGAGCAGATTCGCGATTGCTTCATGATTGGAATTTGCCATGTCAACAAGCCCACACGTGTTGGGCTAGTTGTTAATACAATGTATCCGGAAAGTATTCACAGCACTTCACTTTTCACGCTTCACGCATTTTGTTATGTTATAGCCTTATTCCAAAATGGATTCAACTTTAAAGAGGGGAGATGTAGTGATACGTATGTGTACACAGGAGTTTGTGATTAACTGTTAGCTGCAGGGTCCAGGGTTGCTGGGCAACAGGGGCGGGGCTATAGAGATCTACATGACACCTTCTTTCAAAAGTTACAGTAAAACAGTTAAAAATGTCCACCCAAAATCTGTATCTTTGCAATCCTTCACTCTATCGAAACAAAACGTGGTATGCTGCCACATTTGATGAGGGCACCACCTAGAGATCATGAAATCTGAAAAGAAGCTTTTTTTTTATAGCTTGTATCTTGTGAAATGTTCATCAGAAAATGTAGTAGAAAATGTCCAAAAATTTGGTTAAAAAAATTGACCATGCAGATTTTTTTATATTCGCTACTGTTAACGAGAAAGACCTTTCTGAAGTTGTATGCTAATCTGTCAGATTTGCACCTTCCTTCTAGTCTACTGACAATGAACTGTTTAGGCAGTTTTCAGTATAGAGCTTCTAAAAGAGGCCCTTTTTATGCCAAACTCACAAATCAGATGTACACATACCAGTGCAAGTAGTTACACAACAGTCATCCCTTTACATAAATAGATAACAGAAGTGACATTTCCCTCATGTAACAGTTTTAGAATCAACTAATGCAAAATAAAAACAAATATTGTCCTGGCAACAAGACAAGTAGTCATTTTCAATACAGTCGCTAAGTGGACACAAGATGGCGCCATTCACGTTTGTTACACAGCGTTGTTACTGACGACAGACTTATCAGAAAATCGAACCGAACGTTTCTAGTTTCTAGTCAATAGAAAACTGTCCGCATGCTGATTGCGATACGTTAAAATATGCGCTTTAAGCAATAAATGGATTAACATCTTTCTATCGATCTCTCTCTTGTGTCTACATTAAAGGTCCCATGGCATGAAATTTTCATTTTATGAGGTTTTTCAACATTAATATGAGTTCCCCTAGCCTGAATATTGTCCCCAAGTGGATAGAAATGTTGATCGGTGTAAACCCGATTTCTGGCTGTCTTCCTCTGCCTTTGAGAAAATGACAGGCCAGACGAGCCAATCCTGAAGTCTCCTGGTTTGACGTCCAAGCAGGGACGGTTACCTCCCTTTCCTCCGCCCAGAGAATCTGGCACGCCCATGCAAGCGCTCGAGAGATCATTGCTTGTGAACGAGTGAATGCTGGCAGTTTCTCAGTGTTTGGATGTACAAATTAAAACAGAAGTCTTTTTTCAGGTCCTTCTGATCTGTGATCAGTGATTTCTGATGTGTAGCTAATTATTTATTATTCGTGCATACAATGCGGCTTCTCTCTCTCCCGACAGAACAGTGTTTTCGTGTTTTCTATTTTGTGAGTCAGTGTTTTTGTACGTCATCGTCGCGTCTATCTGTTCTACAATGTGCATACAGTCATGAGTTTCTGCTCAACATCGGAAGAGTAACATCTTTAGAGATAAACCTCACACACACCGAAGCTCGGGCTGCACTGGCCGGTGGCCTTCAACATCCCTGACCCCCAGTACTGCATCTGGCCCACAGCGGAGGCACCAAACGCGGTGAGATAAAGCAGAAGGGGGTAAGCGTGAGCATATCCGGGCTGGCCAGCCTAGCCCCACAATAAACTGGATTACATTCGATTACTGCTGTTGTGTCTTTGTTTGCGCTGTGTACTCAACGCGCGTCACTGACGCTTTTATTTTATTTAAAAAAATAATGCTATTATCAACACTTACTTTTAACTCGTTCATCTCGACAGCTGTAATGGTACTTTGCATGTGTTACAAAGTTGGTAATAATGATGAAGACGGACTCGGTGTGACTGGGACTCGTGTTTATTCAGAACTCTCAGATACAAACACAATAAACTCGCGCTGACTGACAGCGCTCTCATAACTCAGTAGTTACTATAAATAACTTTGTTAGCAATCGCTGAGCTCCATCTCTGGTACATTAGTGATGTCCGGTTCGCGAACGATCTTTCTTTTGAACCAGTTCTTTTTAGTGAACCGAATCAGTTCACCAAATCGGACTGAATCGTTCTAAACGGTTCGCGTCTCCAGTCAGCGCTGATCCATAATTTACTAAAGTTACTAACTTTCTGACATGAGTGACAGCCCCTCCGACTAGAAATAGACTAATGACCTGAAGTATATGCTGTAACTACAACAGTTCAGACATGCTGAGTACTGATGTGAAGTGAACTCAGGTCCATCCGTCTCTCTGGCAGCAGCTCGTGCCTGCTCGTGCCTCGTAGACCTCGTTAAACCACGCCCCCTCCGCTCATTTAAAATGCAAAGATGTCAGCCAATCACAACAGTGGGCGTTTTTACTGAAGTCTCACAGCAGACACGCCTCTTGAAGCAGGGCATTCAGCCACAGGGCAAACAGCAGTATAGAAAAAATGCCTTTTATTTCTAAATTATGACATTTTATGATGTAAAAGTCATACTAACAATATAAGTACACCTCAGGAAACATTATAAAATAATAGAAAAATGCCATGCCATGGGACCTTTAAGAGAGAGAAATGCTGTGAAAAGATTTATAAAAGTAAAACTTAGTGCTAGGTTTAAAGGTTAGATTTTCTTCATGTTCTAACAGGCTGGCAATCCAAAAGAGCCATTTGGCTACACCACAGTAAAACAGCGAGCTGTGTGAGTTAATGTCACTAACCTGTGTGGACGCGATGTCTACAGTCTTTGCATCTAGCCGATCTGACACGGTAATAAATCCATATGTGAGAACAAATGGCACGATGGATCTTGTCATGTTTCATGGGACTCTTATGACGCACGCAATGCACGGACAGCCATAATGAAATTCTATAACAAGGGTCCGATCCACGTCACGATACCACGTCACGTACATGTGAAGCAGATATTATAACATTCAAATAAATATATATTTTTTAAATTTACGATAGATAAGGATTAAAGACTTGAGTTGTTTTTAAAATTTCACGAGTCTTTTTTGTCGAGTCCAGAGCCAAGTCTGAAGTCTCATAAAATGCGACTTGAGTTCGAGTCACTAACTCGAGTGCCCATCTCTGATATACAGTATAATTTGCAAGTATTAATAGTTTTATGCATATATCTGCATTATACTGTTTATCAGCAGCATATAGATACTGGTACGCCTATCTGCACACACTATTAGTATTAAGTACTGCTTAAGCACAATTAAAAACAATAAGAGCTTACCACAGGTCGAGAGAAGTGGTCTTCAGCCAAGCCCAGATCCATTGCACGGTCTGAACTCTGAGTTTTGGATTCAGAGGAAAAGATCTCCGACCTCACCTCTGTGGGCACAATATATTGATTCAGGTCACACACTGATCTTTTCTTTGAATTAGAGCTCCTGTTTCTCACTTTACATCACATCTTCGCAAGCTACTGTGTCAGTGTGGCAAGGAGTGACTTCACATAATCATTAACATCAGGAAAGTATAAACTGTAGTTAAGTGAGTGTGTTTGAACTGTACTCAGTAAACTCCCCCCCTTTAACATTAAATTCTCATATTTTTTTCCCTTAGTGAATTTCAATAAAAAAAAACGTAAGTCACTTACATGTATATTTTACCTTGTTTTACTCAGTTCCTATACTACTTTGAGTTATTATGACTCTTGGGTAACAACATTTCAAGTGTCTAGTTTTAAAATAAGACCAGATTTATGAATATAGACCATAGGGTTTAAGAGCTGCAGACATTTTTACGTGGGTATGTCGTTTTTAGAAAATTCTCAAAAATAGGGGCGCAGGTTAAGAGGTTAAACAGGCACTCTCTTTATAAATAAACCACAGATTTGAGCTTTAAACAACTACATTCTCACCTGAAAAACCCTTAAAACTACATTTTGTGACACAATAGTAGTATTTTTAAACTCGTTAAATCATCAAAATCAACAACATGTATGCTCGACCCTATACTAGGCTATTAAAAGAGATGCTACCAGAGGTCATAGATCCTCTTCTTAATATCATTAATTCATCTTTGTCATTAGGATATGTACCGAAAACTTTTAAGTTGGCTATTATTAAACTACTTGAAAAAAAAAAAAAAAAAAACGCAACTTGATCCTACAGAATTAGTCAATTACAGGCCAATCTCAAATCTACCCTTTCTGTCAAAAATACCTGAAAAGGCAGTGTCTTCACAATTATGCTCCTTTTTTAGAAAGAAATGGTATCTGTGAGAATTTCCAGTCAGGATTTTAGACCGTATCATAGTACTGAGACTGCTCTCATCAGAGTTACAAATGATTTGCTCTTATCATCCGATCGTGGTTGTATCTCTCTATTAGTGTTACTCGGTCTTAGCGCTGCATTTAATACTATTGAACACAACATTCTTTTGAATAGACTCGAGAATAATGTAGGCAATAGTGGAATTGCATTGGCATGGTTTAAATCATACCTATCTGACCGTTATCGCGATCGGCTCTCTTTTTTTCTTATCAGTGCCAAAGAGACTCAAATAACTTGGCCGTTTTTTATCATTCATGCAAGTGTTATACATCATTATATTCTGTTAAGTTTCTATTTTTTTTGTGTACAGTCACAATAAAAACAAATTGTTGTGCTTTTTGCAAAATAAGGGAAACAAACATGATTCGCGATCTTCAGCCTCTCTCTCAATGATGTCTAATCTGATTCTCTTCAGAAAATGACCTGTAGCTTAGTGAAACCTTGACACACAAACATGAGACATATGTCTAAAGAAACGTTGAAATGTCAGGTTTTAAATCATGTAAATCAAAACGAAAACAAATATTCTGTGTTTATGTAATCTGTGTGAAAAGTGGGAGATATCAGTCCACTAATGCAGCCACGCCCACGGACCGTGCGCTCATTCAGATTCAAATATAGGCAATATTGCGTCGACGCCCACACACACATCAACTCATACAAACACAACTAGTGAAGCTATGGTTCAGACACATCGCTTTGAGTAATAATCCTGGAATAATTATCCTCACTGAAAGCTGATTCAGGGCTGATTGTGGTAAGTTTTTTCAGTTAGCATCTGTGAATATGAAACACAAAAAGACTGTTTAAATATAAATCCTGATGCAACATGGCAAGACTGTTTAGACAAGATTTATTTGGCCTGTTTTTGTTTTGTATAAATTGTATCTTAATTGTAATCAATGTTTTTAATATAGTTGCTTCTTATTTTATAAGAAGTCAATATAACAGACAATAGCCTTAGCGTTGCATTGCACGCGTGTCTCAAATTAACTGAAGATGGAAATGATATTTGAGTATTAATTGCCTTTTTTACAGTGAATTTTGTTTTGTATAAATTGTATCTTAAAAGGTAGGGTAGGTAGGATTTGGTTAAAAAACTTTTTTTCCAAATTTGTTTAAACTTTCTTTATATATCAATACATAATTAAAATTTAAGTACTCAGAAAAAGAAAGTATAAAAACTGAGTGTCTGTAGACCTCTCACGACCTTTAAAGACAGCTCATTATTTCCATTCACTCCACCTTCTGGGCTTCTGGGCTCTTTCCAAAGCCACGCCCCCAAAACACATGAACGCGCTACGCCGACCACGATCAGAAAGAGTGCTGAAATAATGCTGAAAGAGGCATTATTTACCTGAGGCGAGCGGAGAAGAAGTGCATGTAGTGACATCATGTCAGAATCACATGTAATAAAAAATCTAACTTTATCATTATGAATATAAACAAATAAGATGTCTTTTAGTACTCACTATCAAGCTAGAATAACGATACTGGTAAAGTTTAAAATACACACACAACACAGTGTCTACGACACACACAGATACAAGATAAAAACATCAACATAAACATTGGTAGAGTATATAAAAACAAACCAAGGGCCGAAATAAACGTGCAGGTAAAGTTCCCGGTGAACATGGTAAAAGAGTTTAGACAGAGGGTAACGTTAGTAGCTAAAGCTAACTTAGTTCTAAAAAAAGTTCCTGGATGCGGTGTACTAGCTTTTACACATGCATTTTGTTATCTAAAGTTACATTTTGCGAAATTCAACACAACAGCGATCAACTTGAGCTAGGCATATTGAGTATTTATCATCTCTACTAATGGTTCGCTAAGTGTATAACATTGTTACTTTATGCTAAGTAATGTTATGTTAGCTATATTAGGCAGCAACGTGTGCTAGTGAGACATGCTTCATGAAAACATAAACCAAAAAAATGTATAATTAAAATGAAAGATTACCTGTCCAGCAGAAATACAGCCTCTTGAACTCAAATCAAACGGGTGCGCCAGGGTTGCCAGGTTTTCACAACAAAATCCGCACAACTGCTACTCAAAACTAGCCCAAAACAAGCCCAATCGTGTTTCTCCGGTAAAAATCGCAAAATTCGCAAATCCCGGGCAAAAATATCACATAATTGGGGTCGTTTCAACCCGCGGACATGAAAAACAGCCCACGGCAACAGTGTTTGAAGTAGCCCGACTTGGCAACACTGGGGCGCGCACATGTGGGCAGATCCTGTAGCAAAAGCAGTGGTAGCCATGGTAGCGAGAGAGAGTGACAGTCGCCCAAGCCAATCACTTGTTTCGGCCCGAACGAAAATAATGAGCGGTGTTTATTGCAGATTAAAAAGTCTAGAGTCACTCGATTTTTATACTCTCTTTTTCAGAGTACTTAAATTTGAATTATGTATTGACATATAAAGAAAGTTTAAACAAATTTGGACAAAAGTGTTTTAGATCATTCTTACCTACCCCACCTTTAATTTGAATCAATTTTAGAATTTTGCTTCATATTGATGTTTAAATATTATACCCTATGTTGTTGTTGTTGTTGTTGTTTTTTATTTAGTTAATTGCTTTCTTTAAACTGAATTTCGTTTTGTATAAATTGTATCTTAATTTTAATCAATGTTTTTAAAACGATTTTTGCTTCATATTGATGTTTAAATATTATACCCTGTGTTGTTGTTTTTTGTTTGTTTTTTAGAAAGTTAATTGCCTTCTTTAAACTGAATTTCGTTTTGTATAAATTGTATCTTAATTTTAATCAATGTTTTTAATATATTTGATATAATATAACAGACTGGTATAATAAATACAACCCCAAATCAGAAAAAGTTGGGACAGTATGGAAAACGCAACAAAAAAAAAAAGAAGTGAAGACTTGTATTTCATTGCAGACAATATGAACACAAAATATTTCATGTTTTCCTATTTGGCATCTACTTCAATGAGACCAGAGCTATGTTGTTCTTTTTTAACCCGACAACGCCCACTGTCTGTTATAATCTTAAAAATAAAACTAACGACATAGCTCTGGGCTTTGTGAATAATAACTTTAGCCACATTAGCTAACATAAGCTAACAAGCACTTTCAGTAAGCCCCACAAAATGATGCTATGGAGAGACAACCAATAAAACAGACCTGCAACACACTCATTACAGGCACATGAATATTAAAATATGACCACAGAGAGAGAAAAAAACAGAGTTGAGGGCACCTTAAGCATTTTAAAAATCTTATCTTGTTGTTATAAAAATCCTATACAACAACAAACTGCCAAAACGAGGGAGAACCGCTGATATTTGCAATAGGGCTTGAATGCCGCGTTGCATTCTGGGACGTGGCGGCCATGTTGATGGCCTCGCGAATGTAAACATACAGCAAATCGAACGAGGAGAAGCAGAGTTGGGAGAAAGAAAAACTATGTTAAAATCCCGAAAAGGATGTGGAATTTACCGGGATGCGTTAAATAGGGAAGCCAGGGACCGAATTTTGGACAAAATTGGAACTATTAACGGTTTGGACCCATATGAAATGTGCAGTTCACAAATGGATGGGTTCAGGAGCTGCAGATCATGAAGCCTATGTAACGTTAACCTTTTACCTTGAAGCATTCCAACTGCACTGCACCCCTCTGTGTTCTCAGGTTGCACTACTTGCAAATAAACACTGAAAAACATCTGATTGTGTGACACTTCTTGCTTTTGCACACATGCATTTAATTTAAGTATATTTATTGTGAAGATTGTGGGTATGGATGCAACAGACATTTATGGCTGTATTTAATGCACATTTATTTCAGGACAACACTAGGGCTCATGTTTGTCAGAGCACAACATACAGACACAATCTTATCGAGGAATGTCATGTCTTCGTCCTTGCTTGGCAACACCATGTGAATCAGTACTTTATCTGACAAAATAGTGTACTTGGCAGACAGTTCCAATCACCCTTTCCACGTGAATTCGGAGGTGGGCATTTTTTCTTGTGTTCTCCACATCTCTTGCATCCAGCTGACAGCGTCCTTTTGTGTAAGCCGACGACTCTTTGTTACCTCAGATACTTGGTCTCCATGGTTGCACCTCCAAGCAGGAAAGCGGTGGAAAGTTAATCCATTTTCGACGCCAAATTAATCAAATTAAGACACGACTGAGAGGGAGTACGTCTATAAACAGTGCGTAGTAGTCCGAGTAGCAGTAAAGGAGGCCAACAACATGGCCGCCACGCCAAGTAATGACGTCACGACGCCCAAGGCCTATACATTTAAGAGCACTCTCTGAACAAATGACACACATCAGTTTAACACAGAAAGAATAAAGCAGTTACTTTTTTGCCCATTCTTCTTTGAATTGTCAGTTTATTTATTAACTTACATCATTGTCTTTTGTATAGCAGAATAATCCATCGTGTCATCGCGGTCGTGATCAGACGTATGGTTGTATCAGTGTAGCCAAATCAGTGCACATTTAATTTGAAGACATGATGAAATATGTGCGCATACACGCTTCGGGTTCATGGAGCACTATATGCACAATATGAAATGTGTCCATAAAAAACTTAAACGTGCTCGCTCCGGTCTGTATCTGATCTATATGATCCATGTGGTGAGCGTTGTTAATCTCATCACGGCGCTCCGCGCAGAAACCACTCTCTTGTGCGCCGCGTGTAGTTTGAATTCTCCATTGTAATCAAGGGCTGAATCTGAAATCGCCCCCATAACCTCAAATAGGGCATTATTTGGAGGGGACAGCACTTTGTAGTGGTGTCCGAAACCATAGTGGACATTATTGAGTGCACTCATTCTATCCCACATCGATGTACACACAACGGTTGTCCGACTTCATGCACTCGTTTTCATTCAGTCCTTCAAATAAAGTGATAAAGTAGGGAATAGTGAATGAGGGTATAGGGGGTGATTTCGGATTCAGCCATAGGCTGTAATGCGATCTCAGCTGTGCTCTGACTGCTCTCACTAGTACAGTGCAACAGTGAAATGGGTCCCCTCTCAAACAATAGGTGCATTTACATGGAGCACTGTAATCGGTTTAGAAGTCCAATCCGAATGAAAATGCTCCATATAAACACCTCAATCGGAATAAAAATGGCCAAACCGAATGAAATTGTAATCGGTTTAAGAGGGGTGGGATAAACCTTTCCATGAACCGATCAAACGAAAAATTCCACCATGTAAACGACCTGATCCGATTACTTTGAGTGTACGTCTTTCTGTGACGTGATATATAGCGCGCACGCGCCCCCACAACTGAAGAACGCACGCCGCGCTCACACCAGGCTAATGTTGACAAGAGAGGAAAGTTCATTTTTCTGAGGTATTAAACTTTTTATTTCGTAACAGGCTATGAACATGATGTTGGAATAATGACACAGATCTCATCTTGACAGCGTTTGTCCTAGGCCCAACTGCGCCTGACAGAATAATACATTTTTCTGAGGTGATTCTAACACTTTACAACAAATAATGAATAGCTTTTATAAAACTGTATATGTCCTGGTGGCCGTTGAGAGTTGCCATTGCAATGGGGAACATTCAAGCTGCTGGAGAGGACGTGTCGATATTTTGTTTCTCGTAAGTTTGATATAAAAAAAAAAGTTAAACAACTGCTTCAAATTGGTTAAGTAACATTACCCACAGTCTACTTTAATTACTTTTGTTAATATTTATACCTCTGTGATTATGGTATCTTTCCTTAAAGGGGTGGTAAAACACATTATTTTGAAGGCTTGATTGTGTTTGTGGGGTGCACTGTAACGTGTTCATGCTTCGTTTTAAAAAAAATTGCATTATTTTTCATATATTTGACCTTTATTCTACACTGCTCTGCCCCTCCTTGTAAAACGGTCTGATGCTTTCCGGGTTGTATGAAGCCAGTCCCTCAAAAATACGCGATGGGCTCAGATTGGTTAGCTGGCCCAGTGTGTTGTGATTCGCTAACCGCAGTGCACGTTTATCGGAAACGTCACGCCCCTTACCTGGAGGCTGTGCTTTGGTCAGTATTAGAAACAATGGCGTCAATAAAAACATACCAATCTGAGCCCGAAGCAGACCCAGAACATTTTAGTGAAGATGATCGAGCAGAACCTGTTCAACCTGTTCATTCCTCAAGAGTAAAGACTGCGGATCTATAGTGATCGCTACTGAATGGCACTGTTACTTTTGTATTTTTAGAACGATTATAGCCAAATATCTGTCGCAAGAACTATTAACCCAAAACGAACACTAAACACTGGCTTTACTAGTAAGTTAGCCAAATCACACACATAACCATGTTTAGCATGCCTGTAGATAAACAATACATAAAAGCTCTAATCAAAGAATCATTTACACTAATGCCAAGTTCGCTGTTGAGATTTTAACGTTAGTGTTTGTACCGTTAGGTGTGCGTCGGATAACGTTAAGTATGAATGAGCATTTAACAGACTGGTTTGCAGAATAGCGTTGTCATCTGTTTACTTCCTTGCTACAACCTATTACAGGAAAACACATCGATGAAAAATAAATCAGACTTACAGGTTGTGGCCCGTAAACAGCTTCTGTTTGTAAATCCAGCTTTCAGGACAAGCCGTTGTGCATATCCTGCATTGAACTCGCGAAGATTGTGGAAGTTTTCCTCCATGAGATGTGCTGCGGGAGCCCCGCACGCGCCTGTTCCCTTCTGTCTCATACACACGTGCATATAACATGTTGTATGTTAAACGCTCTGCAACGCATGCAATAATTTGGGTGCATTTTAAAGTTAATTTTGTGTTTTTCAAAATAAAGGAATTTAATTAATTTTGAGTCCGCATTCATCATTCACAGCTGTTGAAATAGCCATTGTATAGGACATAAATTAGTTTAAACTACTGCATGTCCGCCCACAGAAAAATAAATAAATATAAAAATTACCAACACAGAACTATTGATCCACGATACTAACGTTACGAATCTGATGCGGCAGACAAACTGTGTGCGCATGTCACAAAATGATTCCGACAGAAAGTCAGCACAGATCGGTTTACGTCTCATGTAAACAGTCCACCGAATCTTTCAATCTGAATGATTTTAATCGGAATGACAAAAAAGTGTGCATGTAAACGTGGCTAATGACGCGCTGCGCCGTGTTCCGAACGTTGTTTAAGCGCCATATACCTGTATTGCGGACTCATCAAAATTCATATCATAACAAAAATAAATACCGGTAGTCGGTATGACCCGGTATACCGCCCAGCACTAATATATAGTGTGCAGCAGAAATATGTGAACAGCATTTAGTGTGTAATGATGTACATACTATCATGTTTTATTTCCTCAAATAAATATGATACACAAAAACCACAAGCAATTTCAACTGGTTCCACTATATAATAAAGTGAGCTGGCATCTGCCTCAAAGCTTTAAGTTAACAATACATACTGTACCTGTCAAAAGTTTGGAAACATTACCATTTTTGTATGTTTATGAAAAAAGTATCTTATGCTCACCAAGGCAACATTTATTTAATCAAAAATACAGTAAAAACAGTAATATTGCAAAGTATAATTACACATTTAAATAACTGTTTTCCATTTTAATATATTTTTAAATGTAATTTATTCCTGTGTCATTTCTCATCCTACAGAATTCATTCTAATAACATTAGAATATTAGATAATAAACATTCTAATGATTTGCTGCTTAAGAAACATTTATTATTGTTGTTATTATTATTAACAATGTTGAAAACAGTGGTGCTGCTTAACATTTTTTGGGAAATGGTGTTCCTTTTTTCAGGATTCTTTGATGAATAGAAAGTTCAATAAACAGCATTTATTAAATTTTTTAAAGCATTTATTAAATTGAAATAAATGTCTTCACTGTCACTTTTGATCAATTTAATGGATCATGGATGAATAGAAGTATTATTTTCTCTTTTCTTCAGCTTTGTCATCACAGGAAAAAAATAAAATGTTATACTTATTAAAATAGAAAAAATATTTTGAATTGTAATAATATTTCACAGTTTTACTGTTTTTACAGTATTTTGATTAAATAAATGCAGCCTTGGTGGAGCAAGCATAAGAGACTTCTTTCAAAAACATTAAAAAAAAAAATATTTCCAAACTTTTGACATTTTGTAAACAGAAAGAAAAGAAATCCAAACAATAACAACAATAATAATAATAATAATAATAATAATAATAATAACACCAGGTGCTTTAAATGTCAGAATATATCATGTTTATAATACACTGTGTCAGTTTGTCAGCACAGCCTTTCAGATTATATATAAAAACAATTTAATTTAACGATCAATTGATTACTCCAGAAATACTGCTGAGTAGAGAAAAGTTCCATTATGAATAGGGTTCTGTTTGGACTAACCTGCATAGATGCCACAGCACAGCATTTTGTCACATACACCTGTTTAGAGACGTTACTGAGAATTGTTTTAATATGCCAGCTCAAGAGGGAGACTGAGTCTTTGTCTCTTTTTGTAAATGTGCATATTTTCTGGTTGATCCAGGAAGTGATACAACAGTCACCACTTCTGTCTTCTGGGTTCCAATTCACTGTTCCCTCTCACAGTCTCACATCCCTTTACAATTGATTGTTTCAAAGGCATAATGTTTAAGTGACTTGGCAAACATCCATTCTGTCATTCTTTTACATTTTCTGAATAAAATATGATAATCATACATATGATACAGTGCCTTGCAAAATTATTCATATCCCTTTATTTTTTCACATTTTGTTATGTTGCAGACTTATGCTAAACTGCTCAAATAGCGGACCACGAGGCAAAATGACAACTGTAGCACCATTTTACAGTTTCTAAAAAAAAGTGTTAAAAAACTACAGTAGGATGTAGCAAGAAATGCAGTGAATAAAATAGCGCTGATTAGTTATTTTTGCGGCTGACCTTATTGCATAAGCATTTGTAGGAGTTTCCCTTTCCCTGTATGGGAGGAGAGTATTTAAATTAATCATGCAAGGTGATTTACTAATGTCACCGCTGGTTGCAGCAGAGATGAAGCAAGACTGAAATAGAACTGAGGAGCTAGTTAACAAGACACGCTAACAATCAATTAGAAACCATACAAGTAAACAGGGAGAAAATGGAGGAGAACTGAACTAATTAACAGACTAGAAGATGAACAAAGAAACTGAAACATGAACAGAACCGTGAAAACTAAGGTTTGCGCTCATCAATTTACCGGTATTTGCGCCATTATTTACCGCCCAAAAAAAGCATGTCTTAAACCAGACGCTAATTTGTGTTGCTCTTGGTAGATTGCATTGGTCATTATGGAAATTATCCGGCTACGTCTGTGTTCTTTAATTTGCAAGTCGTCAGAAGATCACACGCAGAACTTTCCACTTCCACCTGCGCTTTTTTGGAATTGCGATCTCATTCTAATTTGCCCTGTTTGGAAAATCTGGCCCTAAGTACGGTATATGTTTAGCACAGATATTTTTTCACTCGCCTTGAACACTGACTGAGTGCTTGAGAAATTTTCGCTCTCCGCCAAGGGCACTATTTCAATTTATCTCAATGGATGTGCAGAGTATGAGATGTACAGTAAACTCTCCCCGACATTGGCCCAAGAGCGGAACATCGACCTCATTACCTATAACATCTAAGAAGTATCGGCCAGGCATAGGCAGATAATGCAGTCAGTCAGTGCTCTATTTCCCAGCTCCGTTACGTCGGCTTTGGGTCGGCCCACAACCGGAAGCCAATGCCGCGCTTATCTTTTTGCGCAAGTTATTCATCTCTTTGCAACCCACCAGAGAAAAGGCGACTCCGGCGACATCTGTGGTTTTCAAATAAGTTTTCGCTTGAAGTAAATTAGAAACAAATCCTATTTTGTTAATTCTAAAGGTCACGGTAGCTATTTTTAAAATTACTGTTAACGTCTTAATGTGTTTCAAGCACATGAACACCAATAAGTTACCATTTTTTTTGACGTTATTTTACTTTGATTTCATATTTTTCAGTGTTGAAAGGTGTGGAATAATTGGCAGAAAAAAATTGCAAGTTTGCCTATTCTGTTAAAGTTGCAGTCCGTAACTTTTTTTTGTTCAAAATTTACAATATTTATATAATGATATAACTACGGTACCAACCTTTTTTGGACCGGTCGGGTCACAACTACTCAGGAGTAGCCCACCACCTGCGTGACTCGTCATAGACATAAACAGAGAGAAGCAGCTCCGGCTACAATGTTCTTCCGCAAGACGCATGCAGTAGGGATGCACCGAATGTTCGGCAACCGAACTTATAGAATAAGTGAAAAGACAGAATAAATTTTACCGAACAATGAGGTTTTTGATGATGCGATCAAATATAGCAGCCAGCGAGTGTGAAAGAGGCGCACACGCTTCTAAATGCAGCACATGCAGCCTTGTTTATACTTTCATCTGGCTCCGTGTGGTCTTCCCTTGCTGTTTACATAGCCTGGAAGAGGCAGAATGTAACAGATTGGGGGCTCGTCTGAGATCTGAAACGACATCGGTAAATATACGTTTTTTTTCTTTAATGCTTATCACTAGGTTTTGATTAGCCTAGGCGTTAAAAGCATTAAATATAGTTTTGTTTAGTTGCGTTTGATTTGGAAAACGCTGTATACGGATCCGATACAGTTCATTGAATTGAACACGTTGTTTTGAATCAGTGGGAAGACGCATGTGGATTAGTTAAAGGATTTTTTTTTTTCCTTTCTTTTTTCGTTGTTGGTGCGTGAGAGGAGGAGATTACTTTGTTAATTTGTGCCTGGGCTGTCTTGGAAGTGAGCCAGGTTGAAGAACTGGCGGTGGTCTATTGTTTAGTAAGTGTGGGACAACACTGCACGTTTAAGATTGAGTTTATTGATAACGTTCTAGATAACATAACTATCGGAGCTTTGCGAGTGCCCGTCAAGCGTTTGTTATTTTGCTTTATTATTTTAGTTTATTATTTTTGTGCTTATTGTGATTATTCCTGGGCAGAGGGCACAGTCGTGGAGGCCCGCTTTAACGTCATTTTGTCGGGGGAGTTTAGGCGCCGCTGATATGGTGTAGTAAAAATCTCTGTCCTTGGGGTATGCATGTATTGTTTTTTTGTTTGAGGGCAGTTCCGTTTGTCTCGTCTGGATGTGCAGTGTTGTGGCCACACTTGCATTGTAAAAAATGAGCTCGTTTTTTTTTTTTGTATCTATAAAGATTGTATGCTGTAGAGCTCGTTTCATTTGTATGGCTAGTTTGGAGGATTTTTTTTAGAGGTTTTGAATAGGTTGACAAAGGATCAGTTGCATCAAGTTTGCGAACATTATAACTTTGATTTAGGTCTACCCAGAACAGCGAAATTGGCCCAGATAAAAGTGTCAGTTCAGGCTGAGTTGGTGGTCAGGAATATTCTTTCATCACCTGCATCTCTAATTATGGAGGAGTTAGAGCTAGGAGAAGCAACGTCGACACCTCTTTCGACAATGTCAGTTTTCCAAAATGTCACTTACGTTTAAGCAACAGAAAGTGTTAATAGAAATGCAACAGAAAGCAAGGGAAGTACAGCGGGAAGCTGAACGTCAAGAGCGGGAAGCTGAACATCAAGAGAGAGAAGCTCAACGTGAGGCAGAGCGGAACGAAAGCTGAGCGTCAATTGGAAATGGAAAGAATAAAAAGTGAACGTGATGTGGCTTTAGAACGGCTGAGACTGGTCGCTGAAGGTAGGCTTTCACTTGATGGGGGTGAGGGTACGACTCCTAGGGGGTTTGTGCGTACCCCTGATATATCTAACATGGTTAGGTTGCTTCCGAAGTTTAATGAGAGAGATCCAGATATTTTATTTTCCCTATTTGAGAGTGTGGCTGATGATCGTGTCTGGTCTGATTCTGAGAGAACGTTGTTACTCCAAAGTGTTCTTGTAGGTAGAGCACAAGAAGCTTTTATTGTGTTGCCTGTGCCAGACAGGAAAAACTATGTAAAAGTAAAAGAGGCAGTGCTTCAAATTTACGAATTAGTTCCTGAAGCTTATCGTTTGCGGTTTCGTAGCTGGAGAAAGGGAGACAAACAGACGTATACAGAAGCGAGAGAGCTAAATAGCCACTTTAATCGTTGGTGCTCTGCAGTGGGGGTCGCTACTTTTGAAGAGTTGTGTAACCTGATTGTTTTAGAACAGTTCAGAAACATCCTTCCTTAGCATATCGCTACACACATAGCTGAGCATAAGATGAAAACCACAGCTGAAGCGGCAGTTGTGGCTGACGATTTCATTTTGATACATAAGTATAGTTTAAAGGAAAACAATACAGGTAAGGTTTATCAGGAACAACGTTTTGGACGTTTCAATACAGTTTTGGGCTCTTCTTCGTTAGGGAGAGCGTTTCTGGGGTGATATACCGCCCCCTGTAATGGTTAAGGATATTCCTTCTATTTCAGCTGACAGTGATGTTAGTAGTCCGAATTTTTCTGTCTTTACTGCTTGTGCAGTGACACGGGCTATGAGCCGTGACACTAACGACGATGTTTCGCAGACTAGGGAGTTAAAGTCTGTTGTTTTGCCTAATCTACCTCCTTCTCTCTCCCATAGTGATTTTGTTGCAGCTCAAAATGAGGATGAGACATTAAAAGATCTGTTTGTTAGGGTGTTGCCACCTGAGGAGTTGCGCAATGCAGCAAGTGGTTATTTTGTTCAGGAGGGCTTGTTGATCCGGAAGTGGTCTTCTCACACTGACGAAGGGGTCGAGGACCCAGTGTTTCAAGTGGTAGTGCCATTTAAGTTTAGAGAACTGGTCCTACAGACAGCTCATGGGGATGTAGCTGGGCACTTGGGGGTAAAAAAGACCTATGATCGGCTTATGAAGTACTTCTATTGGCCTCGCCTAAAGGCATGCTTCATTAAGACGTGTCATGTATGCCAGTTAACGGGGAAGCCTAATCAGGTGTTAAAGCCCGCTCCACTTTACCCTGTTCCAGCTATAGGGAAACCATTTGAACATTTGTTAATTGATTGTGTGGGACCATTGCCTTCATCTAAGTTAGGGTGTGTTTACCTGCTGACGGTGATGTGTCAGTCTACCCGATACCCTGCGGCCTATGCTTTGCGTACAATCTCTACTAGATCTGTGGTGAAAGCCCTTTCACAGTTTATTTCCATCTTTGGTATCCCTCACACTATACAGAGTGATAGAGGCTCTAACTTTACGTAACGCATGTTCAGAGAGGTGCTTGAGCAGTTGCGAGTGAAACATCAGCGTAGTAGCGCTTATCACGCCTAGAGCCAAGGTGCTCTGGAGCAATTTCATCAAACATTGAAGTCACTTCTCAGGGGTTATTGTGTCAAGCTTAATAGAGACTGGGAGGAAGGGCTCCCATGGCTAATGTTGGCGGCACGAGAGGTAACCCAGGAGAGCACCAAACTTTGTTTGGGTATTTGTCAGATGAATGGGCATCAGAAATTATGTCTTTGATTGCTTTTCCCTCCTTGGTTTCAGATACACCACCATGCACTCATTTAATTGAGCATTATATTGATGTCGGTGATGCGGAACCAATAAGACAGCGGTTCTATCGGGTGCCACCAGATAAACAGCGACATTTAGAGGCAGAGGTGAAGTACCAGTTAGATAATAGGTTGGCAAAGCCTTCCTATTCAAGTTGGGCTTCACCCTGTATCAGTTTGATGTGTATTTAGCTGGGGGCGCTGTTCCTATTACTGTTTACTCGGATCACAATCTACTTACATTCCTCCACTCGTTAAAGAGTCCTAGTCAGCGCCTTATGCGCTGGGCTTTATTTTTACAGCCATACAATTTACAGATACGGCACATTCGGGGTGTGGACAATGTCCTGGCTGACGCTTTGTCCCATGCCCCAGGTGGGCTGGAGTGAGTGTTTGTTTTGTCCCGTCTTTCTCTGGTCTCCTTAAATTTAGCTTTCCAGGTACCGGGATTTGCTGGAGCCTTTGGTATGGGGGAGGGCGATTGGAGTTGCTGGAGGGTAGAGGGATTGGGGCCTGTGGACAAGTGTTCTTCTGTCCACTTCATGTATATGGGCTGTCAACACTCCTGAACCAAAGTTAAGTGCTCACTTTTAGTTTATGGAAATTATTTTTAATAAATTAAAAATTGCTTGTTATTTTGGTTGTGGTGTGTGTGGGTTTTGAAGGTTTTTACAGAGTCCTTTTAGAGGCCTCTGTTTTAAGGGAGGGGTGGGCTTGCTACGATAGTCGGTGTTGCCGGTGTTACCGGTGTCCAGACTCAACACCGGTTACATCACTTGCCCACCGTGGCACCGCCCACCGTCTTTTTGATTTTTTTATAGTAATAAAATAATTTAGTTCATTTAGAGAACAGACAATACAAATAAAAACTGAACGTATCTGCTTAATAAAGCAGAATCCGACCGTGAGTCTCGGCAGCGGCAGGAGTCATTCATTCATTTAGCCAGCAGCCATATCACCCTGTAGCCAGAGACTGGTTTCCCACTGAAGCTAAGCAGGGCTGAGCCTGGTTAGTACCTGGATGGGAGACCAAATTGGGAAAACTAGGTAGCTGCTGGTAGAGGTGTTAGTGAGGCCAAGAGGGGGTGCTCACCCTGTGGTCTGTGTGGGTCCTAATGCCCCAGTATAGTGATGGGGACGCTATACTGTAATAAGCACCGTCCTTCGGATGAGACGTTAAACCGAGGTCTTGACTCTCTGTGGTCATTAAACATCCCAGGATGTCCTTCGATAAAGAGTAGGGGTGTAACCCCGGCATCCTGGCCAAAAAAATGTGCCCATTGGCCCCTGTCCATCATCGCCTCCTAATCATCCCCATATATATATACGATTGGTATCATCCCTCAGTCTCCTCTCCACCAATCAGCTGGTGTGTGGTGAGCGTACTGGCGCAATATGGCTGCCGTCGCATCATCCAGGTGGATGCTGCACATTGGTGGTGGTTGAGGAGATTCCCCCCTTCTATGTAAAAGCGCTTTGAGTGAGTGCCTAGAAAAGCGCTATATAAATGTAATTAATTAATATTATTATTATTATTATCAGATTTAAGAGTGAGGAGCTGACTGAGATGATCGCGGAAGATTTGGTTTCAAAGCGAAACGTAAAAGCGCCTATTTAAGGGAGTTTGTCATTTGTTTTGTTGTTGTGTTTATCATTAAAAATAATAGGCTAATGAACCCACAATTCAAGCAACGCGCAGCCGAATTGGCGCTAATTCAAAACCGAAAGTAAAATGAGCACGGCCGCACAGAGCGCGCATTGTTTATTTTCGCCTGGCTCCGCAGTGCAAGCCTCCGCGCTACGCTGACTGCGCTCATTTATTTTTGCCGCGCGCACCCTCGCGCTCGTGCGGGCGCGTCGTGTATAAACAAGGCTTTACGGACGAACTGTTATTCATTCATGGCGTGCATCTCAATCATAGACTGATCAATGCTTGATCAGTGCCCTGACTACTGAACTAGGGAACTGATTGAGATGCACCCATGGCCTCACAGAGCGCGCATTTACAGACGAGCTGTCATTCACGGTGTGTGCGCACTGGCGCGTTTTCAGTTCAAAGCGGTCGTGTGCATGTTACTTTCGGTTAGATAGAATTAGTGATTTAAAAGCCTCCGCCGGTGATACCGGTATTACCGGTGTTGTCACACATCAATTAACCGGTGGGAAAATTTCCTCACCGTCACATCCCTAGGGAGAGCCTACAAAATCATAAATAAGCCCTTTTATTGAAAATAAAGATCCATGTTTAATAAAATGTTCATAAAACTAAATGAAAATGTTTAGTGAAATTAGGAAATATTTAAAGCTACACTGTGTAACTTTTTTTGTTTATTCTTAGCTAAAAACACTTAGTTCTTTCAAAAATATATGTGCTCATTAATGTATATTTACTTCTTTCAAGTAATAAAGTATTCTCATAAGTTTATAATATGCCAATGAAAATACATACGGTAATGGGTTTGAATGCGGGTCGCCATGTTGCCCCTCCATCTTGAAAGTACATCAGCCAAAGAGGGACATACCCGTGAATTCAAGCTTCGCCTTTCGCGTTTTAACACTCGATGGCACCGTGTCGAATGTGGACGAGGTCGAACTGGAAGCCATATTAATCTTGGACTAAATCGGCCACCGTAGGAGTTAAAACGAAATCGGAATTGAGAGGAAGAGAAACTAATATTCACTGGATGGTAGGGATGAAACGATTACCGGTTTCACGATAAACCACGATAAAATTTAGTGACGGTTAGTAATATCGTATAAAATTTTATTATCATTAAAACCGCGTGTGATTATCACGGTTGTGAAAACTCGCGGTAAATCTTGTCCAGTCAGCGTCAGTCTGGCGCACCGCTGTTTTCTGAATGAGGAGAAATGGCAGAAAGCAGTGACAGCACTCGGGGGATTGTTCTGCCTTCTAAAAGGACCAAATCTGAGGCGTGGTCATATTTTGGCTTTTACAAAAGTCCTGAGGGAAACTTAATCTAAGATGGTCACCCTGTCTGCAGAACATGCCAGAAGAAAGTCACTGTAATAGGGAAAACACTTCAAAACTACGAACGCAAGGCAAGTGGACTTTGACCTCAATACCAAACCTACGTCTGGGAAATAATAACGTGAAGCGAACGAACAAATTCAGACAAGACTAGGGTGACATTTAAGGGATAATAATCAGGGTTTGACATTAACAACCGCCATTTGCGAGTGTAACGTTATTTCGGCTGCACACTAGTCACTCTGGCTGTTGAACTTGTAATAGTCTTCTCAAAAGCCATCTGTTATAATCGCGTTGCGCATTATAAGCACTTACACGTGCTTCTATTGAGTTTATGAATGCAATATCTCATAATCAGAGGCGTTCAGATTAGCGGAGTTTTGTTCAGAGCGCGCGCCGCTCTCACGCTGAAATCTGCACTCAAAGCAGAGATAAACGTGTGCTGTACGCAGGAGATTCATTCATACAGTGGATGACTGTTTTTGTTCTATTTCAGCAGCGAAAATGGTTTAAAAAAACACAGCAGAACCACAGCGCATCTGATATGACTGGCATAACGCAGGCGAATTTAGGGACCGTCTGTAAAGTTACATACAACATTGGTAACGTTATACACGTTTCAAACTTCAATAGCATGAGAATGACAGTCATAAAAAGACTGTAAAGTGTTCATCTAGGTATCAGGTATGATGCACACATTTTCATATTTAATAAAATAAACTGTCAAATCATATGGAAATATGGATATGCATTATTTCACTAGGATACTGTTTGGGCTCTAACACAAAATAAGCTAGATTTAAATGTGTCTGATAGAACACTGATGAGAATATTGCTTGGGAATATATTTACAGTGATAATATTAGAGATTATATTTACGACAAATTATTATTATTTATGTGTTATGCGTTGCTAATGATGACGGCCATTAAGGAAGGAAATCCCACCGAATCTAGCTTAAAAAAGTGTTTAGAGCTGCTTTAGTTATTTGTTGTTTGTTGAATTTCAAATATAAAACTTGTTGAAATGTTTTAAGTGTGTGCATCTGTTCTTTTTGAACACTTTCATTTCGTTTGAACAAAACCGTGATAATATTGATAACCGTGATAATTTGGGTCACTATAATCGTGATGTTAAATTTCCATACCGTTTCATCCCTACTGGATGGTCATATACCCTTTAACCGCTAGATGGGGGAAAATATCACACAGTGTAGCTTTAAGAGATCGTTAATTTAACGTTAATTGTATACATGTGTACTAGGCATGTGCCGTATCAAATTTTCATGTTGCGATTAATTGCTGAAGCTTTTATCACGGTATACGGTATTATCACGATATTGAAATAAGTTGCAAAAAAAGTGTTGTCATACTATGACAGGTTAAATCACTTTCTTATAACAAAAGAACAAAACATTTAAATACAATAAAGCAATACACAAAAATGTATAAAGTAAACAAATATTTAAAACAGATTAAAGTGCAAAAGAATTATAAAGAACAATAGGTATGCTGAAATGTACATTTAACTAAGATTTTTAATTTGTTTGTTAATGAAGGAACTAATGTTAAATACTGGAGCCTTGTAAAGTGTGTGATTGAACAAGAGTCAGAACATATTCAAACAATATCTAGGGCATGTAATTTAGTCCAGATTAAAATATAAAATGCAAGTTTGAAAATGAATAGCCATAAGTCTTTAAGTATTATGTATTAGGTTATGTGATTACTGGGGAAACGGCTGCATTTCTGCTGTTCCGTCAGCGCCCTCTGCTGTCGAAGAATGAATGTGCACTTCAGCGTATCTCCTCATTCCGCCATGTGCTCGGCTCATGCACGGTCTATTTACATCAGTGCATGTTCCTCTTTAACGTGTTTTTCATTTTAAACGGTTGATGGGTAAAGTATTCTTAAAATTCATTCAAAAAATCTGAATCATTCGTAATAAATAATTATTCACGGTATTTTGAAGTGCCCACGATAACAATATTGTGCATGTTCATTATTGCGGTATATCGTATTACCGTTTATTTATTTTATTTTATTTTATTTACCGGCACATGTCTAATGTGTACATACATCTTGTTCTCATGTCACGTAATAATATCAAGGTTTACTGAGTTTTACATGATTCTTTTGTAGTGTGGTTTTTGGTGAAGTGTACCAAAATAAATTTCGTCACCTGTGTACATTCTTTTACTTCTTCTCACCTCTTTTTCCTGATGGTTTATACAACAATTACTCCGAGTCGTCCTCTGTCATTTCAAAGAATCGTTTGGGCAGGAGCGCGCGCAGAAATGGACGTTTGCAGACACGGTTCTGCTGAATTCTCTAAGCACCCTCAAATGCAAGCAAGAGCACCCTCAGTTAATACTGTAATAATATATTGGCAAATGCTCCAGTGCATATTTGTGCCTAGCATGCAGTTTTGCTTATTAACTGCTAAAGTGCCAAAAGTTACGGACTAGCAGCTTTAATACTAAGTGGGTGCCTCTGAACCCAATTATTCATGAGTTACAAACATTAAACAAACATTAATAACCAGTGAAAGTGAATCTTAATGTAAAGAGGAAACCCATGAACCATTTATTCATGAGTTACAAGCATTAGTAACCTGTGAAAGTGAAGAGGTAAGCAGCTGTTTATATACTCTGGCTGTTGGTTGTTGATTGGAAGATTAGATGGGCTCGCTCCTCCCTAAATTACATTTGGAACTTCACTTAATTTGCTTTATGTTCTTGCTTGTCTCTCTGTTTCAAAAAGGCTCCCGTCACTTCTTTTTAGCAACAATCCTGTACTTACAGAAAGGCATGTCACACATGATAAGCAGGTGTTTATAACAGTGGTATAGTGGTGTAAATAATAATTTGGGTGTGCCTGTAGGATTTTAGGTCACCTTGCAACAAAGCAAAAAGTTTAAGAACTCACACTTAAAAACACTATTTGGATCCCGTTTACCGTATTTACCTATAATAGGGATGCAGCTGAACTCAAATATTATTATTTATTTTATTTTTTTTACAGAAAAGAGGCTGCAAGGAGGACAAGTTGAGAACACAGTGAGGAGTTATCTAGCCTACTGTCAACTCCGGCACCTGTATGTAACATTAGGCTAAGAATAGAAAGAAATTTGGATGGACTTTTTAATGCAAGTTATGTCATAACTCCATTTCTAATTAACTATGAAGCATAGGCTGTGGACATGATTAGGCGTTTAAATGTATCCAAGTCAGACACTAATTATAATCACAAAAAGTCACAGGTATGGAACCTTACCTTTAATAGCCACTCAAACCTGTGTGTAATGAAGCAAAACTTTTAAGGGATTTTGAGTATTTTCAGTTATTATAGTGATTTTAAAAGGAGCCAAACAACTGTGATAATGTCTCCATGTGACCTCTATCCATAAATAAAAGGCAATTTTTTTTGCATGATCAGTCTTGTTTCCAAATAAATACCAAAATGTAACCATTTCAGCTGGGGTATCCAAAACTGTATACAGTGAGGAAAATAAGTATTTGAACACCCTGCTATTTTGCAAGTTCTCCCACTTAGAAATCATGGAGGGGTCTGAAATTGTCATCGTAGGTGCATGTCCACTGTGAGAGACATAATCCAAAAAAAAAATCCAGAAATCACAATGTATGATTTTTTAACTATTTATTTGTATGATACAGCTGCAAATAAGTATTTGAACACCTGTCTATCAGCTAGAATTCCAACCCTCAAAGACCTGTTAGTCTGCCTTTAAAATGTCCACCTCCACTCCATTTATTATCCTAAATTAGATGCACCTGTTTGAGGTCGTTAGCTGCATAAAGACACCTGTCAACCCCATACAATCAGTAAAACTTAAACTACTAAAATGGCCAAGACCAAAGAGCTGTCCAAAGACACTAGAGACAAAATTGTACACCTCCACAAGGCTAGAAAGGGCTACGGGGAAATTGCCAAGCAGCTTGGGGGAAAAAAGGTCCACTGTTGGAGCAATCATTAGAAAATGGAAGAAGCTAAACATGACTGTCAATCTCCCTCGGACTGGGGCTCCATGCAAGATCTCACCTCGTGGGGTCTCAATGATCCTAAGAAAGGTGAGAAATCAACCCAGAACTAAACGGGAGGAGCTGGTCAATGACCTGAAAAGAGCTGGGACCACCATTTCCAAGGTTACTGTTGGAAATACACTAAGACGTCATGGTTTGAAATCATGCATGGCACGGAAGGTTCCCCTGCTTAAACCAGCACATGTCCAGGCCCGTTTTAAGTTTGCCAATGACCATTTGGATGATCCAGAGGAGTCATGGGAGAAAGTCATGTGGTCAGATGAGACCAAAATAGAACTTTTTGGTCATAATTCCACTAAACGTGTTTGGAGGAAGAAGAATGATGAGTACCATCCCAAGAACACCATCCCTACTGTGCAGCATGGGGGTGGTAGCATACAATTTCAGACCCCTCCATGATTTCTAAGTGGGAGAACTTGCAAAATAGCAGGGTGTTCAAATACTTATTTTCCTCACTGTATACAAAATTACATGGAGGGGGTAAAAAATGACATTTTTTGTCTGAACAAAAAAATTTAGTTGGAGAGAGGTTTAAGATAAGTGGATAAGATAAGATTAGGAAAAAGCTTGGGCTAGTGAAAAAAGAGGGGGAAAGAGAATTAAGGGTTAGGAAAAAAAGGTTGTGGGGGTTGTTTTAATAATAGAACCAGTTGAAGGGAGGGTGAGGGGTGTTATTTTTAGAATGGAAAGTAAAAGATTGGAATGAATGTATTGTGTATGTTCAACCATGTGTTATGTTGGTAGTAAATTTCATGCATCCCCACATACTATTTAGCTGATTTGTTGATTGGTGACATTCGTATTGGGTACAATTGGTACTTCCCTCTCTTTTTTTTTACTGGTGCAAAGGAGGTGCGGTTTGAAATTCTAGGTGATGGTTTCAAAATCTAAAAAGCTAGGGATTTTTTTTACTGTGCAGTCCTACTGTAAATACCCCTAAGCCACACTGATGCTGCTTCAACACACATTTTACAGGTGGCATTCTTTTTCGAGCAAAGATCCTTACATGCACCCTGACATTTACATTTCATTGATTAAGATGGCCTACTGTACAGAGTAGATATCGCTCAGTAGATATCTGAACATTTTTTTTTTGTTTAATCTTGGATTTCTGGCTCCCCAGAAAATAGGAACAATAATAGGTGAAGTAAAAATAACTGCTGTAATAATTACACAAAGTTTTGTCATGCTGGCATGTGTAGAATTTTTTAACTATGTGTGTTACAACTAGCCCTGCGTTAGGTTGTGCCCCGTTCCCCCCTACCACAGTTTAGATCATATGTAAATGAAATGTAAGTGTTATTACATTTCGCCGCTGCATTCTGGATCAGTTGCAAGGGTTTGGCATGCACTACCAAACCCTTGCAACTGATCCAGAATGCAGCGGCGAGGTTGGTCTTTAGTGAACCGAAGAGAGCACATGTCACGCCTCTCCTCATCAGTCTGCACTGGCTACCAATAGCCGCTCGCATTAAATTCAAGGCACTGGTGCTCGCCTTCAAAACATCCACTGGCTCTGCACCAATATACCTAAACTCGCTCGTTCAGACTTACACACCCTCCAGGAACTTGCGTTCTGCCAGTGAATGACGCCTTGTGGTGCCATACCAGAGAGGCATGATATCGCTGTCACAGACCTTTTTCTGGACCGTTCCCACCTGGTGGAATGACCTGCCTATCTCAATTCGTGCGGCCGAGTCTGTACCCATTTTCAAAAAACGTCTAAAGACACATCTTTTCCAGCAACACCTGACCGATCGAGAATAACACTTATCATTCTATTCATTGTCTGTCTGTCTAATTTATTAAAAAAAAAAAAAAAATTCTGTTCTGTGCTAGACTAACTGAGACTTGTTACAGCACTTGCATATTGCTGATATTGTTGCCCTTCGACTGCTCTAGCTGCTTCTATTGCCCTCATTTGTAAGTCGCTTTGGATAAAAGCGTCTGCAAAATGACTAAATGTAAATGTAAATGTAGATCGAATTACTTAAGTTCTATAATTAAAAAATGCTTGATTGACTAATGTAAATATGTACTTTCAGATCATATCAACTATGAATGAATGCATCTTAAAGTTCTATAATTAAAAAATGCTTGATTGACTAATGTAAATATGTACTTTCAGATCATATCAACTATGAATGAATGCATCTTAATGTAAAAAGTTGTGCCAACTGTTTGGTGGAATCATGTTAGTCTGGCGAGTAAACTAAAAAATGCACTAGCCAATGGCTATTCTATTGCCAAGGTGTGCATAGAGATAAACATCCTTGTCATATTTATTTACCTTGTCAGTGTCATTGTGGTTTTTGCTTTATATTTGTTTGTTTGCTCGCTTTTTGTTTTTGTGAAAGCTAAAAAAAGTATTTGAAATAACTGTAATAATTTGGCAAATTAATTTGGAACTATAATGCAATTAAGATGGCTGGAACTACTTTAGCCGTTAGGGGTGTAACGGTACACAAAACTGACGGTTCGGTACGTCCCTCGGTTTTGAAGTCACGGTTCGGTACGGCTGTAAACTATATAGGGAGCCCTTGCTTGCACATTAATATTAAATGTTAAAAACAGAGCCCAAACTATTAGCCTAAATTCAGTTGCTATTTATTTTTAGGTATAATAATCAACACTCAAATAACATAGTACGCAAACATGTAAACTTCACATAAGGCAGTTTTTGCAATAACTTCTAAATCTAATTATAAAATATATTTTTCTTCAATTTGTTGTTGAAATATAATCATTTATACACAGTGTCTGTCATTTTCATGACAAGTTTATTTAAACATACATGAAATAATCAAGATATCATTAACAGGTTAAGTAGAATATAATGAATATATATAGGCTAATATAGAGCATATATTTAGTGAAAGAGTTGATTTCACTAGTGAACTAACAGCTGTGGACACTGAATGAATGCCTGAGGTAAATGTGATGCTATGACATTGTTTAGTTTACAATCAGTTACATTGAGGTCTTTCCGTGGTTGAAACACTGATTGAGTGATTACACCACATATGATACGTGACAGTAAGTTGTAATGTATCCTCAACATACCTTCAAATGTTCATTCATGTTTATTTTTTTGGAAGAGATGATCGATCTTTTCGCGCGCACATCGCGCGGCCTCCTGAACTGTGATCAGTCACGCCACATTAAAGAGCGTCAAAACGGCATTTATCGTTTGAATTTTGTGATAAAACACTGCATGAAAAGTGGGATTTTCGTCAGTATGTGACACTGTAGATTGCCGTGAAACTTCAGGTTTACGACTGTGCATGGCAATTTGCAGGCAACACCGAAAACTGCCGTAAATTGTCGGAAATTGACGTGGGCCTTGCTTGGCAGTTTTCCCCCCATGACCCCCCCTCCCCTTAATTCTAGGGGAGGCTTTATCATGTAAATGAACATGCTGTGAGCTATACAAATGCAAATCAGAGTAGCAGCAGGGGGAGTTTTATCTAGGTTCTGAATTTTTTTGACTAAAACAAGTTTAAAGTTTAAGTTAAAATGTTAACTTAAATTTAAGTTAAATGTACTCGTTTTAGTTCACATTACTAAATTTTTAGGGCAACCAGTTTGCTCCAATTTTTTAAGTAGATTCAACTTGTCCGGGCTCACAGTGTAGATTAATTACTCTGTATGTCATTAGCAATAACCAATGTTATGTAAAAAAAATAAAAAAATACAGGACAGCAGTTCATGTCTTCAACCTTTAGAGAGGTTATGTGATGCAACAAGACAATGAACCAAAGCACACAAATAAATCAAGTAAAGCATACAGTTTACATACCAACATTAATTTTTCCACCCTGCACTGTGAGTGATTTTTTAAATGGCTATTAATCATAAATGTGAAAAGTACAAGTTTGTTTGTTTATAGTTAAGTCAGATTGTGTTTTTCTGTAATTGTCATTTAAATTGAGCTCACACCACATTTTATGAATTATCAATGCAGATTTTCAAGAGGTGGTTTCCTGGACAGGGTTTAAATTATGCCAAGAGTAGGCCTTAATCTATTTAATCGTGAGTTAAAAAATTGTTGCCTGGAACAAAGATTAAGCACAGATTACTAACACCTGGACTATGAGTCCTGAACTAAAATAAACTGGATTCATTTACAGTTTTATCTAATTGCTTACACACAATTTCTGAAAATATGGCTCCATTTCTTGTAACTCTACACACAAAACATCAGACATCTCTTGCAAAAGCAACACTTTGTGCAAAACTATTTTAACTATTTCCAAAAATGTTGTTTTTGCATATATCTAACTACACAATGCACAACTGAGGAATTTACAGTTGAACTGAAATCAACTGAACTGAATCAACACTGAAGTCACTTGAGCTGAATATTGACACTATATTGGCTTGTTAGAGCCGTTTTACAGCAGAATTTGTTTTGAACTTGTTACTGAAGCTGCTATGAAACAATATATTTTGTTGTATGCATATTCTTTCTTTCTCAAACCTTAGTTTTGATTTCTAAGTGATCAATTTATGTATGTGTTTACACACATGATCATTGGCTGTATGGGTCCTCAGTAAATGAATGTGGCATTTAAATGGCAAAAGTTATTCTTGTCTCTATAACTTATGGCTTCCTAAAGACACGTTTATGGGTAAATAAAATATTAATAATATAAATAAAATGAATATCAAAACATATTTTAAATATAATGAAGTCATTTTATTATAGCACTCATCAGATGTTCCTGGAAACAAAACAGAGACAGAACAGTATAAACAAACTATACAACAAACTAAACACCAAATTACAAAAACATTATTATGTGAAAGTGAATAAAGTGGTGTGTGTTTTCAGTTATAAATATGTGCTGTGTAAATTAGCCTATACTTTTAGAAATTATATATAGCCTAACTTTAAAAAACAAACAATAACCCATATAGATAAATTATAATAATTGTATAATATTAAGCATTTACTTAATATACATTGTAACATTAGGCTACTTTACTCTAGCACAGTAGTCAGTTAAGCAATTAATTAATATCTTATATTAATATGTATGTAGCCTAGGCTACATCTAAAGGTAAGTCTGCTTTAAAAAAAAAATTATTACACTTCGACATGTACAGAATGTGCGCGTTAAGAAACACGTTCAAATGTGTCTTCTTAACATGTTAAAACTGTGCGTGAAGCGGAAAACAGGGCGTGTTGAAGGTTGAAACGATCATAAGTCACGCGTTTCGTATAAAGAGATTTGGCCCCGGGCGCGTTCCATATCAGAGCCCTAGTCCAATGAGGTGCGAGGTCGAGGTCATGGCCATGACGCGTAGAAGACGAGCTTTAAACTTTTTTTTATGTTTTTTGCTGCTTTCCTTTTTCGTGATCAACTATGACAGGACACCGTCTTCAACTCAATCTCTGCATGGACGCGACTAACTTTTTGGACTCATTTTTCAGGAGGCTGTCTTCGTCTTCACAACTCTGAGGCAAACTGCAGGCGCTATGAACCAGAGCATGGGTAATGTAACGTTACGATTTAAAGAATATGCTTTTATTCAGCTGTATAAGGAAATGGATGCGTTAATAGATCCGAGCTTAAAACTGCACATTTTGTTTACACAGACTATCCTCGCCTCATAACGAAGCCGTGAGCTCTTATCTGCTTGGAGCGATTTCCGCGAGTCCAGATTTAACCGCTGATCAAGACGACATTGTGTGTAAGTAACTTCTAATGTGTTTCTCATTCCTTGTTTAATTTTACCGTGACTGTTTTTATTAATACCAGTCTCATGTAATTGTTTTCCAGCTGCCTGTAAGACGTATTATGAATCGACACGCCGGAGCTTCAGATACAAACAACCTGAAACTGCGAAGTTTAGCTCGGACTCAGAGTCGATCAAGAAGAAAAAGGGTAAGATTTATTATATTAGATCCGTTTTTTTTGTCAATGTGAGTATTTTTCAGTTTGCTTATTGTCTTTATGGATTGTATTACAGTTGCTGGAAGCGAGAGTGTGCTGGATGAGGTGGACATTTGGAAGTCCGCGACCATTGAACTCATATCTGATGAGGAAGACGGCTTTGTTGACGGGGTGTCTTGATGGATTGTGCGGCCACCGCCCTCTCGCAGCCTGGAGCACGCCGAACTTTACATTACATTACGAGACATTACTGCTGCACTGTACATAGTTGTGTGTTTAACAATAAAGCTCTTTCTTTGAGTAAACCGCTGTGTTTTATAAATGAAGCCCTTTCTTTGAATGAACAGCTGTATGCTTATAAATGAAGCCCCTTGTTTGAATAAACGGCACGGTCCGTATAATTTTCCCATATATTCCTTGATGGTATGAATACTTCATAGCACAATAACATTAATATGAAACAAATTATTACAACATAAGTTATATATTTATTATTATTATTGGGGTTTACATTTATAATGAGCCAGGGGGACCAATAATGATTGGTTTGCAGTGATCTGCCAACCAATCACGAGGGATTTTTCTTTTTTAAATGTAGTGGCTTCAGCCAATAGTGAGTGAGTAAATTCAAGTCTGGCCGTTGACTCTCTGGTTTCGCTGCTATTCATATGCAAATTAGAGGCGTCGCACCTCCGCGCAGTCTCTCAGCGGGGGGCTCTCCACCTACGTCATGGTTCGTTTACGACAATTTGTGGCACAGACGAACGCGATGTTCGCTGCCTCTAAATTGTCGAAAACTGCCGAAAATTAGGGAGATTTCCAGGAGTATACAGGCGTTTATGGGGTCGAAAATCCCACTTTTCATGCAGTGAAATGGACTGAATACTTAATATGCTCTTGTGGGAACTCGGATTGATGCGTGTTCCACGCTTAAAACAAGCCTACTGTTAACTGTTAAAGATTGCATTCGGAAAAAGTTTGTTACACGTGTGCACCGAACCGAAAGCCCTGTATCGAAACGGTTCGGTACGAATACATGTACCATTACACCCCTATTAGCCGTGCATATATTTCAAAGTACATTGTGTGATTCACAAATGATCTCATTCACAAGAAATATCTTTCTCTGTAAAAATCATATTGCGCTGTACCTCAGAAAAGAAGAAGTACATATACATTCAATATAAAAGTTGACACACCATGTTTAGGAAGATTCTTCCCCTCAGTGCTGCTGTCGTTCTCTCCCCTGTCAAACGGGTTGACAAGACCCTGGCGAAAGCGAGCAAGTCTTTCATTATATTCCATGACACTGGTCACATCTGTTGAAGACAGACACATGATCAATATGTCACATAATACACCTAAAGGAATAGCTCACACAAAATTCTGTTCTCATTTCATGTCACATCTTAGTAAAGTACTCACACATTCTAGTAAAAAAAACGTTCGGCTCTTTGAGGAGCGATTTATTTATATAAATATTTATTTATATTATATTCATGAAAATGCTTTTAAACCATTAGTGTGACAAGACAAAAGAGAACGCATTGTCTGTGAATGTCCTGACACACACACAACGCATAGAAAGACACACAACAGTATGCACAATCGAGTTCTCTTTCACGCTTGAACGAACAATAACAAACAGAATAATGGCAAAATGCCTGTTTTGTTGAGTATTCTCATAAGAGCAGTCTTAAATGAGTTAAATAGTCTTAAATAGGGCTGCACAATATATCAAAATTATCGAAATATCGCAAATGTACACATTGCAATATGCATATCGCAAGGGGAGGAAATATCTAAATGGTTTTAATAGGCTACTTCAACATTGTTAAAAGTGTACGTTTTTAGGTCGACGCATATAGCAGAGAATAGACTGGGCACACAACTGTTACTTATGTGACTTCTTTGACGTTAAAAAGAGTTATTAAACGCAATTACTTGCGAAAAACAACTCCTTGCAGTCTCGTGCTGTCTGCTGTCTGACACACACCGGAACATGCGCACAAGCCGTTCTTTTTTTTGTGTCTTGTTACACACTCGAACTGTCAAATACACACACAGTTATTCAAAATGGCTGTCTTGATGAGTATTCATGTAAACACAGTCAGTTATGCTTTAAGTGAAAGATATCAGTTGGGGAAAGAAATAGATTACACACTTAAAGCAATATCGTATCGCATATGGAATATCGCATTATTTAACAAGGATATCGCATATCGCATTTTTCTTCAATATCGCACAGCCCTAGTCTTAAATTAATGTAAAAGTGTTGTGAGAAAGTGAGACGCACGTGATAGCGTCTGATATATACAGTGAGGAAAATAAGTATTTGAACACCCTGCTATTTTGCAAGTTCTCCCACTTAGAAATCATGGAGGGGTCTGAAATTGTCATCGTAGGTGCATGTCCACTGTGAGAGATAATCTAAAAAAAAAATCCAGAAATCACAATGTATGATTTTTTAACTATTTATTTGTATGATACAGCTGCAAATAAGTATTTGAACACCTGTCTATAAGCTAGAATTCTGACCCTCAAAGACCTGTTAGTCTGCCTTTAAAATGTCCACCTCCACTCCATTTATTATCCTAAATTAGATGCACCTGTTTGAGGTCGTTAGCTGCATAAAGACACCTGTCCACCCCATACAATCAGTAAGAATCCAACTACTAACATGGCCAAGACCAAAGAGCTGTCTAAAGGCACTAGAGACAAAATTGTACACCTCCACAAGGCTGGAAAGGGCTACGGGGAAATTGCCAAGCAGCTTGGTGAAAAAAGGATAAAGCACAGATCGATGTAGTTATATCATAGGAAAATAAATCGATACATCGATGTAGTAGATGAATCGTTACACCCCGTTTTTATACTGTACAAACTGTACATTCTATCCCCCTACACTACCCCTAAACCTACATATCACACACACACACACACACACACACACACACACACACACACACACACACACACACACACACACACACACACACACACACACACACACACACAGGGCCGTTTGAAGAAATTTGGGGGCCCCAAGCAAAATGGACATAGAGACTGTTGTTGCATATACTGTCCATAAAATTTGAAAACATTTGCAAAAAACACCACTGTATCATTAAAAAAAAATGTGTAAACCTTTAACCATTTTTAAAACATCTATAAACATTACATAGATAGACGGACCAGATATTCCTAACACTTTGGGAATACTTAAGGGTTACTAGTTGGTTTGTAAACTGTCTATAAACATTATCTAGATGGTTATTATAAAGTTGCAACAGATGACTATAATACCTTGATAAATAGTTAATAAACAGTACCAGTAAAACATGTGGGTTGTCCTGATACTGTACTTCAAAATGTAACAGTGTAAAAATTGCCACAGAATAAAGTAATTGTTCAAGATCCATTGGTAACTTATAAAAATAATGTCATATTTGCAAACTGTCACTACCGTATATATCCCGACACTAGCACACTAAGATAAGCTATGAAAAAAATAATGTTCCTCTGCCTCTTTCTGGTTAAATAATGTTTATAATAATTGTTAATATAGCATGCTATATTAACTATTCCAGGTTATTTATGCATAGCATAAATAATAGTTAGTATAGCATGCTATGCCACTTTCATCAAAACATATTACAAAGCTATAGCAATCTAAAGAAAAAAAAGTTGCTCTAACTGTTCGTTACAAGCAGCATTTGCCGTCAGGCAGGTAACGATAGCTAACATAAACATATTTTTGCTAGCCTACCTGCTGCAAACTTACACCATTTTTGTACAAGACAAGTAGAGCTATTTTATCCAGTGTAATTTATCACATACCACTATCTTGTTTTTTTTCTTATCCTCCTCTTCCTTTCTCTATTTTCTTTTCTGGCTTCCTGAAGCATAAAATTCCGCTTCAAATCCGAGGATGTTTTGTATTTTGCCGCAGCAGAGATCGCGTGGTTGGCTGGCTGCTGTCAGCGACTACTGAGAGGGGGCCTTTTAAGGGGGATCCCGATAACAGTGTCATTGCACTTTACTGCATTGACTATCAATGGTGCGCTCACACAGTTTGTCGTTTCATTTTATTCTTAACCTGTCGCTGTCTTGTCCTGACATCTCTGATGTGTGTGTTGAGTTTCAAGCAGTTTCAAGCATGCTAAGAGCCTCAAAACAGCCAAAAGATTATTAAACTTTGACACGTTGCCATGGCAACAGTATTTGAAATTTCAGGAATCCATTTCATACGTCTCTATCTGTCATGTTCTCACATTATACTGATGAAGTTTGAAATAAATCTGGTGAAAATAAGATGGTGATTCAAAGCATTTTTGAAAGTGACACACTTCCTGCTGCCAGTTGGTGGCGCTATAACTTTGACTCACAAAAGTCATATCCATGTGATCGGCCTCTTACAACGAACACACAGCTGAAGTTTCATCCAAACCAGTCAATGTTTGCACAAGTTAAAACACACTTCCTGTTTCCCTTTTCTCGCCATAAATTCGTTGCATCGCCACGGCCAGACTTTTCGAGATATCAAAAATCCGCTCGCAATTTAGCATCCTGAATATGTTCACTTAATGCTGACCGAGTTTTGCAATGATCGAAACAATGGCCTCGGAGGAGTATATTAAATTCCAGAGCATGCGTTTTCCGAACAACCCATAATAGCTCACTTCCTGTTGGGCTGACACATAACTATGAGCACGAAAGTTGTTCGGCCCGATGAGATCTAAATGTGTACCGAGTTTCATACATGTACGTGCAAGTGTGTTTGATATATAGACCAAGTTTTCAGACCCCACTTTAGGGGGCGCTGTCGAGTCCCCCTGCCACGCCCGGGTACCAGCTTCAGCCCGGCTCTGATGGCCGCGCATTCCGACGCCTGTGCGAAGTTTCAAGAGTTTTCGAGCATGTTAAGTGCCCCAAAAGTACTCGAGAAGTCGAAAAAAAAATAAAAAATTAAAGCTGCGAGCAGCGATGACGGGCCCAAGCCGGTGGCACCGCCACGCCGGTGGCATCAGCTTAACTGTGCACAGCAGGCAATAGGCATTTAAAATTGGAAAAACTAAAAGGACTATGTCAAAGTCATCTGAATTCACCACATTAACTGCAGCAGTTGGTGCTGCTATGACCACAAACCACAACAGCCACATCTATGAGATCAATTAAATTTAAATTAATTTCATGTCAGATGATGTCAAAGGTCAAATTGGAATGAGTTCACAATACCATTCAAATGCTGATGTTGTATTATCCTAACATTTCTCTTCATGTGTTTTTGACCTACCTTAGCTACCGTTTGTGCACCAATCTTATGCACCATAAAGCGTGCTTTCATTTCAATATGGGTGGTCCAATAAATTTTTTTTTATAAAAAAATTTATAAATTGAGCCAAATCACAGTAAAATGCAAAGATGATTTTAATATCAGTGTCAGGTAAGAGTAAGATACGTGTAGGGTTGGGAATCGTGAGAAATTTTCCGGTTCCGGTTCCGGTTCCGGTTCCGGTTCCGGTTCCGCCTAACGATTCCGGTTCCGATTCCGGTTCCATTAAAATTATTAAACAAATAGTGGTAAAGGAAAAAGGCACAATACGCAACTCAAACAATCCATTTTGTGTTTATTACTTGCTCTAAAATTTATTTACAGGTTGGCAATGTCAAAAAAGTCCTGTACTGTACATATATTACAGTATTAATTAAGCCATTCTTGCAACACATTTTTTTTCAAATGAACACCTCTGAAATTGTCTTATTACATTTTATCTCTCTGTCTCTGAATAAAACCAAGTTATAAATTATATTTATTAGTTATATTTATTAATTAGTTATATATTCATTTAATAGTAATTCAGTTATTCAGTGAACTTGTAAATAATAAATTGCAATTCAGCATTACAAAGGTAATTGTGCCTAAACGCTTACCTAAACCATGGTGACTCAACGGTTGACAAATATATATATATATATATATATATATAGGCCTTTCACTATAAATCTGGTATAAGCCCTGTGGCACTCTGTGCTGTAGCAAATGTTTTGTCAAATTGCTAGTGCAGCCTCCTTTGCATGTTATTAACTTTTCACGTGTTACATTTTGCTTCATTATCATTCATTCTTTGGAAATGAATCCATACTTGTGACTTTCTCTTCGCTATGCTGGTGGTCAACGAGAAAATATCTGACGCAAAACCGTAAATGTGTAGCGCGAGGGCTTTCAGTGCTGAACTGCGTTGCCCTCCTGGAAGCGGCAGGCAACATAATTAATATTCATGATGAGGTGAGCCAGGGTTGCCAGGTTTTCACAACAAAACCCGCACAATTGCACAATCGTTTCAACCCGCGGACATGAAACACAGCCCGCGGCAACAGTGGAAAACGGGAAAGCGGGAAAATCACGGAGTTGGCAACACTGGCTGTCACTCGCTATGAAAGGATACGCTTCCAGCGCTTCGCACACACATTGCACCAGAACCGTTTTCGGAACCGAAACTTAGGAATTTCGCGCGGTTCTGGTATTTTTCAAAAATCACCGGTTCTCGGTTCCCAACCCTAGATACGTGTCTACATTTTATGGAAGTTTATTATAAACAGCCACTTTTAGAAAACCATGTGAAATTTACTTTTAATACATTTAAATTATATCAGTAAATTATTCATTAAAAGACATCTGCATCATATGTGATCTTGGCAAACACAGCACATGACGTTTTTATTTCAAGTGATAGTTATTTGTGAAAGCCTAAGAGAGAGTGGCAGAAAGAAAGACATGGAATGTTTTTTTTATCCTGTTTCAAAACTAACACAATGCTGCCATCTTTTGTTCATTGAGAGAAGGGCAGCACACACAGGCACAATAGATTATTCAAAGAAATATTTATAATATATATATTAGTGCTGGGCATCGTTAACAAAAAAATTAACTAATTAATCACATTTTTTTCTGTAATTAATCGCGATTAATCGCAAGTTTTTAATATTTTAAGTTTTTAATATTTTGATATTGTAATAATTTCAGTTACTCTCCAAATTAATTTAGAAACAATTTAAAGACAGCATATTGTAATTAAAGCTGCGAGCAGCGATGACGGGCCCAAGCCGGTGGCACCGCCACCCCGGTGGCATCAGTTTAACTGTGCACGGCAGGCAATAGGCATTTAAAATGGGAAAACATAAAAGGACTATGTCAAAGTCATCTGAATTCACCACATTAACTGCAGCAGTTGGTGCTGCTATGACCACAAACCACAACAGCCACATCTATGAGATCAATTAAATTTATATGAATTTCATGTCAGATTATGTCAAAGGTCAAATTGGAATGAGTTCAGAATACCATTCGAATGCTGATGTTGTTTTATTCTAACACTTCTCTTCATGTGTTTTTGAGCTACCTTAGCTACCATTTGTGCACCAATCTTATGCACCATAAAACATGCTTTAATTTCAATATGGGTGGTCCAATAAATTTTTTTTAATAAAAAATGTATAAATGGAGCCAAATCACAGAAACTGCAAAGATGATTTTAATATCAGTGTCAGGTAAGAGTAAGATATGTGTCTACATTTTATGGAAGTTTATTATAAATAGCCTCTTTTATAAAATCATGTGAAATTTATGTTTTAATACATTTATATTATATCAGTAAATAATTAATTTAAAGACATGTGCATCATACGTGATCTTGGCAAACACATCACATGACGTTTTTATTTCAAGTGATAGTTATTTGTGATAGCCTATATGAAAGGGTTAAATTATGATCAAGAGAGAAAGTCACACACACACACACACACACACACACACACACACACAAACACAATGATAGAGTGAGAGTGAGGGGGAGGGTAAGGACTGAGAGAAAGGCACACACACAAACTCACAGGGTGAGAGAGAGACCCCCCCCCCCCCCACACACACACACACACACACACAGATAGAGAGGGGGAAGGGGAAAGACAGGCAGATGGCATTCCATAGACTTAATGGTTTGTATACTGTACAAACTGTACATTCTATCCCCCTACACTACCCCTAAGCCTACATATCGCACACACACACACACACATACACACACACACACACACACACACACACACACACACACACACACACACTACCCCTAAACCTACCATCACAGAAAACATTCTGCATTTTTACATTTTTATTAAAAAATTGTTTAATATGCTGTTAAAGCTATTTTGATTTACGGGGACACATGAAATGTCTTCATAAACCATGATTATGTTGTAATAAACACCCCTCCACCTATATATGTTATATATATATTATGTTATATATACCATGATTATATCCCAAAATAATAAATGTTATATTTACCCATGGCCTTCCCTGTTATACAGAAATGTAATAGTTATCAAACCTTCCTTAACTGCATAAATAATAAATGAAATATAGATGAATCATCATTAAAGCTACAATTTTCTCTATTCCCGTTGTTCTTTGATGAACATTAATGACAGGCATCATCAGTGCTCCTGTCACTTTAAGAACAACCGCGGATCTCACGCGCGGTCCCGCGCATCTCATTTCCTCACAACTCTTTAAAGTTCATTTAAGACGTTATTTAACTAATTTAAGACTCTAATATGAGAATACTCAAAATCCTCTGTGTTATTGTTTGTTCAAGAGCAAAAGAGAACTCGATGTGAGCAGGAAACTGACGCGAGTCTATCTATGCGTCGAGTGTGTGTGTGTGTGTGTGTGTGTGTGTGTGTGTGTGTGTGTGTGTGTGTGTGTGTGTGTGTGTGTGTGTGTCAGTGTCCCTTGATTAGCTGACATGAGACGCATCCACACAGATAGGACACTGACAGACACACACACACACACACACACACACACACACACACACACACACACACACACACACACACACACACACCGCAGCATAGCCATACAGTTTAAGTTCACCCACACTATATATTAATAAAAAGGTTTACAGTGCAAATACTGTTGTTGCAAATACTGTGCATAAAATTTGAAAACATTTGCAAAAAACACCACTGTATCATTACATTTTTTTTTTTTAAACCTTTAAGTAACCATTTTTTAAACATCTATAAACATTACATTTACATAGATAGACGGACCAGATATTCCTAACACTTTGGGAATACTTTAGGGTTACTAGTTGTTTTGTAAACTGTCTATAAACATTATCTGGATGGTTATTGTAAAGTTGCAACCGATGACTATAATACCTTGTTAAATAGTTTAATAAACAGTACCAGTAAAACGTGGGCAGTACCAGTAAAACATGTAAACAGTACCAGTCAAACATGTGGGTTGTCCTGATACTGTACTTCAAAATGTAATAGTGTAAAAATTGCCACAGAATAAAGTAATTGTTCAAGATCTATTGGTAACTCATAAAAATAATGTCATATTTGCATAAACTGTCACTACCGTATATCCCGACACTAGCACATTAAGATAAGCTATGAAAAAAATCATGTTCCTCTGCCTCTTTCTGGTTAAATAATGTTTATAATAATTGTTAATATAGCATGCTATATTAACTATTCCAGGTTATTTATGCATAGCATAAATAATAGTTAGTATAGCATGCTATGCCACTTTCATCAAAACATATTACAAAGCTATAGCAATCTCATGTCATTCCGTCTGTTCGAAAAAAAAGTTGCACTAACTGTTCGTTACAAGCAGCATTTGCCGTCAGGCAGGTAACGATAGCTAACATAAACATATTTTTGCTAGCCTACCTGCTGCAAACTTACACTTTTTTTGTACAAGACAAGTAGAGCTATTTTATCCAGTGTAATTTATCACATACCACTATCTTGTTTTTTCTTATCCTCCTCTTCCTTTCTCTTTTTTCTTTTCTGGCTTCCTGAAGCATAAAATTCCGCTTCAAATCCGAAGATTTTGTATTTTGCCGCAGCAGAGATCGCGTTGTTGGCTGGCTGCTGTCAGCGACTTCTGAGAGGGGGCCCTTAAGGGGGATCCCGATAACAGTGTCATTGCACTTTACTGCATTGACTATCAATGGGGCGCTCACACAGTTTGTCGTTTCATTTTATTCTTAACCTGTCGCTGTCTTGGTGCCCCAGGCCAGCTCGAGGCCCCAAGCAATTGCTTGGTTTGCCTGCCTTGTCGCGACGGGCCTGCACACACACACACACACACACACACACACACACACACAGACAGGACACTGACACACACACACACACACACACACACACACACACACAGGACATTGGCATACAGCGTGTTCTCTTGTGTCTTGTCGCGCTTGGAAGCATTTACATGAATAGGAGCGTGATCATGTAACGCTAAGCAAAAATGGATATAAAAACGGACGCTGCGTTATTTGCGTTAAATATTTTTAATGCGTTAAGCTTCCGTTTCACGTTGACCGAGTTTGGTGGAGATTGAATAAATCGCCTACGAGGAGAACGTAAAAACTCAGAAACTGAATTATACAAATATTCACGTTCAAACAAACTTTCTGTGAAAAAAGACACTTATAAACAGACACTTGTAGAAAATAATGTGAATTTTTTTTTTTTATTTAAATTTGAACTATGTCAGTAAATAATGAATTTAAAGACAAATGTGTCAAAAGTGATCTTTGCAAACACAGCACATGACCTTCTGTAAAGCACATGTATTGAAAACACACTCACACTCTGTTTTAAAAAAGAGTTCTGTCTGAATGAGTACATGAAATCACGGCTGTCAGGTGAAAAGAATTGTAACTCAAATGTCATTTAGAAAATTAGTCCTGTAGTGATATAGTGTCATAGTTCATGTCCACATTAACCACTACGTTGTAATATCAGTGTAATACCCATGTCATCATACACATTTGTGTCCTCATGAATCACATTAACAAGCACACATACAGAGAAAGGGAGTTTCAAAAATAATACAACACTGCCACCTTGTGGTGATAGAGGGGAGGGCACACAAACAGCCAAAAACATTATTAAACTTTGACATGTTGCCATGGCAACATTTTTTGAAATATTAGGAATCCATTCATATGTCTCTATCTGTCATGTTTTCACATTATACTGATGAAGTTTGAAGTCAATCAGGTGAAAATAAGATGGGGATTCAAAGCATTTTTGAAAGTGACACACTTCCTGCTGCCAGTTGGTGGCGCTTTAACTTTGACTCACAAAAGTCATATCCATGTGATCGGCCTCTTACAACGAACACACAGCTGAAGTTTCATCCAAATCATTCAATGTTTGCACAAGTTATTACACACTTCCTGTTTCCCTTTTCTCGCCATAAATTCGTTGCTTCGCCACGGCCAAACCGTTTGAGTTATCAAAAATCCGCTCGCAATTTAGCATCCTCTGTGTCTTGACTTCATGCTGACCGAGTTTGGCACTGATTGAAACAATGGCCTCGGAGGAGTATATTAAATTCCAGAGCATGTGTTTTCAGAACAACCCATATTAGCTCACTTCCTGTTGGGCTGACACGTAACTTAGAGCACGAAAGTTGTTTGGCCCAATGAGGTCTATATGTGTACAGAGTTTCATACATGTACGTGCAAGTGTGTTTGATATATAGACCAAGTTTTCAGACCCCACTTTAGGGGGCGCTGTCGAGTCCCCCTGCCACGCCCGGGTACCAGCTTCAGCCCGGCTCTGATGGCCGCGCATTCCGATGTGTGTGCAAAGTTTCAAGAGTTTTTGAGCATGGTAAGAGCCCCAAAAGTGCCCGAGAAGTCGATAAAATAATAATAATAATTAAAGCTGCGAGCAGCGATGACGGGCCCAAGCCGGTGGCACCGCCACGCCGGTGGCATCAGCTTAACTGTGCACAGCAGGCAATAGGCATTTAAAATTGGAAAAACTAAAAGGACTATGTCAAAGTCATCTGAATTCACCACATTAACTGCAGCAGTTGGTGCTGCTATGACAACGAACCACAACAGCCACATCTATGAGATCAATTAAATTTAAATTAATTTCATGTCAGATGATGTCAAAGGTCAAATTGGAATTAAAGCTGCGAGCAGCGATGACGGGCCCAAGCCGGTGGCACCGCCACGCCGGTGGCATCAGCTTAACTGTGCATGGCAGGCAATATGCATTTAAACAGGAGAATATTTTAGAATCGCTCGAATATGCCACATTTACCGCAGCAACTGGTGCCACTATCACCACAAGCCACACCCATGATGTAATTTAAATCTAGATTCATTTTAATGTCATAGGATAAAATAAATAAAAGTTATATTTTCCTGCTCAAAATTTTGTAAGTCCAGAAGGCCAGTATTTAATTCAAGGTGTTTGTAGTTCTTTTTTACTTATTCACACTAAAGTGATAGTTTTTTGTAATAGTCTATGATACGAAAGGGGTAAATTATCATTCCGAGAGAGAAAGGCACACACACAAACTCACAGGGTGAGAGAGACACCCCCCCCCCCCACACACACACACACACACACCACACGTGCGCGCACACACTCAAACACACACACACACACACCCAGGGTGAGCCTGAGAGTGAGGGGGGAGGGGAAGGACTGAGAGAGATGCACTCTGCACATTGAACAAGGTTCACAAGATTTTAACAACAAAAAGAAATAAAATCTAAATGGTGGGAGAAAGTTTTTTTTATTTCACTCTCTGAAAAAAATATGTTGAATATATTTGAAATCAATATGTGTGGTCCAATATAAAAAATAAATAGAAAGTCACACACACACACACACACACACACACACACACACACACACACACACACACACACACACACAATGATAGAGGGAGAGTGAGGGGGGAGGGGAAGGACTGAGAGAAAGGCACACACACATACTCACAGGGTGAGAGAGAGACCCCCCCCCTCCACACACACACACACACACACACACACACACACACACACACACACACACACACACACACAGAGAGAGTGATAGAGAGGGGGAAGGGGAAAGACAGGCAGAGGGCATTCCATAGACTTAATGGTTTTTATACTGTACAAACTGTAAATTCTATCCCCCTACACTACCCCTAAGCCTACATATCGCACACACACACACACACACACACACACACACACACACACACACACACACACACACACACACACACACACACACACACACACACAACCCCTAAACCTACCATCACAGAAAATATTCTGCATTTTTACATTTTTATTAAAACATTGTTTAGTATGCTTTTAAAGCTATTTTGATTTACGGTGACACATGAAATGTCTTCATAAACCATGATTATGTTGTAATAAACACCCCTCCAACAAACCCATTTCTGAGGCTTTGCCCATTTCCACTGACTGACATCTCTGATGTGTGTGTTGAGTTTCAAGCAATTTCAAGCATGCTAAGAGCCTCAAAAACAGCCAAAAGATGATTAAACTTTGACACACTGCCATGGCAACAGTATGTAAAATATCAGGAACCCTTTCGTATGTCTACATCTGCCATGTTTTGTCATTTATACTGATGAAGTTTGAAGTAAATCGGGTGAAAACAAGACAGTGATTTAGCATTTTTGAAAGTGACACACTTCCTGCTGCCAGTTGGTGGACACACAAACACACACACACACACACGTTTGTTTTTGTGAAATGTGAGGACATTCCATAGGCGTAATGGTTTTTATACCGTACAAACCGTATTTTCTATCCCCTTACACTGCCCCTAAACCTACCCATCACACACACACACCCAGGGTGAGCCTGAGAGTGAGGGGGGAGGGGAAGGACTGAGAGAGATGCACTCTGCACATTGAACAAGGTTCACAAGATTTTAACAACAAAAAGAAATAAAATCTAAATGGTGGGAGAAAGTTTTTTTTATTTCACTCTCTGAAAAAAATATGTTGAATATATTTGAAATCAATATGTGTGGTCCAATATAAAAAATAAATAGAAAGTCACACACACACACACACACACACACACACACACACACACACACACACACACACACACACACACAATGATAGAGGGAGAGTGAGGGGGGAGGGGAAGGACTGAGAGAAAGGCACACACACATACTCACAGGGTGAGAGAGAGACCCCCCCCCCCCTCCACACACACACACACACACACACACACACACACACACACACACACACACACACACACACACACACACACACACACACACAGAGAGAGTGATAGAGAGGGGGAAGGGGAAAGACAGGCAGAGGGCATTCCATAGACTTAATGGTTTTTATACTGTACAAACTGTAAATTCTATCCCCCTACACTACCCCTAAGCCTACATATCGCACACACACACACACACACACACACACACACACACACACACACACACACACACACACAACCCCTAAACCTACCATCACAGAAAATATTCTGCATTTTTACATTTTTATTAAAACATTGTTTAGTATGCTTTTAAAGCTATTTTGATTTACGGGGACACATGAAATGTCTTCATAAACCATGATTATGTTGTAATAAACACCCCTCCAACACACCCATTTCTGAGGCTTTGCCCATTTCCACTGACTGACATCTCTGATGTGTGTGTTGAGTTTCAAGCAATTTCAAGCATGCTAAGAGCCTCAAAAACAGCCAAAAGATGATTAAACTTTGACACACTGCCATGGCAACAGTATGTAAAATATCAGGAACCCTTTCGTATGTCTACATCTGCCATGTTTTGTCATTTATACTGATGAAGTTTGAAGTAAATCGGGTGAAAACAAGACAGTGATATAGCATTTTTGAAAGTGACACACTTCCTGCTGCCAGTTGGTGGACACACAAACACACACACACACACACACACGTTTGTTTTTGTGAAATGTGAGGACATTCCATAGGCGTAATGGTTTTTATACCGTACAAACCGTATTTTCTATCCCCTTACACTGCCCCTAAACCTACCCATCACACACACACACACACACACACACACACACACACACACACACACACACACACACACACACACACACACACACACACACACACACACACACACACACTGCCCCTGCCCCTGCCCCTGCCCCTGCCCCTGCCCCTGCCCCTGCCCCTAAACCTAACCCTCACAGGAGACTGTGCAGTTCACTTTCAGTGAAAAAAAACCTTGTTCTGTGATTTATAAGCATTTTGAAAAGTGAGGACATGGGGAACGTCCTCATATTTCACCCTCTTTTTGTAATACCTATGTCATACCCATGTCATTATACACATTTGTGTCCTGATATTTAACAAAAACATGCCCACACACACACACACACACACACACACACACACACACACACACACACACACACACACACACACACACACGGAGAGAGAGAGTTTAAAAAATAACAACACTGCTACCTTTTAGTGAGGGGAGGGCAGACAGAGAATAAATATTCAGAAGAAATATATTAAATAAAATAAATATATTGATCTGAAAAATAGTATGATTATTTTAAAGCTATTTGATTACATTTGAATAAAACATTGTTTTAGTATGTTTTTAAACACACACACATACACGTTGTAATACCAGTTTAATACCCATGTCATTATACAAATTTGTGTCCTCATAAATCACAAACAAGAGAGAGAGAGAGAGAGAGAGAAACAAGTTTTTTTTTTATCCTGCTTCAAAACTAATACAATGCTGCCATCTTGTGTTCATTGAGGGGAGAGCAGCAGACACAGAGAATTTCTGTTCCCCTTTTTTGTCCTTATTTAATTCCTTGCCATGGAAACACCGTTTGAGATATCCAATATCCGTTCACATTTTAGCATCTTCAGTATCTTTGTTTCATGTTGACCGAGTTTGGTGGAGATTGAATAAATCGCCTACGAGGAGAACGTAAAAACTCAGACCCCGATTTAATCAAAAATTCACCTTCAAACCAAAATATCTGACTTCCTGTTGGTCGGAGCTAATGACTGTAAATTAGAAAGTTGTCCGGCTCGATGAGGTCAATATATATACTGAGTTTGGTGATTGTAGATGAAACGAAGCCCTTCACTTTTGTCAAAAGGTGGCGCTAGCGAGCCCCTCATCCCCACCCGTTTCTGAGGCTTTGTCATTGTGTACTGACTGATATCTCTGATGTGTGTGTTGAGTTTCAAGCAGTTTCAAGCAATTTCAAGCATGCTAAGAGCCTCAGAACAGCCAAAAGATTATTAAACTTTGACACGTTGCCATGGCAACAGTATTTGAAATTTCAGGAATCCATTTCATAAGTCTCTATCTGTCATGTTTTCACATTATACTGATGAAGTTTGAAATAAATCGGGTCAAAATAAGATGGTGATTTAAAGCATTTTTGAAAGTGACACACTTCCTGCTGCCAGTTGGTGGCGCTATAACTTTGACTCACAAAAGTCATATCCATGTGATCGGCTTCTTACAACGAACACACAGCTGAAGTTTCATCCAAATCAGTCAATGTTTGCACAAGTTATAACACACTTCCTGTTTCCCTTTTCTCGCCATAAATTCGTTGCTTCGCCACGGCCAAACCATTTGAGATATCAAAAATCCGCTCGCAATTTAGCATCCTGAATATGTTCACTTGATGCTGACCGAGTTTGGCAATGATCGAAACAATGGCCTCGGAGGAGTATATTAAATTCCAGAGCATGCGTTTTCCGAACAACCCATTATAGCTCACTTCCTGTAGGGCTGACGCATAACTTAGAGCACGAAAGTTGTTCGGCCCGATGAGGTCTATATGTGTACCGAGTTTCATACATGTACGTGCAAGTGTGTTTGATATATGGACCAAGTTTTCAGACCCCACTTTAGGGGGCGCTGTCGAGCCCCCCTGCCACGCCCGGGTACCAGCTTCAGCCCGGCTCTGATGGCCGCGCATTCCGACGCCCGTGCGAAGTTTCAAGAGTTTTCGAGCATGTTAAGTGCCCCAAAAGTACCCGAGAAGTCGAAAAAAAAAAACAAAAAAAAAACAAAGAATAATCTGAGGAAGAACAATAGGGCTCTGCGCCCTTTGGGCTTGGGCCCTAATAATAATTAAAGCTGCGAGCAGCGATGACGGGCCCAAGCCGGTGGCACCGCCACGCCGGTGGCATCAGCTTAACTGTGCACAGCAGGCAATATGCATTTAAACAGGAGAATATTTTAGAATCGCTCGAATATGCCACATTTACCGCAGCAACTGGTGCCACTATCACCACAAGCCACACCCATGATGTAATTTAAATCTAGATTAATTTTAATGTCATAGGATAAAATAAATAAAAGTTATATTTTCCTGCTCAAAATTTTGTAAGTCCAGAAGGCCAGTATTTAATTCAAGGTGTTTGTAGTTCTTTTTTACTTATTCACACTAAAGTGATAGTTTTTTGTGATAGTCTATGATACGAAAGGGGTAAATTATCATTCAGAGAGAGAAAGGCACACACACAAACTCACAGGGTGAGAGAGACACCCCCCCCCCCACACACACACACACCACACACACGTGCGCGCACACACTCAAACACACACACACCCAGGGTGAGCCTGAGAGTGAGGGGGGAGGGGAAGGACTGAGAGAGAGGCACTCTGCACATTGAACAAGGTTCACAAGATTTTAACAACAAAAAGAAATAAAATCTAAATGGTGGGAGAAAGTTTTTTTTATTTCACTCTCTGAAAAAAATATGTTGAATATATTTGAAATCAATATGTGTGGTCCAATATAAAAAATAGAGAAAGTCACACACACACACACACACACACACGCAGACACACACGCACACACACACACACACACACAGCCCCTAAACCTAGCCCATCACAGGAGACTGTGCAGTTCACTTTCTGTGAAAAAAAAACTTGTTCTGTATGATTTATAAGCATTTTGAAAAGTGAGGACATGGGGAACGTCCTCATATTTCACCCTCTTTTTGTAACACCTATGTCATACCCATGTCATTATACACATTTGTGTCCTGATATTTCACAAAAACATGCCCACACACACACACACACACACACACACACACACACACACACAGACACACACACAGACACACACACAGACACACACACACACACACACACACACACACACACACACACACACACACACACACACACACACACACACACATACTCACAGGGTGAGAGAGAGACCCCCCCCCCTCCACACACACACACACACTCACAGGGTGAGAGAGAGACCCCCCCCCCTCCACACACACACACACACACACACACACACACACACACACACACACACACACACACACACACACACACACACACACAGAGAGAGAGAGAGAGTGATAGAGAGGGGGAAGGGGAAAGACAGGCAGAGGGCATTCCATAGACTTAATGGTTTTTATACTGTACAAACTGTAAATTCTATCCCCCTACACTACCCCTAAGCCTACATATCACACTCACACACACACACACACACACACACACACACACACACACTACCCCTAAACCTACCATCACAGAAAACATTCTGCATTTTTACATTTTTATTAAAACATTGTTTAGTATGCTTTTAAAGCTATTTTGATTTACGGGGACACATGAAATGTCTTCATAAACCATGATTATGTTGTAATAAACACCCCTCCAACACACCCATTTCTGAGGCTTTGCCCATTTCCACTGACTGACATCTCTGATGTGTGTGTTGAGTTTCAAGCAATTTCAAGCATGCTAAGAGCCTCAAAAACAGCCAAAAGATGATTAAACTTTGACACACTGCCATGGCAACAGTATGTAAAATATCAGGAATCCATTCGTATGTCTACATCTGCCATGTTTTGTCATTATACTGATGAAGTTTGAAGTAAATCGGTTGAAAACAAGACAGTTATTTAGCATTTTTGAAAGTGACACACTTCCTGCTGCCAGTTGGTGGACACACAAACACACACACACACACACACACACACACACACACACACGTTTGTTTTTGTGAAATGTGAGGACATTCCATAGGCGTAATGGTTTTTATACCGTACAAACCGTATTTTCTATCCCCTTACACTGCCCCTAAACCTACCCATCACACACACACACACACACACACACACACACACACACACACACACACACACACACACACACACACACACACACACACACACACACACACACACACACACAGCCCCTAAACCTAGCCCATCACAGGAGACTGTGCAGTTCACTTTCTGTGAAAAAAAAACTTGTTCTGTATGATTTATAAGCATTTTGAAAAGTGAGGACATGGGGAACGTCCTCATATTTCACCCTCTTTTTGTAACACCTATGTCATACCCATGTCATTATACACATTTGTGTCCTGATATTTCACAAAAACATGCCCACACACACACACACACACACACACACACACACACACACACACACACAGACACACAGACACACACACAGACACACACACACACACACACACACACACACACACACACACACACACACACACACACACACACACACACACAGACACACAGACACACAGACACACACAAACCCCTTAAAGCTATTTCATTTATGGGACACAGGAAATATTCTCATAAACCATGTTTTCATTGTAATTTGTAGTATATTTTTAAAGCTACTTGGTTACATTTTAAATACATTTAATCTACGTTGTAATAACAGTGTAATACCCATGTCATTATACAAATTTGTGTCCCTAATAAATCACATAAACAAGCACACACACACACACACACACACACACACACATACACACACCCACACACACACACACACACACGGAGAGAGAGAGTTTCAAAAATAACAACACTGCTACCTTTTAGTGAGGGGAGGGCAGACAGAGAATAAATATTCAGAAGAAATATATTAAATAAAATAAATATATTGATCTGAAAAATAGTATGATTATTTTAAAGCAATTTGGTTACATTTGAATAAAACATTGTTTTAGTATGTTTTTAAACACACACACATACACGTTGTAATACCAGTGTAATACCCATGTCATTATACAAATTTGTGTCCTCAAAAATCACAAACAAGAGAGAGAGAGAGAGAGAGAGAGAGAAACAAGTTTTTTTTTTATCCTGCTTCAAAACTAATACAATGCTGCCATCTTGTGTTCATTGAGGGGAGAGCAGCAGACACAGAGAATTTCTGTTCCCCTTTTTTGTCCTTATTTAATCCCTTGCCATGGAAACACCGTTTGAGATATCCAATATCCGTTCACATTTTAGCATCTTCAGTATCTTTGTTTCATGTTGACCGAGTTTGGTGGAGATTGAATAAATCGCCTACGAGGAGAACGTAAAAACTCAGACCCCGATTTAACCAAACATTCACCTTCAAACCAAAATATCTGACTTCCTGTTGGTCGGAGCTAATGACTGTAAATTAGAAAGTTGTCCGGCTCGATGAGGTCAATATATATACTGAGTTTGGTGATTGTAGATGAAACGAAGCCCTTCACTTTTGTCAAAAGGTGGCGCTAGAGAGCCCCTCATCCCCACCCGTTTCTGAGGCTTTGCCCATGTGTACTGACTGACATCTCTGATGTGTGTGTTGAGTTTCAAGCAGTTTCAAGCAATTTCAAGCATGCTAAGAGCCTCAGAACAGCCAAAAGATTATTAAACTTTGACACGTTGCCATGGCAACAGTATTTGAAATTTCAGGAATCCATTTCATACGTCTCTATCTGTCATGTTTTCACATTATACTGATGAAGTTTGAAATAAATCGGGTGAAAAAAATATGGTGATTCAAAGCATTTTTGAAAGTGACACACTTCCTGCTGCCAGTTGGTGGCGCTATAACTTTGACTCACAAAAGTCATATCCATGTGATCGGCCTCTTACAACGAACACACAGCTGAAGTTTCATCCAAATCAGTCAATGTTTGCACAAGTTATTACACACTTCCTGTTTCCCTTTTCTCGCCATAAATTCGTTGCATCGCCACGGCCAGACTTTTCGAGATATCAAAAATCCGCTCGCAATTTAGCATCCTGGATATGTTCACTTAATGCTGACCGAGTTTGGCAATGATCGAAACAATGGCCTCGGAGGAGTATATTAAATTCCAGAGCATGCGTTTTCCGAACAACCCATAATAGCTCACTTCCTGTTGGCCTGACACATAACTATGAGCACGAAAGTTGTTCGGCCTGATGAGATCTATATGTGTACCGAGTTTCATACATGTACGTGCAAGTGTGTTTGATATATGGACCAAGTTTTCAGACCCCACTTTAGGGGGCGCTGTCGAGCCCCCCTGCCACGCCCGGGTACCAGCTTCAGCCCGGCTCTGATGGCCGCGCATTCCGACGCCTGTGCGAAGTTTCAAGAGTTTTCGAGCATGTTAAGTGCCCCAAAAGTACCCGAGAAGTCGAAAAAAAAAAAAAAAAAAAAAAAAAAAAAAACAAAGAATAATCTGAGGAAGAACAATAGGGCTCTGCGCCCTTTCAGGGCTTGGGCCCTAATAAGAAACAGAGGAAGAACAATAGGGCTCTGCGCCCTTTGGGCTTGGGCCCTAAATATGTGTTGTGTTGTCATTTTTTATGAATGAAGGCCAGTATCACTGATACTAAAGTCTCTATGAAACATTAATGACGTTACATTACAGTATAACTGAAAGCTCCCAATTTCAACATTTATTAGGCTTTAAAAAACAACTTTTAATTTAAGTGAACTTAAAACAATCTTTACATAAACCCAAAATAATAAATGTTATATTTACCCATGGCCTTACCTGTTATACAGAAATGTAATAGTTATCAAACCTTCCTTAACTGCATAAATAATAAATCAAATATAGATGAATCATCATTAAAGCTACAATTTTCTCTGTTCCCGTTGTTCTTTGATGAACATTAATGACAGGCATCATCAGTGCTACTGTCACTTTAAGAACAGCCGCGGGTCTCACGCGCTGTCCCACGCATCTCATTTCCTCACAACTCTTTAAGTTCATTTAAGACGTTATTTAACTAATTTAAGACTCTAATATGAGAATACTCAAAATCCTCTGTGTTATTGGTTGTTCAAGAGCAAAAGAGAACTCGATGTGAGCAGGAAACTAACGCGTGTCTATCTATGCGTCGAGTGTGTGTGTGTGTGTGTGTGTGTGTGTGTGTGTGTGTGTGTGTCAGTGTCCCTTGATTAGCTGACATGAGACGCATCCACACAGACAGGACACTGACACACACACACACACACACACACACACACACACACACACACACACACACACACACACACACAGACAGGACACTGACACACACACAGACAGGACACTGGCACACACACACACACACACACACACACAGACAGGACACTGACACACACACACACACACACACACACATACACAGACAGGACACTGACACACACACACACACACACACACACACACACAGACAGGACACTGGCATACAGCGCGCTCTCTTGTGTCTTGTCGCGCTTGGAAGCATTTACATGAATAGGAGCGTGATCATGTAACGCTAAGCAAAAATGGATATAAAAACGGACGCTGCGTTATTTGCGTTAAATATTTTTAATGCGTTAAGCTTCCGTTTCACGTTGACCGAGTTTGGTGGAGATTGAATAAATCGCCTACGAGGAGAACGTAAAAACTCAGACCCTGAATTATACAAATATTCACGTTCAAACAAAAACTTTCTGTGAAAAAAAGACACTTATAAACAGACACTTGTAGAAAATAATGTGAATTTTGTTTTAAAATAAATTTGAACTATGCCAGTAAATAATGAATTTAAAGACAAATGTGTCAAAAGTGATCTTTGCAAACACAGCACATGACCTTCTGTAAAGCACATGTATAGAAAACACACTCACACTCCTCTGTTTTAAAAAAGAGTTCTGTCTGAATGAGTACATGGAATCACGGCTGTCAGGTGATAAGATAATTAGTCCAGAGATGTTTTTTCAAGAATTACTTTTTGTAATTGCAATTTTTTTTAACTATCCACTCACCTAATTTAATATATATTTTTGTTATAGCTTATGATTATATATTTTTATTTTATTGCTCAACAGTAGTTCTCATCGCCGATGAGGTCTTTAAATATTTTGAGAAGGTCTTAAAAAAGTCTTAAAAAGGTATTAAAATTTACTTCAGGATTCCTGCATATACCCTGCATATGCATCATACGTGATCTTGGCAAACACAGCACATGACGTTTTTATTTAAAATTAGAAAGTTTTAAATTAGTTAAATTAGATTAGTTAAATTAGAAAGTTGTCCGGCTCGAAGAGAACAATATATGTACGGGGACACATGAAATGTCTACAAATGTATGTCCTCAGAAATCACAGAAGCACACACACACACAGAGAGAGAGAGAGAGAGAGAGAGAGAGAGAGAGAGAGAGAGAGAGAGAGAGAGAGAGAGAGAGAGAGAGAGAGAGAGAGAGAGAGAGAGAGAGAGAGAGAGAGAGAGAGAGAGAGAGAGAGAGAGAGAGAGAGAGAGAGAGAGAGAGAGAGAGAGAGAGAGAGAGAGAGAGAGAGAGAGAAACAAGGTTTTTTTTTATCCTGCTTCAAAACTAAGACAATGCTGCCATCTTGTGTTCATTGAGGGAAGGGCAGCACACATTCCCCTTTTTTGTCCTTATTTAATCCCTCGGCATGGCAACACCGTTTGAGATATCCAAAATCCGTTCGCATTTTTGCATCTTCCGTATCTTTGTTTCATGTTGACCGAGTTTGGTGGAGATTGAATAAATCGCCTACGAGGAGAACGTAAAAACTCAGAGCCTGAATTATACCAATATTCACGTTCAAACCAAAATATCTGACTTCCTGTTGGTCGGAGCTAATGACTGTAAATTAGAAAGTTGACTGACTGACATCTCTGATGTGTGTGTTGAGTTTCAAGCAGTTTCAAGCAATTTCAAGCATGCTAAGAGCCTCAGAACAACACTGCTACCTTTTAGTGAGGGGAGGGCAGACAGAGAATAAATATTCAGAAGAAATATATTAAATAAAATAAATATATTGATCTGAAAAATAGTATGATTATTTTAAAGCTATTTGGTTACATTTTAATAAAACATTGTTTTAGTATGTTTTTAAACACACACACATACACGTTGTAATACCAGTGTAATACCCATGTCATTATACAAATTTGTGTCCTCATAAATCACAAACAAGAGAGAGAGAGAGAGAGAGAGAGAAACAAGTTTTTTTTTATCCTGCTTCAAAACTAATACAATGCTGCCATCTTGTGTTCATTGAGGGGAGAGCAGCAGACACAGAGAATTTCTGTTCCCCTTTTTTGTCCTTATTTAATCCCTTGCCATGGAAACACCGTTTGAGATATCCAATATCCGTTCACATTTTAGCATCTTCAGTATCTTTGTTTCATGTTGACCGAGTTTGGTGGAGATTGAATAAATCGCCTACAAGGAGAACGTAAAAACTCAGACCCCGATTTAACCAAAAATTTACCTTCAAACCAAAATATCTGACTTCCTGTTGGTCGGAGCTAATGACTGTAAATTAGAAAGTTGTCCGGCTCGATGAGGTCAATATATATACTGAGTTTGGTGATTGTAGATGAAACGAAGCCCTTCACTTTTGTCAAAAGGTGGCGCTAGAGAGCCCCTCATCCCCGCCCGTTTCTGAGGCTTTGCCCATGTCTACTGACTGACATCTCTGATGTGTGTGTTGAGTTTCAAGCAGTTTCAAGCAATTTCAAGCATGCTAAGAGCCTCAGAACAGCCAAAAGATTATTAAACTTTGACACGTTGCCATGGCAACAGTATTTGAAATTTCAGGAATCCATTTCATACGTCTCTATCTGTCATGTTTTCACATTATACTGATGAAGTTTGAAATAAATCTGGTGAAAATAAGATGGTGATTCAAAGCATTTTTGAAAGTGACACACTTCCTGCTGCCAGTTGGTGGCGCTATAACTTTGACTCACAAAAGTCATATCCATGTGATCGGCTTCTTACAACAAACACACAGCTGAAGTTTCATCCAAACCAGTCAATGTTTGCACAAGTTATAACACACTTCCTGTTTCCCTTTTCTCGCCATAAATTCGTTGCATCGCCACGGCCAGACTTTTCGAGATATCAAAAATCCGCTCGCAATTTAGCATCCTGGATATGTTCTCTTCATGCTGACCGAGTTTGGCAATGATCGAAACAATGGCCTCGGAGGAGTATATTAAATTCCAGAGCATGCGTTTTCCGAACAACCCATAATAGCTCACTTCCTGTTGGGCTGACACATAACTATGAGCACGAAAGTTGTTCGGCCCGATGAGATCTAAATGTGTACCAAGTTTCATACATGTACGTGCAAGTGTGTTTGATATATGGACCAAGTTTTCAGACCCCACTTTAGGGGGCGCTGTCGAGCCCCCCTGCCACGCCCGGGTACCAGCTTCAGCCCGGCTCTGATGGCCGCGCATTCCGACGCCTGTGCGAAGTTTCAAGAGTTTTCGAGCATGTTAAGTGCCCCAAAAGTACCCGAGAAGTCGAAAAAAAACAAAAAAAAAACAAAGAATTAAAGCTGCGAGCAGCGATGACGGGCCCAAGCCGGTGGCACCGCCACGCCGGTGGCATCAGCTTAACTGTGCACGGCAGGCAATATGCATTTAATAAACAGGAGAATATTTTAGAATCGCTCGAATATGCCACATTTACCGCAGCAACTGGTGCCACTATCACCACAAGCCACACCCATGATGTAATTTAAATCTAGATTCATTTTAATGTCATAGGATAAAATAAATAAAAGTTATATTTTCCTGCTCAAAATTTTGTAAGTCCAGAAGGCCAGTATTTAATTCAAGGTGTTTGTAGTTCTTTTTTACTTATTCACACTAAAGTGATAGTTTTTTGTAATAGTCTATGATACGAAAGGGGTAAATTATCATTCCGAGAGAGAAAGGCACACACACAAACTCACAGGGTGAGAGAGACACACCCCCCCCCCCCACACACACACACACACACACACACCACACGTGCGCGCACACACTCAAACACACACACACACACACCCAGGGTGAGCCTGAGAGTGAGGGGGGAGGGGAAGGACTGAGAGAGATGCACTCTGCACATTGAACAAGGTTCACAAGATTTTAACAACAAAAAGAAATAAAATCTAAATGGTGGGAGAAAGTTTTTTTTATTTCACTCTCTGAAAAAAATATGTTGAATATATTTGAAATCAATATGTGTGGTCCAATATAAAAAATAAATAGAAAGTCACACACACACACACACACACACACACACACACACACACACACACACACACACACACACACACACACAATGATAGAGGGAGAGTGAGGGGGGAGGGGAAGGACTGAGAGAAAGGCACACACACATACTCACAGGGTGAGAGAGAGACCCCCCCCCCTCCACACACACACACACACACACACACACACACACACACACACACACACACAGAGAGTGATAGAGAGGGGGAAGGGGAAAGACAGGCAGAGGGCATTCCATAGACTTAATGGTTTTTATACTGTACAAACTGTAAATTCTATCCCCCTACACTACCCCTAAGCCTACATATCGCACACACACACACACACACACACACACACACAACCCCTAAACCTACCATCACAGAAAATATTCTGCATTTTTACATTTTTATTAAAACATTGTTTAGTATGCTTTTAAAGCTATTTTGATTTACGGGGACACATGAAATGTCTTCATAAACCATGATTATGTTGTAATAAACACCCCTCCAACACACCCATTTCTGAGGCTTTGCCCATTTCCACTGACTGACATCTCTGATGTGTGTGTTGAGTTTCAAGCAATTTCAAGCATGCTAAGAGCCTCAAAAACAGCCAAAAGATGATTAAACTTTGACACACTGCCATGGCAACAGTATGTAAAATATCAGGAACCCTTTCGTATGTCTACATCTGCCATGTTTTGTCATTATACTGATGAAGTTTGAAGTAAATCGGGTGAAAACAAGACAGTGATTTAGCATTTTTGAAAGTGACACACTTCCTGCTGCCAGTTGGTGGACACACAAACACACACACACACACACACACACACACACACACACGTTTGTTTTTGTGAAATGTGAGGACATTCCATAGGCGTAATGGTTTTTATACCGTACAAACCGTATTTTCTATCCCCTTACACTGCCCCTGCCCCTAAACCTACCCATCACACACACACACACACACACACACACACACACACACACACACACACACACACACACACACACACACACACACACACACACACACACACACACACACACACACACACACACACACACACACACACACACTGCCCCTGCCCCTGCCCCTGCCCCTAAACCTAGCCCTCACAGGAGACTGTGCAGTTCACTTTCAGTGAAAAAAAACCTTGTTCTGTGATTTATAAGCATTTTGAAAAGTGAGGACATGGGGAACGTCCTCATATTTCACCCTCTTTTTGTAATACCTATGTCATACCCATGTCATTATACACATTTGTGTCCTGATATTTAACAAAAACATGCCCACACACACACACACACACACACACACACACACACACACACACACACACACACACACACACACACACACACACACACACACACACACACACACGGAGAGAGAGAGTTTCAAAAATAACAACACTGCTACCTTTTAGTGAGGGGAGGGCAGACAGAGAATAAATATTCAGAAGAAATATATTAAATAAAATAAATATATTGATCTGAAAAATAGTATGATTATTTTAAAGCTATTTGATTACATTTGAATAAAACATTGTTTTAGTATGTTTTTAAACACACACACATACACGTTGTAATACCAGTTTAATACCCATGTCATTATACAAATTTGTGTCCTCATAAATCACAAACAAGAGAGAGAGAGAGAGAGAGAAACAAGTTTTTTTTTTATCCTGCTTCAAAACTAATACAATGCTGCCATCTTGTGTTCATTGAGGGGAGAGCAGCAGACACAGAGAATTTCTGTTCCCCTTTTTTGTCCTTATTTAATTCCTTGCCATGGAAACACCGTTTGAGATATCCAATATCCGTTCACATTTTAGCATCTTCAGTATCTTTGTTTCAAGTTGACCGAGTTTGGTGGAGATTGAATAAATCGCCTACGAGGAGAACGTAAAAACTCAGACCCCGATTTAATCAAAAATTCACCTTCAAACAAAAATATCTGACTTCCTGTTGGTCGGAGCTAATGACTGTAAATTAGAAAGTTGTCCGGCTCGATGAGGTCAATATATATACTGAGTTTGGTGATTGTAGATGAAACGAAGCCCTTCACTTTTGTCAAAAGGTGGCGCTAGAGAGCCCCTCATCCCCACCCGTTTCTGAGGCTTTGCCATTGTGTACTGACTGATATCTCTGATGTGTGTGTTGAGTTTCAAGCAGTTTCAAGCAATTTCAAGCATGCTAAGAGCCTCAGAACAGCCAAAAGATTATTAAACTTTGACACGTTGCCATGGCAACAGTATTTGAAATTTCAGGAATCCATTTCATAAGTCTCTATCTGTCATGTTTTCACATTATACTGATGAAGTTTGAAATAAATCGGGTCAAAATAAGATGGTGATTTAAAGCATTTTTGAAAGTGACACACTTCCTGCTGCCAGTTGGTGGCGCTATAACTTTGACTCACAAAAGTCATATCCATGTGATCGGCTTCTTACAACGAACACACAGCTGAAGTTTCATCCAAATCAGTCAATGTTTGCACAAGTTATAACACACTTCCTGTTTCCCTTTTCTCGCCATAAATTCGTTGCTTCGCCACGGCCAAACCATTTGAGATATCAAAAATCCGCTCGCAATTTAGCATCCTGAATATGTTCACTTGATGCTGACCGAGTTTGGCAATGATCGAAACAATGGCCTCGGAGGAGTATATTAAATTCCAGAGCATGCGTTTTCCGAACAACCCATTATAGCTCACTTCCTGTAGGGCTGACGCATAACTTAGAGCACGAAAGTTGTTTGGCCCAATGAGGTCTATATGTGTACCGAGTTTCATACATGTACGTGCAAGTGTGTTTGATATATGGACCAAGTTTTCAGACCCCACTTTAGGGGGCGCTGTCGAGCCCCCCTGCCACGCCCGGGTACCAGCTTCAGCCCGGCTCTGATGGCCGCGCATTCCGACGCCCGTGCGAAGTTTCAAGAGTTTTCGAGCATGTTAAGTGCCCCAAAAGTACCCGAGAAGTCGAAAAAAAAAATAAAAAAAAAAACAAAGAATAATCTGAGGAAGAACAATAGGGCTCTGCGCCCTTTGGGCTTGGGCCCTAATAATCTGAGGAAGAACAATAGGGCTCTGCGCCCTTTCAGGGCTTGGGCCCTAAAAATAAAAAAAACAAAGAATAATCTGAGGAAGAACAATAGGGCTCTGCGCCCTTTCAGGGCTTGGGCCCTAATAATAGCCCTAAGGAAAACAATAGGGCTCTGCGCCCTTTCAGGCTTGAGCCCTAATTATTAAAGCTGCAAGCAGCGATGAAAGGGCCCTCGCACCCGGTGGCCTCAGAAAAATGTTGAATAGTAAGCTACATGCAAAAAAAAAACATGCACAGATAACTTCAAATTAAGACAGACAGTTAAGACAACAGAACAGGACGACAGAACAGGACGACAGTGAAGACGACAGAACAGGACGACAGTTAAGATGACAGAACAGGACGACAGAACAGGACGACAGTTAAGACGACAGAACAAATCAACAAAAGAACAGGACGACAGTTAAGACGACAGAACAGGACGACAGAACAGGACGACAGTTAAGACGACAGAACAGGACGACAGAACAGGACGACAGTTAAGACGACAGAACAGGACGACAGAACAGGACGACAGTTAAGACGACAGAACAGGACGACAGTTAAGACGACAGAAAAAATCAACATATACCAATTTATCTGAACAACTAGACAAAGAGTGTTGACAAGGACAAATGTATAGTACAAAGCACTAAGCAGTCAACTTATTTTTGGCACATATGGAACCCATAAGTAAGCAATGACTGTTGACAAGGACAAATGTATAGTACAAAGCACTAAGCAATCGACTTATTTTTGGCACATATGGAACCCCATACAATATTAGGGTACAACGGAGCTAAAGGCTCCATTGGGTAAAAGGCTCCTTTGATTTTATTTTCCTCTAAACCACTAGATGGCACAAAAACTTGCCTCAGCACTTTCCAAAACAACCGCTTTTCAAGATGCACGTGGAAATTTATCTGATCTTTGACACGATCATAGGCAGCAGTAGGGCTGTACGATTAATCGAAAAATAACCAAAACCGACATTCAGAACCTCTAACCGGCGTATTTTTCCCATGTCGGTTATTTCGGTTTTCACGTGACTCCGCCCCGTCAGTCACATCAAGTGCAGTTTGAAGGCACACAGAGATGCAGGAGCGGTTATCTGTGTTTATAGATGCCTAGAATCACTATAGTAGCTGCATGTTTTACACAGTTTATACAGGTCAGTTAATTGCTGTTCTTATAGCCTACGCGCTGACACACACACACACATACGGCACGCGCAAGCCCCGAAGCCGCTTTCACTTTCGTGCTCATAAAGTTTGTCAAGTAAATGCGTTTAAAGGCTTGCCAGTTTCAACATTTAAAGCGATTGTGAACTATTCAACCACAACAATACGGAAAACTTCTTCGTTCAGTGCTCAGCTTTTTTCAGTGACTCAGAGAGCCATGTCGCGTCTCTGAAAACGCGCGCGCCCTGAAGGCAGACCTCTCTCACCTGCGTCCTCACAAAGCTTTGTCATTTGTATGTGGTTTAAGCCCTGCCAGTTTGAACATTAAAGCGAGTTTCGACCATCAGATGTGTATTATGTTTAACTAATGCCTGATATATTTTGACAAACGAACACTCAGACAGAAGCTGTGACTAAAGTAAAGTCACTAAAGTAGCTTAGAAACTCAACCGTTATAGGCATACATTTTAATACCTTTGAAGTAAGTACAAACCACAGCTTCATAATGAATAGAGACAGTAAGAGTAATTCACACACACAATCACTCTCTCATTAATGCATTCAAATAAATGTAATGTAGGCCTACAGTGTTCATTTATATGTATCTGATGTACAACAAACAGAAATCTGCTCCATAGACAATAACTGCTGAAAGTGAACCGTTTCCTTCAAGTATTTTAAAATCACAATGCACTTTTTCATTAGAAAAAAAAATTCCACCTTTAATAGTAGAAAATATTTACAGTACAAACCTTATCAGTGAACTTAATCAAAAACCTTATGAGGGCAAAAAAAAAAAAAAAAAAAAAAAAAAGAAAAATAATCGTTCATTAATCATAATCGAGGTCAAATGTTCCATTAATCGAGGTTTTAATTTTTGGTCAAATCGTTACAGCCCTAGGCAGCAGTGCTAAGTTTATTCTGCGTTCATTTGATCTAATATTTGATGTTTTTTTTTTTTTTTTAAATTGTAGATTTAAGTAGCAAATAAGAATCGCTAAAATTATTGAATATATTTTTAAATGAAGGTCTTGTTAATGTTTGACAGTTTTGTTCAAAGTAATTAAAGCCACAGTTTTTCAATAATGGAAGAATATGTAAAAGTATGGTAGAAAGGCACCCCTGCTGTTGGGGCAAAAGGCACCATATTTAACATGATAATAAACAGCTGACTGACTTTTCCATTTGTTGACATGACATGGTTAGATTCAGATTGTAAGCATCATATATTAAGTAGGGTGTCCACCTTAGAGATAATCACCATATTTATAATGAAACCATCATATTTAAAACTGTGATATTAATCATATCATATAATAAAATATAATTAATTGTTACTACTGTAAATCTATATTAAATGATTATGGGATCTCCTTCAATGCTTTCAGAATCTGTACTTTTTTAAAATTATTTTGTTTCTATATTTTTCAGATATATTTCTATATTAACATATTTTAATGAAAGCATATTTATTGGTCAAAAATGAATTCTTTTATTCATCAAAATAAACAGAAAATAGTTCAAACGTTGCTAAAGTGATTGTTTTGAACAAGTATTAACTTTATTCCACATTATTAAAAACATTATTTTAGCTAAAGTATTTGTATCAATACTGTGTGCCTTTTACCCCATGCTGGTGAGCCTTTTACCCCATGTGTGGGGTAAAAAGCCCCCCTCGACACCCCATACATTTTTAAGATTTATTAAATAAAATAAACCACTTTTATGATTTATTTTCACACAAAATCTGTTGCTCCATAAATGTTCAATACAAACATATATTTTTTTTGTATATCATACATTATAGGAGTAGTGAAAAGCAATTTTTTCTAAAGGTGTGCCTTTAGCCCTGTTGTACCCTATATTAAAATCATTAATTTGCCTCACCTTGATCGCTTTTTAGCACTCAGAAATTTTGAATTGAATTGAAAATAATGATTAAGATGCAAGGAAAGACAAGGGAAATTCACTCCCATACACAGGTTGACTTTCATGTTAGCTGCAGTTTACTGTCATTCATGTTTTATGCAATGACAGCAGGATTAAATTTGAATGACAGCTGGCGAAATTGTATGTATTAATTCTAAAACAACAAAATAAATGATATATTTCGACTGAAACTGTAATATCATGCAGTCAATTAATACATTAGCATGAGCTGCATCATCATCATTGGGCTATTTACCAGCAACAACTGAAAACAACTGACAAAGTGTTCAGCTTGACATCAGAACAATTAGTCAAATTGATGAAGAATAAATGTTTGTATAATACACGGTTTATCACGACAGGCGAAAATAGCCAGCATGCTACCGCTTAGCATCACATCTTAATAAAATGTGTGATAATGTTTATCTTACGCTTTACGCAGCTTCAGCAGCGCGTCTTCATCCTCAGAATCATCATCACAAATAATAAGCTGATAAATAATCAATGGCAGCTGTCATTATTTTCTTAGATGTTCTCTGGTAGCTGCTGTGTGTTGTTGTGAGTGAAGCTTGTTCAACGCTTACGTGAATTGTAGCGACCTCTAGGTGATGGGAGGAGAAGCTTTTCAAAGCCTCGAAAAATGTTTCGAAGCGTTCGAAAACCACACGCTGGTGACGCCTGCTGGACAAAACTGTGTAAATGCAACAAAAAATTAGTTATTAGTTATTAATTAATAGTTATTAATAATTAGTTATTATTTTTTATGTTTGTTTTTATAAATCTGACTTGGTGAAACTTTCTTTTCTTTTCCTTTTTTTTGGTTTTGCCTCTTGTGGTTGGCCTTAGGATCTGTAGCCTATAAGGTACATTCCCTTAATGACGTCAAATATTCATCCATTCTGTTCAGAAAATCTCAACTCAATCTTGTCATTCTAGTCCAGGGATCCTCAAATCTATGGGGTTCCATATGTGCCAAAAATAAGTCGATTGCTTAGTGCTTTGTACTATACATTTGTAGTTGTTCAGATAAATTGGTATATGTTAATTTGTTCTGTCGTCTTCACTGTCGTCCTGTTCTTCTGTCATCTTAACTGTCGTCCTGTTATGTCATCTTCACTGTCGTCCTGTTCTGTCGTCTTCACTGTCGTCCTGTTCTGTCATCTTAACTGTCGTCCTGTTCTGTCGTCTTCACTGTCGTCCTGTTCTGTCATCTTAACTGTCGTCCTGTTCTGTCGTCCTGTTCTGTCGTCTTCACTGTCGTCCTGTTCTGTCGTCTTCACTGTCGTCCTGTTCTGTCGTCTTCACTGTCGTCCTGTTCTGTCGTCCTGTTCTGTCGTCTTCACTGTCGTCCTGTTCTGTCGTCTTCACTGTCGTCCTGTTCTGTCATCTTAACTGTCGTCCTGTTCTGTCGTCCTGTTCTGTCGTCTTCACTGTCGTCCTGTTCTGTCGTCTTCACTGTCGTCCTGTTCTGTCGTCTTAACTGTCGTCCTGTTCTGTCTTCACTGTCGTCCTGTTCTGTCGTCTTAACTGTCGTCCTGTTCTGTCGTCTTCACTGTCGTCCTGTTCTGTCGTCTTCACTGTCGTCCTGTTCTGTCGTCTTCACTGTCGTCCTGTTCTGTCGTCTTCACTGTCGTCCTGTTCTGTCGTCTTCACTGTCGTCCTGTTCTGTCATCTTAACTGTCGTCCTGTTCTGTCATCTTAACTGTCGTCCTGTTCTGTCGTCTTCACTGTCGTCCTGTTCTGTCGTCTTAACTCTCGCCCTGTTCTGTCGTCCTGTTCTGTCATCTTAACTGTCGTCCTGTTCTGTCGTCTTCACTGTCGTCCTGTTCTGTCATCTTAACTGTCGTCCTGTTCTGTCGTCTTCACTGTCGTCCTGTTCTGTCATCTTAACTGTCGTCCTGTTCTGTCGTCCTGTTCTGTCGTCTTCACTGTCGTCCTGTTCTGTCGTCCTGTTCTGTCGTCTTCACTGTCGTCCTGTTCTGTCGTCTTCACTGTCGTCCTGTTCTGTCGTCCTGTTCTGTCGTCTTCACTGTTGTCCTGTTCTGTCGTCTTCACTGTCGTCCTGTTCTGTCGTCTTCACTGTCGTCCTGTTCTGTCGTCCTGTTCTGTCGTCTTCACTGTCGTCCTGTTCTGTCGTCTTCACTGTCGTCCTGTTCTGTCATCTTAACTGTCGTCCTGTTCTGTCGTCCTGTTCTGTCGTCTTCACTGTTGTCCTGTTCTGTCGTCTTCACTGTCGTCCTGTTCTGTCGTCTTCACTGTCGTCCTGTTCTGTCGTCTTCACTGTCGTCCTGTTCTGTCGTCTTCACTGTCGTCCTGTTCTGTCATCTTAACTGTCGTCCTGTTTTGTCATCTTAACTGTCGTCCTGTTCTGTCGTCTTAACTGTCGTCCTGTTCTGTCATCTTAACTCTCGCCCTGTTCTGTCGTCCTGTTCTGTCATCTTAACTGTCGTCCTGTTCTGTCGTCTTCACTGTTGTCCTGTTCTGTCGTCTTCACTGCCGTCCTGTTCTGTCGTCTTCACTGTCGTCCTGTTCTGTCGTCTTCACTGTCGTCCTGTTCTGTCGTCTTAACTGTCGTCCTGTTCTGTCATCTTAACTGTCGTCCTGTTCTGTCGTCTTCACTGTCGTCCTGTTCTGTCATCTCAACTGTCGTTCTGTCATGTCATCGGAATCCGTTTGTAATCTTGTTCAGTCATCGTCTTGCTGTCCTTCGTAAACTCACCAAAATTGAGCGTGGTGTAAACGCAAAAGCACCAGCTACGTCACACAAATCTGTCAAAATAAAAGTCTTCATCTGGCAATTTTACTAAGTAATGTTCATCATATTTTTGTGTCATTATAACTAAGTGGTAACTGTAATTTTTATTGAAAAAATGTGATGTGAATGGGTTATTCTACAGAAACAAATTAACTTGGAATCAGAAAGTGGTTCAACCAGTTACAATTTATTTCATATCCTCCCAGTAAACCACTTCAGGTATATGTCCAACAAATAAAATATACCCTCCCAGCAGTTATATATAGTGGTATAGTGGAACAATTTAATCTCTTCTGATCCACTGTCCTGTCCCAGCTAACGTATGACCAGCAGTCAAAAAAAAAAAGATGTTCAAGATAACAATCACAAACTATGCTTTAATCAGACAGAGGTGACTGTGACTCTTCTGGCAACAAAGTAATGTCCATATTACAATAGCTCTTAAGATAATAAAAGTAATTATTAAAGCTGCAAGCAGCGATGAAAGGGCCCTCGCACCCGGTGGCCTCAGGAAAACGTTGAATAGTAAGCTACATGCAAAAAAAAAAACATGCACAGATAACTTCAAATTAAGACAGACAGTTAAGATGACAGAACAGGACGACAGTTAAGACGACAGAACAGGACGACAGTTAAGACGACAGAACAGGACGACAGTTAAGACGACAGAACAGGACGACAGAACAGGACGACAGTTAAGACGACAGAACAGGACGACAGAACAGGACGACAGTTAAGACGACAGAACAGGACGACAGTGAAGACGACAGAACAAATCAACATATACCAATTTACAGAGGTGGAAAGTAACAAATTACATTTACTCGCGTTACTGTAATTGAGTAGTTTTTCTGCGTACTTCTACTTTTTTAAGTAGTTTTAAAAATCTGTAATTTTACTTTTACTTAAGTATGTTTTGTTTGAAGTATTGTACTTCGCTACATTTTAAACCACACCCGTTACTGAGTAAAAATAAATAATACAAAGGGGGGAAAAACGCGATCCGGAAACGACTGCATTGAATTGAAGGCGGGAGAACGAACGCAAAAATCACAAAAAGATGGAGACAGACGGGCTGACATACGTCAGACCCAGCTGAAAGCGAAACGCCGTCGTGAACCCCTGGATAGTATGGAAAAACTTTGGATATAGACAAAAAATAGCCAGGTGTTGTCCTGGAGGATATCAAATTAGCAAAAAAATGTTGATGCAAAGGAGGAAACACATAGAACATGTTCGGGAACACCATCCCTCTGTGTGGATGAAGGTACATTTATAACTTAAGGCCGAATGTTTTCTGTGATGCAGAGGGAATCCCGGAATTACAGTATAACTCAGATGTCACGTAAAACTCGCAAACTGACGGATGAATGAATACATCAACGGTAAAGCTGTACAATAAATCAAATCGCGATGAACATACAGTATGAACATTTCCAGAGCTGATCTGAGACCCCCAATGAACATTTTCATAATTTTATTTGATTAAAAGCCATTATCAAATACATTCTGAATTGAAACAGATCTTCCCTGAAATAGGTCCTCACTGCCATACCCACACGAAGCCAGAACTTTCCCTATCCGATCTTTTTTTTTTCCTCGTTTCAAGAAATATCAGCGTACACACGAGAGCATGAATACGGCTCAAAACGATGTAGTACTCATGCCAGGCCAGTATGTGGCACTGTAATTCTGCCACAGAAATACACTAAAAACGGAGAAGAAGAGTTGTGGCTAGAAGGGGTACGGCAACAGTCGGAGGTGAGGTAAAATCTCACAATAAAATAACAATAAATAAATTTGCTACTTACCAGATGTGTTTTATTAACACATACACCTACCCCAACCCTAAACATACCCTTACAATAATGCAAATACAGTAATTAAACAACGCAGTATTGATGTGCGCGTGCCCAGTGCCCGTAGTTGTATCCCCGCGCAGGACGTGGTGTGATGACATCATCGTTTCACAAAATATACGGATTGGCTGTATACACGAAACTGTAAGGGTCAGGGTGTCGTTTTCAGATTTATCCACTTTAGGACCTGGTTTCAAAAAATAGCGGTTTCAGTCTCCCAAAACGCCGGATCCGTGTGGACGAAACGCCAAAACGATAAAAAATGTATACGTATACAGTACACGTCTCCGTGTGGACGGGCCCTAAAACTCATCAAAATAAACGGTTTAACTAGATAAGAAATATATTACTATTGTAGGCCTATAGAATACTTGTCAAAATAATAATAATAATAATAATAATAATAATAATAATAATAATAATAATAATAATAATAATAATAATAATAGCAACAATAAAAATTTTACATAATTTAAATATTATTTAAGAATATATTTTTAAATCCATGGTTTAATTTAGTAAAACAGCAGCGCTTTGCCCAAAAAATTAAAGGACAAGTATTTGATTACCACCGTTTTGGTAATATATTTGTATTAAATCATAAAAAGAAAAATTTCTTAGGACTCTATTATTCTTAAAGTTGTTAATCTAATTCATAATAATTTATTTAGTTCATTAGACATGTTTTATTTAAATTTTAATAAATAAAAAAAAATGGTTTCATGTTTGTTATAATAAAGCATTTGTTCAACCAAAAAAATAAATAATCAGTTTTCATTAATTTAATGCCATTTTAACTGGTGATAATAATAACCATAATTTAATAATACAGTTTATTTATTAAATCATTAATACTGTGATGCTGTGAAACATCATTCTATTACAACCCTACACGGGAGAGTTCCCCACCCCGCTGTTAAAAAAAGTAACTTTTTAAAGTACATTTTAAATGAACTACTTTTTACTTTTACTTGACTAGATTTTTAGACAAGTACTTTTACTTCTACTTAAGTAAAATTGAATTGAAGTAATAGTACTTTTACTTGAGTAGAATATTTTGTTACTCTTTCCACCTCTGCCAATTTATCTGAACAACTAGACAAAGAGTGTTGACAAGGACAAATGTATAGTATAAAGCACTAAGCAATCGACTTCTTTTTGGCACATATGGAACCCATAAGTAAGCAATGACTGTTGACAAGGACAAATGTATAGTACAAAGCACTAATTAATCGACTTATTTTTGGCACATATGGAACCCCATAATCAATGTCTTCAAAGTCATTAGAAAAATCACAGGTAGGTGAGCTTGATCAGGGTTGCCATAGATTATGGGGTTCCATATGTGCCAAAAATAAGTCGATTAATTAGTGCTTTGTACTATACATTTGTCCTTGTCAACAGTCATTGCTTACTTATGGGTTCCATATGTGCCAAAAATAAGTCGATTGCTTAGTGCTTTGTACTATACATTTGTCCTTGTCAACACTCTTTGTCTAGTTGTTCAGATAAATTGGTATTAGTCGGGGAGCCAAAGTCTCAAAAATGGGTTGAACCTGACATGGTCTGCCATACTTTTTATTTGTGTTTTTTCTGTTAACGTTGACCCTAAGAACCAATAATTGGAGGGTCTGCTCTGCCGGAAATATCGCGAAAATTTTATTTTTATCAGAAAAATGTGAAAAATTATTTTTTTCCTCAAATCCTCAGTGGGTTGGGTAGGCTGTTAATAAATGCATTCCAGATACACAGAACACATGTGCTGACAACATCCACTGAAAAAATAACTTTTAAAACACATTTCTAGATGATTTTGCATCAATTTAATGCAAAAAAATAGGCGTTTTCTCACTTTTTTTTCCAGTATTTTCATCTTTACTTCATTGGCAATCAACTATTCCCCCAAGTTATGACATCTGTCAATATGCCATTCTTTTTACCAAATAGTATACTCATTCCACAGAAAAAAATTATAAAAATCCAACCAAAATCAATGGATCTGTGATGATTTCACTACTAGTTGGCGATCAACAAGCTCAGAACCTCAATAGCATTTTAGGCTACTCTCAAAATTCCGAAAGACATACTAGATATTTAACATGGTTGTTAATGTCCACATTATTAAACATCATGGCCTAGGCATCTTTTTAATTTCAACATAACCCTGTTCTCCCAATGGAAGAGTGTTGTGATCTTGGCAACTGCTTGGCAGACATCCTGGGCAAGGTTGAGAACTTGTTCTTGCTGCTTAGGACTGACTTTCACCCGGTCGTCCTCACCTAACTGCGGAGTTGCATCTGTTATCATCCATGACAGGTGGTTATACAGGTTAGAGCTCACTCTTCGGGATGCGTCCAGGTATGATATCTCTAGCTGCAGTGACGGGTCTTCAGTCATACTTCCAGGCATCTGCTGACTTCCACTGACTTGAGCTGTTCTGGCTTCTCTTGCTTCCTTCAGGATCTGCTTACGTTGGTTGTGGAGGTCCTTCCATATTCTCTTTGCAGTGTTGTAGGAAGAGACTATTGCCGCGTTTCCACCGAAATTACCCGGAACTATTTGTACCAGGAACTTTTTTCCCAGGAACTTTTTCTCCCCCAGACCTGCTACAATCTGCGTTTCCACCGCGGTCTAAAGTACCGGGGAGATTAGGCAAATTAGTCCGGTGACGTGGCAATGCGCGCGACTGCTTCTCCCAGTTACCGACGGACAGTAATCACTTTTGCGCGATACTGTCTGCAACAATAACAAGTGTAGGAGATGCAAGCAGCGCTGCTTTTGCTGATTATGTACACACATTACCAACACTGTTTATTTAAACGTGCACTTTCACCTGGTTTAACCATTTTAATGCAAAATGGGATGATGGGCAATCCAAAATCTGAATGTGTTGTAATAGCTCAATTCCAAAACAAAAAAATTTCTATAAAAGGATAATGAGGTTTCAGTCATGACAGATGTGTGAAAAGTTAATTGAATGAAAACAATAGACTGAATTAAGCAGTTGAAAGATTAGGTACTAGACTGCAAGTATTTTATTTTTTATCACAATAACATCTCTTAACATTCACAAAAAAAAAAATTCACATGACTAGTATTACAATATGCTTCATTAAATGCATAATTTTAGAGACTTCTTCCTCAAATTTGAAATGAAGCAGGACCACACTTATGGCTTCACTTAAGTTGTGGTTATAAGTTATTATACTACATTCACATAGTTATACATTTAAAAATATAATATTTGGGTTTTCTAGATATGTTGTAGCGTGGCCACATAAGGGGAAGCATATTTATATTAGATCAACTAATAAGAGTGATTAGTTGGTCATTTGTTTTAAATGCTATCTCCTGTGTTCTGTATTTCTTCCTAACCTGTCTGTGTTATTGAGCTTTATCTCCCGTCTCGCGAGATGCGTTCCGGGCGAGACGGAGTGTCACGTGATGACACGTCACCCAAACAGGAACTGGGAGTGTGGGTTTTAAATATATAGGACCGGCAAACCGGCGATCGAGAGCGTGCTCATTCATTCTCACTACGGACCCGATCGTGTCGGATTACCTGAGTTGTTTGATGGCTGATTTTTTGAGCATTGACTGCCGATCTTCTGTGGAGTATATCCGTTTCCTTGGACTGTGGATTACTCGTTCCGGAGGACTTTAAACAGCTGGACAACACACAGATACTGCTCCCGGAGTTGTCAACGTTGCCGGTGAGACGGATCTGACTTTGTATATAGTAACGTTACACGCTGGACATAAAGACTTATGCACCTCGCTCACACAAACACACACACACACACACACGCACACACACACACACACATTCACGATTGAGTAAATGTTATTTTGGGTATATTTGTGTCTTGTTAATACACTGGTGATTTTGGCTTTACAATCTGATTTGTCTTGTGTTTTATACTCCTCCATAGTTTTGATTTATCAAATAGGAACGAGTGGTCCCATTTAATAGTGTAAACTCCACTAAGCTGTTTAGGGGAGTGTTACATATTGGTGGCCCGTACGGGGACCGTTTGGTTTCTTTTTGATTTGTTTATTATTGTGGAAGTTTGTAATTATGGAGGAAGAGACAAATGTAAATGCAGAAAATGTTACACCAGCTGTTGTTCACAATGATAACGTACCTGAAACTAATAAAACTGATGAGACACGCAGTGCTGATTTTACTGCAGGCCCGTTTGTCACTAGACGCAATCCCACTGGGGAAATAACATCTATGCTTAGCTCATTGTATATTACTGATGATGAGGATGATGATGATGATGAGGATGATAGCTGTGTAGTGAATGTAAACCTGGTACAAAGAATGCAATCTGAGATTGATGGGCTCAAAGTTGATTTATTGGCTCTTAGTTCAAAAGTCACATCCGTTGAACAGGATTATAAGCACTCGGCTGACAGTTCACTTAATAGGGAAACTAGTTTCCGGGAGGCAGTGGACAATGGCTTAGCAGAGTTAGAAGATTATTTCCGTCGTTCACTGGAAAAGTTGGAGACGGCTGTGGCTGATTGTTTCCTGAGAAGAGATGAAAAATGGGAAAATAAATTGAAAAAATTACGTTTCACCAGTACCCCTTCTCCCTCTAGATTACAGCCATATACCCCTATTACCGCCATGTCAACTATGCAGGATCATAGAACTCCGATACCGGCTACTAGAGTTAAATTCCCTCCATCTAAGACTGTTAATGCTACGTATGATATCTCCCATGCATCTCCACCACTTACTGATGTGCTTATTCCTCCGGTGGTTCCAAGTTCGTCGTCCTTCTGCGGGCAGCCCCCGATTCGGCTGGAGTTTCCCACCTTTGGTGACTCCTGCGAGACATCGGATGTGCTCAACTTCATCGAACAGTGTGAAAACTTTCTGGATATCAGGCCACTTCCCGGTGTGGAGCTTGTGGGCACCCTGAGCACGGTTCTGAGAGGACCTGCTCTGAGCTGGTGGAAGGCAGAGAAGAGCAAGGTAACAGATTGGCAATCTTTCAAGGAGGCTTTTATGTGTGCGTTTCTTCCAGATGATTACCTCACGGAAGTGGAAGATAAGCTGAGATCTCTGGTTCAGCAGCCACGTCAACGTCTGAGAGATTTTGCCTATGATTACCGAGCACTTTGCCTGAAGTGGAAGCCCGATATCACAGAGGAAGAAATGGTGAGCCGTTGTTGAAGCTGATGAATACCTGGCCTCGCTCCACGTCGAATGTCCTGGGAAAAACGTCAGTGGAGCATCACAAAATTACCCTATCGGATGAATTACCAATGAAATCTAGAGCTTACAGGGTCTCACCCTTCAAGAAAAAGATCATTGATGACCAAGTGGACCAAATGCTAAAAGACCACATCATTGAACCTTCCTGCTCTCCATGGTCTTCCCCTGTAGTCCTGGTCCCTAAACCTGATGGATCCTACAGGTTCTGTGTGGACTATAGGAGGCTCAACAGCAAGACCATTCCTGATGCTTATCCAATGCCGCTTATTCATGACATCTTGGAATCACTAGACGGCGCCACCTGGTTCAGTACACTGGATTTGCAGTCAGGATATTGGCAGGTGGATATGGAGGAAGGTAGCAAAGAAAAAACAGCCTTCATCACCAACCAGGGGTTATTCCAATTCCGATCCATGCCATATGGGCTACGGAATGCCGCTGCCACATTCCAGAGGCTTATGGAGAAGGTTCTGGCAGAATTGAGAGGAAAATTCTGTTTTGTGTACATAGATGATATTATCATCTATTCTCGATCATTAGAGGAACACATAAAACACCTGAACTCCATAATGCAGAGACTGGAAAAGGCATCTCTTACCCTTAACATGAAGAAGTGTCACTTTTTTAAAAGACAGTTGAAGTTCCTGGGCCACATAGTCTCAGTGAAAGGAGTAGAGGTTGACTCTGAAAAGACAATGGCTGTTGCCCAGTATCCTCCTCCCAAAGACCTAAAAGCTCTCCAACGCTTCTTGGGATTAGCAGGCTGGTACCACAAATTCATTCCCCATTTCGCTGACATCACTGCACCTTTGAATCACCTGAAAAAGAAGGGAGTAAAATGGGACTGGACTTCTGAGTGTCAAGCCAGCATGGATACCATCAAACAAGTGCTACAAGACCCACCGGTATTGATGCAGCCAGACCTTAACCAATCTTTCCAGGTGCATACGGACGCCAGTGATGTAGGTCTAGGAGCCATTATCACCCAGCAAACACCTGAAGGGGAAAGAGTGATAGCTTATGCTTCTAGGACATTACGAGGAGCAGAACTAAATTACTCCACCTCTGAAAAAGAGTGTCTGGCCGTGGTTTGGGCAGTGGAAAAATGGAGGCATTACCTTGAAGGGAGTCAGTTTGACATTTACAGCGATCATGCTGCATTAACATGGGCCTTCAATAGCCCCAAGACCTCCTCTCGACTGACCCGATGGACTCTAAGGTTGCAGCAGTTCAATTTCCAAGTACATCATAGGAAGGGATGTCTCAACCTGGGGCCCGATGCCTTGTCCAGAGTCGGTGAAGCTGAGGAGAGGGAAGATGCGCACTGTATGACCATCATAACAACGACTGGGTGTTCATCAGACATACCTCACACACTAGCGGAAATTTCGTTAGCACAAAGTACTGACAGCACTTTGGCTCTCCTGAAGTCAGACACCAATGTCAGGAAGGTACAAGACCAAAAGATTACCTTCGAGGTCCAACAGGGGGTGTTGTATCGACGGGTACCTGTAAAAAACAACGGAGACAAATTCCAATTGGTTGTTCCTCAGGCATTAATGTCTGGCTTTTTACATTACTTTCATGACAACCCACTAGGAGGACATCTGGGTCGACTAAAAACTTTGCTGAGGCTCTTGGAGGTGGCTTGGTGGCCTACGGTCCGCAAAGACGTCTGGCAGTACGTCAAGGGTTGCAATATCTGTCAAAAATATAAACATGACAACACCAAACCCAGCGGTTTTCTACAGCATACTCAAGTGACAGAACCAGGTCATACACTGGGTATGGATTTAATGGGACCCTTTCCCCTCAGCAAGAAGCAAAACACTTACCTCTTAGTGATAGTGGATTACTACACTAAATGGGTAGAGATGTTCCCCCTTAGGGATAGTAAGACACAAAAGATTGTCAAAATTCTAAGGGAAGAAGTTTTTACTCGTTGGGGCGTTCCCAAGTACTTGATCTCAGACAGAGGAGCACAATTTACCTCCAACATACTGGCTGAGTTATGCAAGACCTGGGGAAGTATCCAAAAACTCACCACCAGCTATCACCCTCAGACAAACCTGACAGAAAGGGTAAACCGGACATTAAAAACAATGATTGCATCATACGTGGGACAATACCATCAAGCCTGGGACCAGTGGTTACCTGAGTTAAGATTCGCCATTAACACTGCACACCAAGAAACCACCGGTAGAACACCGGCAGAGTTAATGCTGGGCAGGCAGCTTCTCGGACCGCTGGAGAGGTTAATCCTCAAACCTCCCACCCCAGACCAATCCTCGTATAATCTACTGGAACGACAGAACATCATTGCAGAGGAAGTAAAGCAAAGAGTGGGTGTGCAGCAAGCCAGACAAGCTAGATATTACAATTCCCGACGGAAAGATGCGCAGTTTCAGCCGGGTGATCTAGTCTGGATAAAAACTCATCCTATCTCTTCTGCCTCTAATAAATTCTCTGCTAAGCTAGCGCCCAAGTGGGAGGGACCGGCTGAAATAACAAAAAAAATGGGGCCAATAAATTACACAGTTCGTTGGGGTGACCCACTTAAAACAGACATTGTAAATGTGGTTAACCTGAAACGCTGGTTCGGACGATCTCCTCCGATGCCGATGGCTGGGGGGGGGGATCTATGTAGCGTGGCCACATAAGGGGAAGCATATTTATATTAGATCAACTAATAAGAGTGATTAGTTGGTCATTTGTTTTAAATGCTATCTCCTGTGTTCTGTATTTCTTCCTAACCTGTCTGTGTTATTGAGCTTTATCTCCCGTCTCGCGAGATGCGTTCCGGGCGAGACGGAGTGTCACGTGATGACACGTCACCCAAACAGGAACTGGGAGTGTGGGTTTTAAATATATAGGACCGGCAAACCGGCGATCGAGAGCGCGCTCATTCATTCTCACTACGGACCCGATCGTGTCGGATTACCTGAGTTGTTTGATGGCTGATTTTTTGAGCATTGACTGCCGATCTTCTGTGGAGTATATCCGTTTCCTTGGACTGTGGATTACTCGTTCCGGAGGACTTTAAACAGCTGGACAACACACAGATACTGCTCCCGGAGTTGTCAACGTTGCCGGTGAGACGGATCTGACTTTGTATATAGTAACGTTACACGCTGGACATAAAGACTTATGCACCTCGCTCACACAAACACACACACACACACACACGCACACACACACACACACATTCACGATTGAGTAAATGTTATTTTGGGTATATTTGTGTCTTGTTAATACACTGGTGATTTTGGCTTTACAATCTGATTTGTCTTGTGTTTTATACTCCTCCATAGTTTTGATTTATCAAATAGGAACGAGTGGTCCCATTTAATAGTGTAAACTCCACTAAGCTGTTTAGGGGAGTGTTACAATGTTTATGTGCATATTCAGAAAGACTTGCGAGCAGCAGCCCTTTTATTTGCTTCCTACACTATATGAATACAATTAGAATGTGGTTATATAGTTAGAATGTGGAAATTAAAGACACAGTGACATTTTACACATTTTACTTTATTTTAGACAGATTAGTTCTTACAAAATTAAAATAAAAGTGTGCAAAGACAAATAAATTACTAGAACAATAAAATGAAAATATAAAATGTGAAAACAACAATATAAAAAAAAGTGTATTTTTCAGTAACCTTTCCAAGAGCTGTGCCAACATGTACAATATATAAAGTACAAGTGTGGTAGTGCAAATGCTTCATTCAAGCGGCTGGTCATTGTGGCTACTTCTTGAACGACTGGACAAACTGTCCAAGAACAGACAGAAACCCAGTCTGAAAGTCCCTCTGCTTTCTTCCGCTTCTGACTGGTGGAATGCCAGCTCTTGCCTCCTCATCTCTCCTCGGCCTGGCTATCCAGTAACAGCTGCATATATTGGTCAGGCTGTTCTTGTCCATGCTGCAGGACGGCCCATCAAAAAAGTCACAGTCCTTTTTCCTTTTCCCTAAGTAGAAAGCTTGCACAGAAACACATGGAAATTAATACACAAGGCAACCATGAAACAATAGAAACCATCAATTAATTATTTAAAGTGTTTTCACTACAAATAATGAACAATTGTTTGGCCAGCTTGAACAATGCCCAGTGTGCAAATTTTATCATGGGCAATTTAAGTTTACAATTAAAAACAACAAAACCATTAAGGATTACACATCAGTTTTTAAATATATACACATTTTTGTCAGCTCTATAACGTACTGGTGACCGCGGGGGAAAACACGCTGGTCTCCGTTGCCTGCGATTCATCAGGGCCACTCGTTATGTCTGGAAAAGCACGTTGAAAAAAGTTACTGCAACGTGTTTAAACACTGCAACGAGTTTAATAGATGATACCAAGATGATATATTTACCTTCAACCCACTCGGATTCCTGGATGGTTTCCAACAACGCACTAGCCGAGTCTTTCGTTACCGCTGCGCCAGAAAAGGACGGTCTGTGTCCCAGCAACGCGTCCAGGCGGTCATACCACTTGTTGATACGCCGGTCGGAACCGCTCCGGTTGTTATGATCCTTTAATTTCTTGTAATCTTGTCTTAATTTCTTCAACTTCTCTCTGCACTGTTTTCCAGTGTGACTGGAACCGAGTCGATATCTTCAGGTATACCTTTTCATTGCGGGTCGCCGTTTCCAGTTCCCGCTGGATGTCCTCCTCCGCATATGCTCAATAAAGCCTGAACCTCGTCGTCGGTCCATCGGTCGAATTTGTTGTTGAACTCCATTGTTGCAAAAAAAATATTTACTGAACGCAAAACCCACAGAACTCACCTCGCAAAAGACTTGTAAATATGGCGGTGGAAAAAAAAAATAGCTGCGAGAGCTCAACCAATCAGCATGTTCAGCGCCCAAGTCCCACCCCCGAAAGTTCGCGAACCTTTCAAAAGTCCCACCTCGCAAGCAGGGCCGTTTGGAGGGGGAAATATTTACCCGGAACTTCATTTAGACCCTGGTTCCTGCGGTCGAAACACACCGAGTTCCCCCCCCAAAGTTCCTGGTTCCGGGGTAAAGTTCCTGCGGTGGAAACGCGGCTTATGGTGTCATCTGGTGTCAACTCAGATATTTGCATCATCGGAGGATTTTTTCCAGAAATAAAATCCATAATTCTCTCGTCTCAGGGGGATATGAAGGGGGAAAGTACCATAATTTGAATATACTACCGGGTTTCTACTGATACAAAGCTTAATGCTAAATCACTGAAGTAACCCTTAAAGTTCCTTCATTTCAACATTCAAACAAACATTTCTGCTGGAACATTCAGACTGGAACATACTTTCTGTGGAACAACCATTATTTTACAATTGCCACCTACTTCATTGTTCCTTCTAAGGCGGTCAATCAAGGATTGACATCTGTATGACGTAACATTCTGAACTCCATGGCTTTCCAAGTATTTACAGAATTCATCCCTCAAAGCTGTAACTAAGAATATGGCTCTTTGAAAAAGGGCTCATCTATCCTAGATATGAGTTGGTTCAGTGCTGCATCATATGGAGTGGTGGCAGTACTAGTCCTTTCCTGTGAACGAAGACGCTTTGTCAGGTAGTTGGCCATGCATTCCTTGTGGTACCGGAAGACCTCAGCAATCATCAGATATCAAATATCAGAACACTTGTTTCCATCAGGACCACAAATCTTGTGTAGTATCTCTTCATCTTCAAATTTGTTTGCTTTTTCCCAAACTGCATTCTGTCTGTCATAAGTGGCGATCAAAATGAGGGATCGATTCCCCCTGGTCGCACATGCTCTACTGATCTGCCTGCATTGTCACCATGGAATAATTGAAATGAGCTGGATGAAAGAGCTTGACTTCTGGCTTTTCAACTTTTTTCCTTGTCTGGTCAACAGTTTTATGATCTGTGTACCTCGTACAACATTGTGTGTGCCACAAAGTATTCCTCCTCAGAAAGTCACATTGAGGTTTCAGCCCATTGTCAAGTCTGTATGAGACATCATCCTTTCTGTTGGTTACAGCATATAGGAGGGAAGGGTAGCCTTGATTTGTCAGTTTCTGAAGAGGACCAGCGTCACTGTCTGTTTTCTGACATATTATGCAAGCAGTATAGTTGGGACTGAGCAGCTTTCTATTCAGCTGTTTGGTTGAGAACTCAGGCTTCATCCTTCATTCTTCTCCAATTCACATCACTCCTCTCCTGTTCACCCCTCTCCTCCTCTCATCCACGCTTCTCCTCTCTTGTTTAATTCTAAAATAAGATCAGAACCAAATCTGAAAATGGGAAATATTGTAACTGTACAATATTTATACGACTGTAACCCTTGTTCCCTGAAAAGGGAACGAGACACTGCATCTAACGACACTTTGGGGACGCTCCTAAGCATAGCGATCAAGCAGACGCTCCATGCGTCTCGTTCCCTTCTCAGGGAACAAGGGTTACAGTTGTAACCCGAGACGTTCCCTTTCGAAGGAACTCGCACTGCATCTAACGACACTTTGGGGAACGAATACCCACTAGGCCACACGAGAATCACGCCCAGCCTAGTGTGAAGCTGGAACCCAGGCACACTTAGGACGCGAGCACCCTTGTGCCAGGCGTCGCAGGGAGTTGCAGATTGTATAATCTAATGAAGGTGTGCGGGGTGGCCCACTCGGCTGCCTCGCAGATCCTCCTGAAGCGAGATTCGAGAAAGGAGGGCCACAGAGGATGCCATGTCTCTGGAATGAGCCCTCACGGCTATCAGTGAAGGCAAATTACGCACATGATAAGTCGTGGATATAGCCTGGACAATCCACTTACTGAGTGTCTGTTTTGACGCAGGCAGCCCTGTCTTGGATGAGCCAAAGCACACCAACAACTGGTCTGACTTCCTCCACTGGGAAGACTTCTCCAGATTAACTCTTTTTTCCAGAACTCTGCTCTGACCGGGCAGAGCAGGTGAAGTCTCCTTTCTCCCGCCGTCACGTGAGGTGGAGGATGGAGGGCCTAAAGAACCACTGACCGTGCCACACTCGATGGCACCTTGGGCACATAGCCCGGCCTTGGAAGTAAGATGACCTTAACTCCGCCAGGGGCAAACTCCAGGCAAGTTGGCGTAACCGACCCCGGTCCCCCACCCTCCTCAGTAAGTGATATCAAGAAGAAAGGCCACCTTAACCCCTAGGAGTCTGAGCTGTTTTGGGGCCCTTTAGAAGTTTTGACATGGGTATCACACATAGTTTAATAAATCATAAATTCTTGTGGCAGAGAATATAGATCCTTTGTTCTGTTGCTCTCTGTCACATAGGCCTACCTGCAGCTCATTCATTATGCAGCTCATTAATGCGAGTCCTTTATCTCAGGTGCTATCTCATCATTATTCATTAGATACCACGCCTCCTCGCATATTGGCTTTGTGAAGAGAAACTGTCTTACAAATTTTAAATCAGTGTATTGTTTTATGTGAATGAGTAGGCTCAATGATTCTCACATCAATTTGAAGAAAAAACTCTATGCAAATACAGACAGGAGTCAAAAGTCTTGGGAACAGATATCTATTGTGTGTTTTGAGGGCTTAATTTTAAAACAATTTTTTAGTTTTTTCAAAATCTGTGCATAAACATTTTTCTCTCAAAAATACAAGCATGTACATACATGTTGCTCACATATTATGGTAGCCCAGTTTGTGCTGAATACAGTGTAATAACACTTTTGCCATTAATGTGTTTATAAGCATCTGAAAAAAACACAAATGTCAGAGGCTGGGGATAACTTCGAGGCCCTTGCTAAAGCGGAGACAGACATCGCTGCGCTAAAAGCAACCAACGAAGCGCTGTTAGACCGCTTAGACGACCTGGAAAATCGTTCACGCAGGGCAAATCTTCGGATCATAAATGTTCCCGAGGACAGCGAAATCGGAAAGGACATGATCAAGTTCACCTCGGATCTGCTAAAAGATGTTCTGGGAGACCAGGTGTTCGAGAAGCCACCAGAACTGGAGAGAGCACACCGCGCATTGGCGCCCCAACCCAGGGACGGCCGGCCTCCAAGACCCATCATCGTCTGCTTTCATCGATTCCAGGAGAAGGAACGAGCTTTGCGCTGGGCCAGGCAACACGAACTGCAGTACCGAGGGACAACGGTCAGAATTTACCCTGATCTAAGCGCGGCACTTTCTAAGAAGCGCGCTGCCTTCAAGAACATTAAAACAATGTTATATCAGAAAGGGATCCGTTTCAGATTTCTCTATCCTGCCCGCCTGCGATTCACACACGATGGGGAAACCCTCACTTTCGAGTCAGCATCCGAAGCAGGCCCGTCGCGACAAGGCAGGCAAACCAAGCAATTGCTTGGGGCCCCGAGCTGGCCTGGGGCCCCAAGACACCGACAGGTTAAGAATAAAATGAAACGACAAACTGTGTGAGCGCCCCATTGATAGTCAATGCAGTAAAGTGCAATGACACTGTTATCGGGATCCCCCTTAAAAGGCCCCCTCTCAGTAGTCGCTGACAGCAGCCAGCCAACCACGCGATCTCTGCTGCGGCAAAATACAAAACATCCTCGGATTTGAAGCGGAATTTTATGCTTCAGGAAGCCAGAAAAGAAAATAGAGAAAGGAAGAGGGGGATAAGAAAAAAAACAAGATAGTGGTATGTGATAAATTACACTGGATAAAATAGCTCTACTTGTCTTGTACAAAAATGGTGTACAATGGTGTACAAAAAATGTGTAGCCCGAGAAAGTCCCAAAATTGTGCAGAATTTGGATAATATCATTTATACATGATAGAGGATCTGAAATGTAAAGAAGCAAGTCATCCGCATATAATGAGAGCTTGTGTTCTACACCCCATCTGTTTATGCAAAAAAATGGTGTACAAAAAAGTTTGCAGCAGGTAGGCTAGCAAAAATATGTTTATGTTAGCTATCGTTACCTGCCTGACGGCAAATGCTGCTTGTAACGAACAGTTAGAGCAACTTTTTTTTTTCGAACAGACGAAATTACATGAGATTGCTATAGCTTTGTAATATGTTTTGATGAAAGTGGCATAGCATGCTATACTAACTATTATTATAAACATTATTTAACCAGAAAGAGGCAGAGGAACATTATTTTTTTCATAGCTTATCTTAGTGTGCTAGTGTCGGGATATATACGGTAGTGACAGTTTGCAAATATGACATTATTTTTATAAGTTACCAATGGATCTTGAACAATTACTTTATTCTGTGGCAATTTTTACACTGTTACATTTTGAAGTACAGTATCAGGACAACCCACATGTTTTACTGGTACTGTTTATTAACTATTTATCAAGGTATTATAGTCATCTGTTGCAACTTTATAATAACCATCTAGATAATGTTTATAGACAGTTTACAAACCAACTAGTAACCCTTAAGTATTCCCAAAGTGTTAGGAATATCTGGTCCGTCTATCTATGTAATGTTTATAGATGTTTTAAAAATGTTTAAAGGTTTACAATTTTTTTTTAATGATACAGTGGTGTTTTTTGCAAATGTTTTCAAATTTTATGGACAGTATATGCAACAACAGTATTTGCACTGTCTCTATGTCCATTTTGCTTGGGGCCCCCAAATTTCTTCAAACGGCCCTGATCCGAAGCCGAAAACTTTTTCAAACAACGGATCGACGTGACTGCCGCTACCGAGTAACGTTAATCTTTGTTAACTGCAGCCTAACTAACTGATTTAAAGGGCTAGGAATGCTTTACACAAGAGAGGAATACTTTCACTTTCGAGTCAGCACCTGGAGCCGAAAAACTTTCTCAAACGCGACTGCCGCTGCCGGGGAGTAACGTTATTCATTGATAACTAACGTTACAGGCTAAATGACTGAATGAAAGGTATGCACACACGTCTACTGCAGTGACAGTTTTTTTTTCTTTCTTCTTTACTATGACGGAGTATTTACTTGTCACTGTTTGGGAGGACAATGTTATCAAAAACGCTGGTGAATGGAATGATAATGACAGTCTACGGTTTTGCTCGGGATCGTTTTGTCAAAGACATCGGAAGATGGACTATAAGTGACCTCCCCCAAACTTTTCTTTTTTCTCAGTTTTACTTTCTATTTCACTTATCTTTTTTCTGTGTGCCTGTCTGAAAATAGTTCATATTTACACACTGTTATGATGTTGAAGGATAAGTCGTCGGTTGGCTCAACAGTTGAGCAGTTAGTTACGAGTTACTGGGAGTGCAATTGGGTGATAGGAGTCCTGCAGCTTGCCTCAGTTGGGGAGGCAAACATAGGAAAGAGTGTTTTAATGTTCATGGGTTGGTTAACTGCCGCATTGATCGTTTGTTTGTTTTGTTTTTTGTTTTTCTTCATTAGACGTTTTTTTTTTTCATCCCATCATAGTGAACTATTTCCAACTTTTTGAGCAGAGGAATGTCCGGAAAGTCATGTATTAGATTTACATCATGGAATGTTAAAGGTCTTAATGGTCCTGTAAAGAGGTCAAAAATATTTTCGCATCTTAAGCGTCTTAAACCCGATATAATCTTCCTCCAAGAGACACATTTACTCAATTCAGACCATCTTCCGTTGCAGAAACCATGGGTGGGACACATTTTTCATTCTAAATTCAATGCTAAGGCAAGAGGAACAGCTATAATAATACACAAAAAAAATCAGTTTTCTGCCTCTAATGTTATTGCTGATCCTCAGGGCCGTTATATCATGGTGTCTGGGAAACTATTTAACACCCAGGTCTTGCTGGTGAATATATATGGCCCCAATTGGGACGATAAGAATTTTGTACTTAAGTTGATTGCGGCTTTACCCAGCTTTAACACACACTACCTGATTTTAGGTGGTGATCTAAACTGTGTAATGGACCCAAATTTGGACCGTTCCAACCCGAAACCACAGGTCCCTTCTAAAATGGCGAGTGAAATGTCAGCCTTTTTTAACCAGACTGGCTGTGTAGACCCCTGGCGTTTCTACAATCCCCATAATAAGGTTTTTTCTTATTTCTCACATGTACACCATTGCTATTCGAGAATTGATTATTTCTTCATAGACAAAAACCTCCTCCCTTCAGTAAAGGGAGTGGAATACTCCGCTATCGTAGAATCCGATCATGCGCTCCTTACTGTTAGATCTCTCCTTTCCATCTAACTTCTCAAACTACATATGGCGACTAAAGTCATCACTGCTGTCAGACAAATCATTTTGTCAACATGTATCCTCTTCAATTGACAACTTTTTACAATTTAACTCAACAGAGCAAATCTCCCCCACTCTTCTTTGGGAGACATTAAAAGTAGTGCTTAGGGGGGACATTATATCTTACACAGCATTTATCAACAGAGAGCGAGAAAGGAAAAGGCAACAGCTAATTGAGAGAATTTCCAAAATTGATAATCAGTACTCTTCTTCTCCTACACCAGAACTTCTCAAAGAAAGGATTGATCTTCAGACCAAATATAATTTAATTTCATCAAGCCAAGCAGAACAGCTTATTCTTCGGTCACAGGGTTTTTTCTATGAACACGGTGACAAGGCTGGTCGACTCTTAGCCCATCAACTTAAATCAAGGTCTTCAGCACAACATATTTCCCAAATTGCAGATGAGACTGGAGATCTAACAATTGATCCCCTTACTATTAATAACATTTTTATGAACTTTTATTCCAGCCTTTATAAATCAGAAACCCCTAAAGATCAATCTAAATTGGTAGAGTTTTTTGATCAAATAAATGTTCCCACTATTTCATTAGAATATAAAAAAGACTTAGATCATCCCCTCCAGCTGCAAGAAATATCTGCAGCCATAGCAGCCTTGCAAAGTGGCAAGACCCCGGGGCCCGACGGCTTCCCGATTGAATTCTATAAGAAGTTTTCTTCTAAATTAGCTCCACTCCTGCTCAAAATGTTTGAACACTCTCTATCTCAAGGAGCTCTGCCAAAGTCCCTTACTGAAGCACTGATTACACTATTATTGAAGCCTGAGAAAGATCCAACACAATGTAGCTCATATCGACCAATCTCTTTGCTAAATGCAGATGTTAAAATTTTAGCTAAATTACTAGCTCTCCGATTAGAGTCTCCCTTAGTTAATATCATTTCAGCTAATCAGACAGGTTTCATAAAAGGTTGGCACATTTTCTCTAACATCCGTCGTCTCTTAAATGTTCTTTACACCCCTTCATCCCAGGACACCCCCGAAATTGTAATATCACTAGATGCCGAAAAGGCATTTGATCGGGTGGAATGGGACTACCTTTTTTTTGCTATGGATAGGTTTGGTTCGGCCCAAGATTTATAGAGTGGACCCGTCTCCTTTATACTTCTCCTCTTGCTTCAGTGATTACTAATAAATGTCGTTCCAAAAAAATTTTTTTGTCAAGGGGTACTAGACAGGGATGCCCACTTAGCCCCCTTCTGTTTACAATCGCAATCGAACCACTATCTCTGATATTAAAATCCACACCTTCATTTCATGGCATAAACAGATGGGGTGTAGAACACAAGCTCTCATTATATGCGGATGACTTGCTTCTTTACATTTCAGATCCTCTATCATGTATAAATGATATTATCCAAATTCTGCACAATTTTGGGACTTTCTCGGGCTACAAATTGAATATTACTAAAAGTGAATGCATGCCTGTTAACACACTTGCTAGGCAAATACCCGACTCTGTGTTTCCCTTTCGCTTGGCTAGATCTGTGTTTAAATATCTAGGTATCAATATTGCACACACCTTTAAAGGACTATATGAAAATAATTTTACTCCTCTTTTGATTAAACTCAAATCTGATCTTCAAAAATGGAAGATCCTTCATCTAACCCTAGCTGGCAGGGTGAACTGTGTTAAAATGACAGTTCTTCCAAGATTCTTATATCTATTCCAGTGCCTTCCCATCTTTCTACCCAAAGCCTTTTTTAATAGATTAGACAAATCTATTTCCAGTTTTATATGGGATGGGAAAACTCCTAGGATTCGGAAAGAGTTTTTACAGGAAAATAGGAGAGATGGTGGGTTAGCTCTACCTAATTTTTTATATTATTATTGGGCGGCTCAAGTTCAAAAAATAGCCTACTGGATGCACTCATCAGGAACTAATGATTGGTGTAAAACAGAATCTAAATCCTGCACAGCAACCTCTTTACAAGCCCTAGTATCATCTTGCCTACCTATTAAAACAGCACAATATACATCAAATCCGGTTGTTCATTCTACTCTTAAAATATGGACTCAGTTACGCCAACACTTGCAGTTAAGACAAGCACTTCTGTCTCAAAGTCCAGTATGCAATAACCACAAATTTGTCCCCGCCAAACTTGACTCTGCATTTAAACAATGGCAAGAAAAGGGCATTGCTCAGTTTAGTGATCTCTATATTGATGGTCTTTTTGCTAGTTTTAATGATCTGTGTTCCAAGTTCAATCTTAATCAAGCTGACCTTTTTCGTTACTTTCAAATACGTCATTTTGTGAACGCCCAAAGCCCATCATTTCCATACACGCCATCCAAGTCTCCTGCAGACTCTCTGTTTGAAGTTCCCTTCCACCTACAAGGTTTTATTTCAAGAATATATACAATTCTTTTGGCTTTAAAAAGTGTAGGAACGGACAAGATTAAAAGTGGCTGGGAGAAAGAGCTTGGCACAGTATTTTCTGAGGAATTTTGGAGAAGTGCCCGAAGTAGAGTGAACGGTAGCACCTCCTGTGCCCGACTGAATTTAATACAGTTCAAGGTTCTGCACCGCATTCACCTAAGCAGAACACGGATTGCTTCTTTTAATCCTTCTTTCGACAAGACCTGTATAAGATGTCACAATGGAGAAGCAGATCTGACTCATATGTTCTGGGCATGCCCCAAACTTAATTTCTATTGGTCAACCATATTTGACACACTTTCCAAAGTATGTGAAATACAATTGAAGCCATGTGCTGAATTTGCAATTTTTGGCGCCCCAGGTGATAAAACAAGTCTGACTCAGAGACAACTAAATATTCTGGCTTTTGCATCCTTATTGGCTCGCAGAAGGATTCTATTGCATTGGAAATCTGCAGTCCCACCTAAGGCATCTCAGTGGCTTCAGGATTTGATGTTGTACATACACTTGGAAAAGATTAAATATTCAATTAGAGGTTCTCAGAAATTCTTTCATGTCTGGCAACCATTATTATCATATTTCTCATCCATAAATGTACTTCCTGATGAGTAACAATATTTAAATGTATACTGTAACCTTTTCTTTTTCATACACCTCCCTATTTGGTGATTCTGTGGTGTTTGATGCTTGGTACCTTTGTATATAAGCATGGTGTATGTTGCTCATTGATGCACCACTTTTACACCTTTTGATTGTGGTATCCAACTATCTATCTATTATTATTTCTATTTTATTTACTTTTTTATTTATTTATTTACTTTTTTGTTTATTTATTTTACTTTTTTTCCTAATATTTAAACTTTGTAAACATGTACTATAACTGTTTAATTCTTGTCTAAGGCAGTTTGTTCAGGGGTGGTTGGGGAGGGTTTAAGGGGAAAAAAAAATATGTCAAAACACAGTACCTGTACAAGTAACAGCTTCTGTCATTGGAATAAAATATAATAAAATAAAATTAAAAAAACTTTCGTGGGACTTTTGGCTTGTAATTGGAATCAGAAGAGAAGTCAATGAGTGTGCATTGTAAGTTAGTGTTTAAGGACTCTTGGGCCAAAAATATGTTCAGTAGGTCAAATATGGACTTCTGTACAGCCATAACATGTAAAAAAAAAAAAAAAAACTTTTGTAAAACTTTTGGCCAGATATGAGAATTAGAAGGTTAGTCAAAATGATTATGTAAAGTAAGTTAGTGTTTAAGGACTCTTGGGCCAAAATATGTTCTGTAGGTCAAATATGGACTTCTGTACAGCCATAACGTGCACATTTTTTTAATTTTAAATCAAATAAAAAATAAAAATTAAAAACCTTTCGTGGAACTATTGGCTAGTAATTGGAATCAGAAAGGAAGTCATTGAGTATGTATAGTAATTTCGTCTTTAAGGACTCCTGGGCTAAAAATATGTTCAATAGGTCAAATATGGACTTCTGTAAAGCAATCACGTATATTTTTTTCTTTTTTAAACTTTAAAGAAAACTTTTGTGGAACTATTTGCTAATGGGAATCAGAAGGGAAGTCAATGGGTATGTTTAGAAAGTTTGTGGGCCAATAATATGTTCAGTAGGTCAAATATGGACTTTTGTACAGCCATAACATGTAAATAAAATTAAATTAAAAAACCTTTTTTGGATATTTTGGCTAGTAATGGGAATCAGAAGAGAAGTATATATATATATTAATAAGATAAAAATGAATAATTAAAAAAAAAATTTGTGGGACTTTTGGCTTGTAATTGGAATCAGAAGAGAAGTCAATGAGTATGTATAACAAGTTAGTGTTTAAGGACTCTTGGGCTAAAAATATGTTCACTAGGTCAAATATGGACTTCTGTACAGCCATAACATGTAAATTAAATTAAAAAACCTTTTGTGGATCTTTTGGCTAGTAATGGGAGTCAGAAGAGAAGTCAAAGAGTATGTATAGTAATTTAGTGTTTAAGGACTCTTGTGACAAAATTAAGTTCACTAGGTCAGATATGGACTTTTACAGCCATAACATGTATTAAAAATAAAAATAAAAAAAATAAATAAAAACACTTGTAAAACTTTTGGCCAGAAATGAGAAACAGAAGGTTAGTCAAAATGAGTATGTAAATTAAGTTAGTGTTTAAGGACTCTTGGGCCAAAATATGTTCTGTAGGTAAAATATGGACTTCTGTACAGCCATAACATGTAATTTTTATTTTATTTTAAATAAAATAAAAATTAATAATTAAAAACCTTTTGTGGAACTATTGGCAAGTAATTGGAATCAGAAAGGAAGTCATTGAGTATGTATAGTAATTTCATCTTTAAGGACTCTTAAGGACTCCAAAAATATGTTCAGTAGGTCAAAAATGGACTTCTGTACAGCCAAAACATGTAAAATAATAATAATAATAATAAAGAATTATAAAATAAAAATTAATAATTAAAAACTTTTTGTGGGACTTTTGGCTTGTAATTGGAATCAGAAGAGAAGTCAATGAGTATGTTTAACAAGTTAGTGTTTAAGGACTCTTGGGCTAAAAAATATGTTCAGTAGGTCAAATATGGACTTCTGTAAAGCAATAACGTATATTTTTTTCTTTTCTAAACTTTAAAAAAAACTTTTGCGGAACTTTTTGCTAGTAATGGGAATCAGAAGGGAAGGCAATGGGTATGTTTAGTAAGTTTGTGGGCCAAAAATATGTTCAGTAGGTCAAATATGGACTTCTGTACAGCAAAAACATGTTAAAAAAAAGAATATTAATAAAATAAAAATTAATAATTAAAAACTTTTTGTGGGACTTTTGGCTTGTAATTGGAATCAGAAGAGAAGTCAATGAGTACTGTCACGGGGTGAGGAATCACACGACAAGGCAGGTTGAGTGCAAAAGGCCCCGGAGGGTGGATTTTATTTACAGTGCTCGTGATAGTGAGAAAACAGTCAGTGAGCCAGTGCGTGGTGGCTGGTGAATCCTCGTGCTCTGTGGTGCTCGATCCTGGTGAAAGTGGGTGTCCAAGGTGCTCCAGTGAAGTGGGCTGTCAGTCACTCGCTGCTTTCTAGGAGACCAATAAAGAGAAAGGTTAGTCCAGCAGTACATTCAGCTCGAGACCAGAGTCTGTCTGTCTGCTCATCCATTGCTGCTTATATGCCTCCGGGCTGATGAGGTGCAGCTGTGACCGATCAGCCCATGGTGATGACGTGCAGGTGTGTTGTTGCCAGGGCGACGCTGATTCCTCTGGGTGGACTCGTCACAGTATATATAGTAATTTAGTGTTTAAGGACTCTTGTGACAAAATTAAGTTCAGTAGGTCAGATATGGACTTCTTTAAAGCCATAAACTGTATAATTTTTTTATTTTTAAATAAATAAATAAAAACTTTTGTGGAACATTTTGTTAGTAATGGGAATCAGAAGGGAAGTCAATGGGTATATTAAGTAAGTTTGTGTTTAAAGACTCTTGGGCCAAAAATATGTTCAGTAGGTCAAATATGGATTCTTAAAAACCTTTTATAAAACTTTTGGCCAGAAATGAGAATCAGAAGGTTAATCAAAATGAGTATGTAAAGTAAGTCAATTTTTAAGGACTCTTGGGCCAAAAATATGTTCTGTAGGTCAAATAATGACTTCTGTAAAGCCATAACATGTAATTGTTATTTTATTTTAAATAAAATAAAAATGAATCATTAAAAACCTTTCGTGGAACTATTGGCTAGTAATTGGAATCAGAAGAGAAGTCATTGAGTATATATATTTATTTCGTGTTTAAGGACTCTTAAAGGGGCTATATGCGTTTTTCTGAAATTTAAACTCGTGACTGACACCTGTGGCCAAAAAACAGAACTGCTCTTATTTTCTGCTCGCTCTCGCAGCGGTGGTGACGTCACATCCGCAGACAGCGCGGGAAAAAATGACCCGCCAGAAAATAGGAAACATAGGATACCGGCTTATAGGTGCACTGTGAGCGGACAAGGTGTCAGTATGCTCATCAGGAGATGTTTGAGTCATAAATGGTAAAATAAAAAGGCTATTGTTACGTTTATTTTGGGAAAAAAGTTGCATATAGCCCCTTTAAGGACTCCAAAATTATGTTCAGTATGTCAAATATGGACTCCTGTACAGCCATAACATGTAAATAAAAACAATAATAATAATTGGAATTATTATTTGGCTTGTAATTGGAATCAGAAGAGAAGTCAATGATTGTGTATTGTAAGTTAGTGTTTAAGGACTCTTGGGCCAAAATGTGTTCTGTAGGTCAAATATGGACTTCTGTACAGCCATAACGTGCACATTTTTTTTTTTTTTAAATCAAATAAAAATTAAAAATTAAAAACCTTTCGTGGAACTATTGGCTAGTAATTGGAATCAGAAAGGAAGTCATTGAATTTTTTGCTAGTAATGGGAATCAGAAGGGAAGGCAATGGGTATGTTTAGTATGTTTGTGGGCCAAAAATATGTTCAGAAGGTCAAATATGGACTTCTGTACAGCCATAACATGTAAATAAAATTAAATAAAAAAACCTTTTGTGGATCTTTTGGCTAGTAATGGGAATCAGAAGAGAACTCAAAGAGTATGTATAGTAATTTAGTGTTTAAGGACTCTTGTGACAAAATTAAGTTCAGTAGGTCAGATATGGACTTCTGTAAAGCTATAAACTGTATAATTTTTTTATTTTTAAATAAATAAATAAAAACTTTTGTGGAACATTTTGTTAGTAATGGGAATCAGAAGGGAAGTCAATGGGTATGTTAAGTAAGTTTGTGTTTAAAGACTCTTGGGCCAAAAATATTTTCAGTAGGTCAAATATGGACTTCTGTAAAGCCATAACATATATATATATATATATATATATATATATATATATATAAAAAAAAAATTTTTACTTTAAAAAACACTTTTGTGGAAAAATTTTCTATAATATAGTATATATATATATAATAATATATAATATATAATATATATATATAATAAATATAGCTGCAAGCAGCCATTAACGGGGCCAAGCGCAACAGAAGCAAACAAGGAAGATAGCAGCAGACCAACTGAAAAAATTAGTAAAGACGTTTGAAGCAAAACAGTTAAAACACCACATTAAAACATTGAGTTGTATAGTGCCAATGTCATGTTTTGTTCTATTTTAGCGCCACCAAGAGGCACAATCCTACAATTTTTTGTATGTGTCATCGGAGTGAGTCCATACATGTGTGTGTCAATTTTGGTGAAAATATCTCATTTTGTTTTGGAGTTATAGACATTTATATGAAAAAAACATGTAAAAAATGACTGACACTTGACTTTGATTGGATTTTACTACCCCTTACTATCAATATTTTGACATTTGGGCTTTAACATATAGCTATCGACCTATGTTTTCGATTTTCTGACGCTGGTTTCGTCTCAATCGGACTAGCGGTTTCGAAGATATCAGCTAACGTTTTTAAAGCGCCAAATTACCGCGCTGCACAAACCATACGGCGAAACCTGGCAATTCTGGTATCGTTGGACTCGGCAAGGATTCAGGAGACAAAAAAAGTTAGTCCCATGAAAATAAGTCAACCCCACCCAAAGTTATAAGCGTTTGAAAAAAAAATTATCCACTAGGTGGCGCTGTTTCGAAACTTGCCAGGCTACTTCCGGTTCTCGTGCTGATGACCCATACCGAGTTTCGTAACAATCCGTTCATGCGTTCATAAAATACAGCATTTTAGTACATAATTCAAAATGGCCGACAGTCAAAATGGCCGATATGGTAAAATTGGATATCAGACGACTCGGCATGCCGTCCTGAATCTAACGAGACCACTTTTATGATTTTTGGACAAACAATTCAGAAGTTATAAGCAAAAATAGCCATTTTTCGTATCTCTGGACCAGTAGGTGGCGCTGCGCCGAAACGCTGCATGTTGCCTCAGGTCATGCTTGTGATGACTTGTACTAAGTTTGGTTTGAATTAGTGCTGTCAGTTAAACGCGTTATTAACGGCGTTAACGCAAACCTATTTTAACGGCGTCAATTTTTTTATCGCGAGATTAACGTTCTTTTTGGTCTAACAAACTTTGTAGTTTTTTCACATGCTGTTGCAACAACTAGTAACGTTAGAAAAACTACAACACCACTCCGGATGTAGCTAGACCGGAAACAAAACATCAGGCACGCTGCGGCTGCCCGCACTCGTTTGGGCCATTAAAAGAGTAGACGTGGATGGCAAGCGTGAGACGCCGAAATGAGAAACGTATTAAGCCATGGTTTAACTCAGGGGTCTTCAACTAAAAGTGCTTGTCTTGAGCGCTGCTTTCTGCTCTGATGGTGCGTAGCCTACACACCAGACGCGAATGAAGCGTTTTGCGCGAGTGATTTAAGTCAATGCAAAGACGCAAATAGACATTCTGCGGCGCGGATTAAGCGGTGTGCATGTCGCGTCATTCGCGTCCGGTGTGAGCGCACCATCAGTCTCTTCTTCACTGCATGCTTGACCGCGCGTCTGGGTCTGAACGTAGTAACAGTGAGCATTGCAACGTTAACTGTTTCATTATGTCAAAAGGCTTCGCGGTCCGGATGGACGCATCTCGCGGTCCGGATTCGGACCGGAGTTCACTAGTTGGCGACCCCTGGTTTAACTGCACTATAGGCGGAGTCCTAGTTTACCTTGCATGTGCACTTTGTAATTTTATTTTGTATCACCCTGTTTTGATCCCTTAGAAAGGGCTGTTGAAGGGGCTGTTTGTGCAACAAAGTATTTGTTTCACCCTTTTATTGATGGGCAGTGTTACATTGTGTGAGATTATTTGCTCCAAGTGAGAATGTTGGTGTGAAATCGAACACTAAAGTATGCCAATGTTGTTTTCAATAAAACAAACATTTGAACAAAGCAAGCCGATCCACTTTTCTATGTTGATAAGAGCATTAAAATAAGAAAAAATAATGGGACAAAAAGAAATCAAGGGACATTTAGAATAAATAAAAATGTGCGATTAATTGTGATTAATTGTGAGTTAACTATGACATTAATGCGATTAATCGCGATTAAATATTTTAATCGTTTGACAGCACTAGTTTGAATACAATAAAGCGTTGCGGAGATATTGCCTTAAGTGTGTTTTTTCAAGCGTTACGTAAAATTTGTTTGCGTGTTAATCAAAAACGATTTAACGAATCAACTTGAATTCCATGTTTTTTTGTCAACCCTGTCTGGAGAGGATCTGGTTCAATTTTCGTGAAAATAGGACCAACGGCCTAGGACGAGTTCGAAAAAGTTGGGTTTCGGTTAATTCAAAATGGCGGGAACATTGTAATGACGGAAATGACGTCATAGGGTGCGATCGAATCGGCTTGAACCAATGAATCGAAATAAAAAAAGATTTTGTTTCTAGCCCTTATGGTTCAAAAGTTATTAGCATAAGTTTTTATTAGCAAAACATAAGTCAAACTTTGGACAGGTGGTGGCGCTAGAGAGATTGATTTAGAGACTCCAAAATTGGTGTGGGTACTATTGGTAATGACCTCTATCAGTGTACCAAATTTCATAATTTTCCCGCAAACGGTTCTATGGGCTGCCATAGACTTCCATGGCGGAATAATAATAATAAGAAATCTAACGATTACAATAGGTGCCTCCGCACCTTCGGTGCTTGGCCCCTAATAATAATTTATTAAAAAACTTTTGTGGGACTTTTGGCTTGTAATTGGAATGGTAAATGGACTGCATTTATATAGCGCTTTTAACAGACCAATGGCCATCCAAAGCGCTTTACACATTGCCTCACATTCACCCATTCACACATATATATATTGATAAGATAAAAATTAATAATTAAAAAAAAAAATTGTGGGACTTTTGACTTGTAATTGGAATCAGAAGAGAAGTCAATGAGTATGTATAACAAGTGTTTAAGGACTCTTGGGCTAAAAATATGCTCAGTAGGTCAAATATGGACTTCTGTGAAACAATAACATATTTTCTTTTCTAAACTTTAAAAAAAAACTTTTGTGGAACTTTTTGCTAGTAATGGGAATCAGAAGGGAAGGCAATGGGTATGTTTAGTAAGTTTGTGGGCCAAAAATATGTTCAGTAGGTCAAATATGTACTTCTGTACAGCCATAACATGTAAATAAAATTAAATAAAAAAACCTTTTGTGGATTTTTTGGCTAGTAATGGGAATAAGAAGAGAAATCAAAGAGTATGTATAGTAATTTAGTGTTTAAAGACTCTTGTGACAAAATTAAGTTCAGTAGGTTAGATATTGACTTCTGTAAAGCCATAACATGTAATTTTTATTTTATTTTAAACAAAATAAAAATGAATCATTAAAAACCTTTCGTGGAACTAGTGGCTAGTAATTGGAATCAGAAGAGAAGTCATTGAGCATAAATATTTATTTCGTGTTTAAGGACTCTTAAGGACTTCCAAATTATGTTCAGTATGTCAAATATGGATTCCTGTACAGCCATAACATGTAAATAAAAAAAATAAAAACAATAATAATAATAATAATTTATTAAAAAACTTTCGTGGGACTTTTGGCTTGTAATTGGAATCAGAAGAGAAGTCAATGAGTATGTATAACAAGTTAGTGTTTAAGGACTCTTGGGCTAAAAAATTTGTTCAGTAGGTCAAATCAACACAGTCTCACTCCCACTCGTCACATATTGACGCTTGGTCAGGACCCCTCGTCGTCACTTTTTTACGTACAGGGTACCCCTTGAAAGGCATTTTTCGACGTCCAGGGTACTCCAGTGATTCCAATGAGACACCTTTGTCGTCATACACAGACGTGTTGGGCATGTGAATGTTATCATGATGTAACTATTTATTGGGTTATAATTTTTCCATTATGACATGTTGGAGTATGATTCTCAATTTAATCAGCCAGCATTATTTTATTTACATTTATTGATTTGTATTTACGCTATTCAGACACGTTTGAAAGTAGCCCAACCCCGCCCCTTAACCTACCCATTTGCGTTATATGATATAAAACACAGAATATAACAGACAACATGCACACTTTATTGAAAAATGTCAAGTATTCCAACTGTTCCGAGGCCAAACGATTGATTTGTGTGAAGAAAAGACCCAAAAGCGATCTGCGTTTCCATCCGCACCGCGGCGTCATAGTGAAGACGCCATAGGTACGGCCATACCCCTCGGCGTCAGTCTATAGACGAACTGGGAACTCCATTGCTTTCAATGGGAAACCTTTGCCGGTATTCAATCGGTATGAAATCTCGCTGAAGAAGTCTCATTCAGAATACATTGCGATGTTTGGCATTAGTGCAGGTGTGCCACATGTTGGTGAGTAGCCATGAATGTTTGATATAAAGTATTTTCTCTCGTTATTGATCAGATTATGTTCAGTCACTGCATTATATCTTTCATTTCCACTCAGGCTTGGCATTTATTTGCTTTCTAAATCAACACACCTTGCTAATAGGGCGATTAAACACTGTCACGTGACGTGCTATAGACCTTTTAAACAGTTATTCATATTTAATAATAACAATTAGTGTAGTTCCAACGTGGCATTTGTAGTAGAAGCACAATAAAAACAACACTTGCCATGCTTTTAGCTGTAACCTTAGTTGTAATGTGATGTTTGTTGTTAATAGACAGTAACCACAACACTTACCATGCTTTTACCACAGTATTGGTAGTTTAAATGTGATGTTTGTTGTAAATAGACAGTAACCACAACACTTACCATGCTTTTACCACAGTATTGGTAGTTTAAATGTGATGTTAGTTGTAAATAGACAGTAACCACAACACTTACCATGCTTTTACCACAGTATTGGTAGTTTTAATGTGATGTTTGTTGTAAATAGACAGTAACCACAACACTTACCACAGTATTGGTAGTTTTAATGTGATGTTTGTTGTAAATAGACAGTAACCACAACACTTACCATGCTTTTACCACAGAATCGGTAGTTTTAATGTGATTTTTGTTGTAAATAGACAGTAACCACAACACTTACCATGCTTTTACCACAGAATCGGTAGTTTTAATGTGATTTTTGTTGTAAATAGACAGTAACCACAACACTTACCATGCTTTTACCACAGTATTGGTAGTTTAAATGTGATGTTTGTTGTAAATAGACTGTAACCACAACACTTACCATGCTTTTACCACAGTATTGGTAGTTTAAATGTGATGTTTGTTGTAAATAGACAGTAACCACAACACTTACCATGCTTTTGCCACAGTATCGGTAGTTTTAATGTGATGTTTGTTGTAAATAGACAGTAACCACAACACTTACCATGCTTTTACCACAGTATTGGTAGTTTAAATGTGATGTTTGTTGTAAATAGACAGTAACCACAACACTTACCATGCTTTTACCGCAGTATCGGTAGTTTAAATCTGATGTTTGTTGTAAATAGACAGTAACCACAACACATACCATGCTTTTACCACAGTATTGGTAGTTTTAATGTGATGTTTGTTGTAAATAGACAGTAACCACAACACCTACCATGGTTTTACCACAGTATTGGTAGTTTAAATGTGATGTTTGTTGTAAATAGACAGTAGCCACAACACTTACCATGCTTTTACCACAGTATCGGTAGTTTTAATGTGATGTTTGTTGTAAATAGACAGTAACCACAACACTTACCATGGTTTTACCACAGTATTGGTAGTTTAAATGTGATGTTTGTTGTAAATAGACAGTAACCACAACACATACCATGCTTTTACCACAGTATTGGTAGTTTTAATGTGATGTTTGTTGTAAATAGACAGTAACCACAACGCTTACCATGCTTTTACCACAGTATTGGTAGTTTTAATGTGATGTTTGTTGTAAAATCCAAATATTGTGATGTAAATAGTACTTTGTCCTGTATATAATGTATGTGTTATATATTATGACTTTTTCTCTTTCTTTTTTTTTAACCTGAAAAGACCAAAAGGGCCTTTCGGACTCAGTCAGCCCATTCTTGTTCATGGAAAAGTAATGGAGAAGACCGAAAGCAGCAACAGCATATATTTGCAATGGTAAGTATGTGTTGGTTTGAACTCTTTATCAAGCATTTGTTGTTTCTTAAACATATTCTTACAAACCCCATGGCTCAATCAGTAAGAACACACTCTCCAAGTCTTAATAATTCACAAGATTTAACAAGCTGTCAAATTCATATGATACTCGTACATATTTGTACAAATACTCGTTCATAATCCTGCAGCTTTTACTCCGACTCCTTCCATTGGCTACAGCCTCAATTCCTGTACATATTTATCATGATTTTTGTAAATCAGTTGCGCCCCTTCTTGGAAAGCAGTCCCAGAAAGAAAAGTTTATATTAGGTCCAATGTATTCTTTAAAATGATTACAAATTGGGCCATTGGGGAGGTCTCTTCACACCTCATGACCTACCTCTGTTTGGAAGAGTGGAAATGCTTACATAACATCAGATATTCAATTATTTTGTCATCAGTTGCACTGCTGATAACGTCCCATTTGCATGTAAATTATTCACGTGATCAAAAGATCAAGTGAATAATCAACTTTTTTTAACAAATTCATATGTGCTATTAAAAATATACTTTTAATAATGGAAATGCACACCTATCAGTGAACTTGTTACATAAATTTAACATTTAATTATGCAACACTTTTTACAGAAGGAAATCCTACAGTTATGTAAAGGGACAACATCATCATCATGTCCTGTCCTGGGCACACTGGGCAACATGTGTTCTCCAACATATTCGATCTGTGGCCACGTTCTTCACATCTTCTCATGGAACACCTGCATTCTTCAGGTCTTCACGAAACATCTGTCTAATGTCTTCCTTGGTCTTCCCTGTCTCCTGCGTCTTCCTGGTGGTGTCCACTTCATAACTGTTTTGGGGTGTTGTTGTTTGGGCATGCGTAGGATATGTCCAGTGAGGTGCACTCTTTGCTATGTCACAGTTTTCTCAAAGTCTTCACGTGGAGTACCACTCCTCCTCATGATCTCTTCGATATATGCAGAACCAATATTCATAAACTGTACTTGATGTCTGCTTATGCCTTTATCAAAAAAGCATCAGTGCTCATCAGGAGTTTTAGTAAAGGACATATTTATTGCCATCGACTTCATGATGCTACAGTCCAATGTATATATCTGTATTTGTATATTTGCATATATATGTATTTGTATAACAGTGTTTGTTTGAACAAATGAAGATAGTGAGAGTGAACACCTTTTGAAATCAATATGTATTCATTAAACTCTTTATTACAGTGGTATAGGATTCACTATAGTAAATGTCCACCATAACTAAATATATGGTATCATTATATCACTACCTTGCTAATGTAAATGTAACATGAATGTATTTTATAAAAGCATTTTCTTACTGAAAATGGTTAACATTTATAATAATCATTAACTATTTGAATTGGCCTTTCATTTAGTTACAATAAAAGTGAACAATAATCACAAGGATATAGTTTTAAAGTTTGAGAATGTAAAATGTTCTTAACGTTTTTGCCTATTTATTTCTTAAAGGCAAGAAACCAATATATTTTCAGATAAAGTTGAACCTCATTTCTTTTATTTGTACCGCAGCATGGTTATTTTATACTGTTGTGCAGTAGTTTGGCCGCTACATTTGTATTTAAACTGTTTGACATTAAATATTGGAATATGCTTACAAAATTGTGTGCATTCATTATGCTTTTGTTACATTTATTTTAATTCCAAGAGTTCAGATGGTGACCGATGGCATAAAGAAGTGATTCAATTTATATATATATATATATATATATATATATATATAGATATAGATATAGAGAGAGAGAGAGAGAGAGAGAGAGAGAGAGAGAGAGAGAGAGAGAGAGAGAGAGAGAGAGAGAGAGAGAGAGAGAAAAAGGTTTCTCTTCCATATATATCTATGCATCAGTTTAACCACACAAAGGAGATTTTTGTTTTAAAATGTGAGTTGTATTAATTAATTAGAAGAAATAAATATTTAGCAGCCTAAATATTAAATATTTAAGGATATCCCTTCAGTTGGAACCAGATGAGATCTGTCATCATTTTCCATAAATGGACAAGTAAGTGTGACGCCACTGTTCTGCTGCGTTGCCATTGGCTGGGACTTTATCGCAGAACTCACTGTGATTGGACTATCTTTTAACCGATATAAAATGGCGTTTCATGTTACAAAGTATGTTTTGGTGTTATTGTTATGTTAGTAATACGTTAAGTTAACTATAAAGTGTCGCTATGTTGTGAGAAATTACTCCTTTACCGAGATCCCAACCCTAACCCTATGCATTTCTGCACACTTCAATGAACTACAGCGCCATGTTTCCCATTGCATTGATACAGTGACAAAGGTATATGGGTAATGTAGTTTAAAACGTTTATTAATGAGACAATAAATGTTAAGTAAATTACATCTTTAATGGACAACTGGATATCTAAATATGTTCAATGTGTAAACCTTTATGACATATATGAGGGGCAGGCTTAAATTTGATATTTTACTGTGAGCACTTTTAGAAAACCTTTATGCCAGCTTTCCATATCTATCTGAAAACTGTGCCCAACATTATTTAGTAAACATAGCATAAGCAGTTGTCCTGCCGATTTTCTCTGTGATACGCTAACCAGACTTTGAGTAACAGCCATTTGAAATGTGCTTTTTTTTTGCTCTTCCAGGGGCCTCTACTGGGTCCCTGAGGGCGGAAGGGCAGTACAACATACACAGATCTATTCTCCTCATCATGGACAACAAACTTTGAGTCACATTTAAATATCAGAGTATTTTCTCTTTTCTATTCCAACATAGTAGAATATCCTACACACAGTGTCAGAAAAGATGATTTATGGCTTTATTTATGACCATAATTATGTCCAAGTGTCACTCAAACTGACAGTTCAGTGGCTGTCAATGGCCACGTGTCACTCAAACTGACAGTTCAGTGGCTGTCAATGGCCACGTGTCACTCAAACTGACAGTTCAGTGGCTGTCAATGGATGTATTTATGAGGGTTGTCCCCCTGATTGACAGGTCACGAGTGTCAATCAGATATACTGTAGGGTCAGTTGGATTTATAGTGAGATATATGGGTATATTTATGGGGTTACATATCACCCCAGATTGGCGTTTTTACAACATTTGTTGAACCCTAGCTCTCTGGCTCCTTTCAGTCTGTTGGAAACTCTTTGTGATTGTGTTTCCTTTGATTGTTGGGGGGTGAAAGTCACACAAGCAAGTTTTTAACTTTATGTTGACATCTCAGTAGGATCAGCAGTGTTTGATAGGGTATATGTTAATTGTGTCAAGACATACAGGAATACCATTACCCCTATGCAGCACTGGCTATATCCATTACAATTTTTTTGGATTGCTTAAGCACGATTTTCAAAACAGGGCCCGCGTTTTCAAAACACTACACACAATTAGCACAACCACACACCCAATTAGCAAAACACTACAGATCCTTTGCATAATTAAACACTCTTGTAAAAACTATACACTTCTGTTTCAAAACCACACTTTGTTACCATATGAAACACACACGTTTCACATTAACATACTCTGTTTGCACGAGTTACACTCTGCTGTGATAAACCTAAAACACTTTTAGCACTTCTACTTCCCTATGATTAGAGTAGGCTACCATCAACAAAGTACAAATATAATGTAAAGTCACCAAACACCACACAAGACCAATGTTGCAGACTGAAGAAACTAATTTATTTGTCAACACGCCCAAAATGTTGACATGGAGATCCAGAATACTGTAACAAAATGTCACTTCACATATTGTACTGTAAGTTCAAGGAACAAAAAAAAACTATACATTGTCTCTTCGCCTAGCTGGATCTGGCCAGAGAATTTCATCAACATCGCAGGCAATGTTATTATTGGCAAGACACCTTGGAAAGAAACGTCTTGAATGACGAATCCATCCTTGCATTGCTGCAACCTCCATCTGGTCACAGGCCTCCTCCATGGCTTGGATGAGGGGTACCTCAGCCTGGAGACGGAGATCATATACCTTCCACCGCAATGCCGAGAAAAACTCTTCTATAGGGTTGAGGAATGGAGAATATGGTGGAAGATATAGGATAGTGAAATGTGGATGTTGCTGAAACCAGTTCTGAACTAGAGCAGAGCGGTGGAAAGACACATTGTCCCAGACAACAATGTATTGCATATGATCAATTTGATTAGCTGCTGTTATGTTGTGCAATTGGTCCAAGAATGTAAGTATGAGTGCTGTGTTGTAAGGGCCCATATGGGCATGGCGGTGGAGGACCCCATTCTGTGTAATGGCTGCACAGAGTGTTATATTACCCCCACGTTGCCCGGGGACATTGACTATAGCCCTTTGGCCAATGATGTTTCTTCCCCGCCTTCGTGTTCTCGCCAGGTTAAAACCAGCCTCATCTACGTAAATTAACTCATGCAGGATCTCCTCTCCATCCATTCGTAAAACTCTCTGAAGAACAGTGTCAGGCAAAATTGTATAGTTCAGTGTAGATCTAGTATACATAGTACAGTACAGTAAAAGAATATGAGACAGTATGCAAGATCACACTGCTATAGTGAATACATACCTCTGCATAATCATGCCGCAGTCGCTTCACCCTTTCGGAATTGCGCTCGAAAGGCACTCGATAAATTTACTTCATTTGAATATGGTTTTTTTTTAGGATGCGTGCCAGTGTTGATGTTGAGACCTGATGGATATCGTTGAAAGTGGCATGGTTATTGACAATGTTAGCTTGGAGCTGCTTGAGTGTTATAGCATTGTTGGCCAAAACCATGTTTACAATCTCCCTCTCTTGCTGTTATGTGAACATAGGAGGCCTTCCCCCTTGTCGCTCCTGACCCTCAATCCTATATATAAAAACAAATCCATACAATAGTACAGTAATTTTACAGGAAAAGGTAACAGAAGTGCTGATAGTGCATAGAATACAGTACTGTAAGCAGTTACTGAAACCGTGCAGATGTTTGTTATATGATGATATTTTTACAGTACCTATTTTCCAGTCGAAATGTTCTTATCACACTTGCCACTGTGTATCGGCTTAGATTTGGCTGTACTCGCAGTCCAGCCTCTCTCAGCGTCAGTCCGTGGTTGACAACGTGATCAACCAGTGTTGCACGGATCTCATTTGTGAGATTCGGTCCTCTTTGAGCACCTTCTTGTCTTCCTCTTCCTCTTCCTCTTCCTCTACCTCCAGCATGGCCTCCATCTCTTCCTCTGTTGATTCCTCCTCCTCCTCCTCCTCCTCCTCCTCCTCCTCCTCCTCCTCCTCCTCCTCCTCCTCTTCCTCCTCGTCGTCTTACTCTTTCTCTGACTCTTTCCATTGTGCTTGTAGACTGAGGAACTCACCTGCTGCTTTTTTATAGTGCTTATACACCTGATTGGTGTGTCTACAATTAAGCGAACAAGTGTTTGCACACCTGATGACTGTTTTGAACCAATTGGTTGGACGGTGCGGTAATTTGACAGTCAGTGCTTTGGTAGTGCAAAGAAGTGACTTCATGATAGATTTTTGTGTGTAATGTATGTTAAGTGTGTTTAGTGATTTGCAAATCACTGTGTGTAGAGTTTTGCAACAAGTGTGAGGTTGACAATGTGCTTATAGTTGTGCAAATATGGGCTGATGTTTTGCTTCTTGAGTGTAAGGTTTTGCTAATAGTGTACTACTTTTAATTTTAGTGTGTAAGCAATCCAAAAAAACTGTAAAATAACATGTATGGGCATGATCTATATTGATCAACTGTGTGTGTATTGCCACCACATTAGTACCTGAACTATAGGTTAATGTTAGTGTTTAAGACAAAGAATCAGAAATAATCATCAAGCCAAAGAGTCCTCATTAGCGACATACCCATCCTATTTTCTTCTCAACAATGTTGAAAACTTTCTAGAACATCTGAATCTGTGTTTCCAGACACAATGATAGGATCTATGTTAAAAATACAAAAATAATTGAAAACATTTATTTAACTCAAAATGAAGGTGTTTGTGAGTCAATCTGGTGGGGGAAGAGAGCATCCTTAATGTGTGAATGGATTTACGAGAGTTGCTTTGTCTAGATGTTTAACAAAGTTTAAAGACATTTTATCAAAACCTATCTGTTGATTCTGGGATCTTATTTGGATTTAGTGCACATAGTTTTGTCTTTATTTTTGTTATTTAAGAATTTTTGTTTTTAAAGAAATGTTTTAGCTTTTAATCCAACCATACACTGTGTGTGTGTGTGTGTGTGTGTGTGTGTGTGTGTGTGTGTGTGTGTGTGTGTGTGTGTGTGTGTTGCAAAAGAACAAATACACTTTTGACTTCTGAGTAAAATAAGACATACACGATTTAAAATATATAGTTAGTTTGCCACAAAAGCAAAGCATGTTGTTTATTTTCTTTTAATAAAACTTGACTTTGACTATTTTTATTCTTTAAATTCTTATAAAAAAGTCTGGTGACATGTATTTTTTCTTCAGGAGTGATTAGTACAGACAAGTAAAAACTCTTTGGATGTGTTTTTGGCAAACACATCATTTTCACTTAGAAAACGTTTTAATGTTTGGACTGAACCTTTTTCTTTTGACAAACCTATATTTCATATGATTTACCTGAGGTGTTTAACAACCACAAGAGAAACATGTTGATCTCTTTGTTTCAGGTAGTGCAAACATGTGATGTTCAAGAAAGAAATCTTGGTTTAATCTTTGTGAGGCCAGAACACAAAATTTAGTGTTGGGTGATCCAGACAAAGGTTCACTAAAAGTTAATGAGTTTGTTTGCCCATATAATTTTAATATATTGGGTTTAACCTATTTGGCTTGCTGACCTCTGATGAGGGGGCTCGATGAAACAGTTTCAACTCGAGCTCTGATATACCCCCACAGTGACTAAATATAGGATGTGATTATGTAGGGCAAGGTACCTAAGATGTCTGTTGATTGGAAGATTAGATGGGATTGCTCTTCCCTAAATTACGTTTAGGAACTTTACAAAATATTCTGGAAGTCATTTTCACTCCGTGAGTATGCTTCAACATGTAAATATACAATATATTGCATATTATGGTTTCATGTTGCTTTAAAGTTTTTGTTTGTTTGTTTTTTACTAACATCCAGCAGAAAATGAAAGAGATGAGCTTAAGATGTTTCAACTATTACCATCCTCTTTGACCCCAAATAAACAGGTAATGGGATGTTTTATCAAAGCGACAAAATACACAGTTAGATGTTTTTTCTTGGTGTGTGTGTGTGTGTGTGTGTGTGTGTGTGTGTGTTTAGAAGTAGTAGTAGTAGTAGTAGTAGTAGTAGTGCTAAAAATCTTTGTGTGCATTTTTATATTTTTTCAGGGGTTATGTCACACCGCTGTTATTCAAAGTTCCACACTCTTTTAAAGGCTATGGATAACTTTCAAAATAATCTTTATACAGGAATCATGTGTCCAAAATACCTTTCATTTTTAAATTCAAAAGACCAAGAATGACCTTACTAAGAAAAGACAACATGCATTGAAAAGTATAATTTATAATGAATACAAAAAATACATTTGTGAGCAATTGTGAAAGTTTGTAAATTGGTTTTGTAAGTTATGTTTTTATATCTTACATTGGAAAGTGTGTGTGATGAACACAGACCTTTATGTGCAATTTGTAAGTTTGTTACAAGTTTGTAAATGTGTTTTTACATTTTACTTCTATTCTTCTATTACACTATTACTAGATTTAGTCATCTTGTTCAGATAGCAGATGACATTTTCATGTTTCTTCTTCTGTTCGGCTGTTTTGTTGTAGGTGAAGACGCCTCTTTGGATGTTGTCAACAAAACATGATCAAATCAGAGTAAGATCATAATTATCACATTGGAAAGTGTGTGTGTGTGAACACAGAACTTTCATTTACGAAATGTCTAAACATTCTCTTTTGACAAACCAACATTTCAAATGATTTTCCTAAGGTGTTTAACATTTGCAGAATCATTTCTTTCAACACCCCCGCTTGACATTAAATATTATAGTATGTTTTCAGCTATTATCACCATCTTCTTTAAATCAAAAAAGCTACTACATGTGCTAAAATTTTTTAACATGTTTTGCTCTTCTATCAGAACTATGCCACACTGTTGTAATGCAAACACATTAAGAACTATAAAGTTGTAAAGGCTGGATAAATTAATAACAAGAACTCACTCACAGGAGATTCCAGGAACTATTCGAATCTTTCAGCATCAAATAGGGGACAAAGTTTATACCGTGCACGAAGTTGAGTTCGGAAGAAGACGTCTTCAAGACAGTGGATTTCTGGAATGGCTACGCAGAAGCTGAGCGACTGTCCATTGGGTTCTGATGATGCTATGCAAAAGCAGGTGTGCGAATGCACCATGGGCAATGAATGTTGTGTAAAAGCTGTGTTAGGCGGTATGTTTAAAGATCATTTTAGAGGCCTGATGGTTGACTTGATGCATAAGATCATCAATGCAGCATGTGATTCAAATAATGATTGTGCAGGGGATACCAAACGTGTAACAAATCTAAAAAAAGAAATGGATGTCGTAAGAGGCCTGACAAATTCATGGCCTGATGTTACAAGCTTGTTTACTAATAACAAAGAGCCTATCTGTGTAATCCTCAGAAAAGTTATTTATGCGTTGGGTGATTGTAGCGACGAGTTAGGAGTTACTGAGATGCTTTGTATGTATACATTTGTGACAGATCTATGTGTGTCACTGGTGTCAAAAAATGAGAAAACTGACACTGATGAAATGATTAGAACTCTGGTCAGCTATACCCTAGAGCAAAACATGATAGTCTGCAGAGATTTTCTTTTCTGACTAGACCACCTGTAATGTCCTTATTATTGTTATAATGTGTGTATCTAATGCCATTTGGAGGTGATTGACAATCTTAAACCCTCATTCTGTCCTAGTGAAATTATTCACCCCAAATTTTTTTAACTAATTATTGATTCGATTGGGCCTGGTCTGTTATCTCTTGTTAATAAGTGTCTCCAAACGGGCTCTGTTCCTGCTGACCTTAAAGTCGCTACAGTCACTCCTCTGCTCAAGAAGCCCTCTCTGGACCCCACTGTCCTAAAAAATTTTCGCCCCATTTCGGTTTTGCCTTTTATTTCAAAAGTTTTAGAAAAAAATTGTGCTGAATCAACTTCTAAACTTTATGACTAGCAATTCTATTTATGAGGTTTTTCAGTCTGGCTTTAAGTCCGCTCACAGCACTGAGTCCGCCCTTCTGAGAGTTGTAAATGACATCTACATCTCCACTGACTCAGGGGACTCTGTGGTTCTTATTCTTTTAGATTTATCAGCTGCTTTTGATACCATTGACCACTCTTTACTATTATCTAGACTAGAGTCTTGGGTAGGTCTAAAAGCAAACGCTCTGAAATGGTTTCATTCAGAAAATTTTTAGTGAAATTGGGTAACTTTTCATCTTCCGCCGCTCCTCTGACCTGTGGCCTTCCTCAAGGCTCTATTTTAGCTCCCTCTCTATTCTCTTTGTACATGCTGCCTTTGGGCTCTATTTTAAGAAAGCATGGTGTGTCCTTTCATTTCTATGCAGATGACACCCAAATCTATCTTCCAGTAAAGAAAAACAACTCCACTGCGGTCACCTCTCTTCTCCAAAGCTTAGAGGAGGTTAAAATATGGCTAGCCCAGAACTTCCTCTTCTTAAACGAGGACAAGACAGAGGTGATTGTATTCAGTCCAAATGAAAACTCTCAGTGTATAGGTCCTGAGCTAGAAAGTTTATCCGCTTTTAGATCGACACGGGTGACGAACTTGGGTATTATTTTTGACCAGCTTTTAAAATTTGACAGACATATCTCCTCTGTTGTTGGATCCAGATTTTATCAGCTTCGTCTACTGTCAAAAATTAAAAACTTTCTCTCCCCAAAAACACTCGAAATGGCTGTTCATGCGTTTGTTACGTCGCGTTTAGATTATTGCAATTCCCTATATTGCGGTATATCTAAATCTCAAATTGCGCGACTTCAGCTTGTCCAAAATGCTGCTGCCAGACTGCTTTCAAAGTGTCGTAAACATGATCACATCACTCCGATTCTTAGATCCCTTCACTGGTTGCCGATTTGTCAGAGAATAGACTTCAAAATTCTACTCTTCGTGTATAAATCCCTACATAACAAAGCTCCTGTCTATTTATCTGAACTCCTTCACTCCTATACTCCACCCAGAAGCCTCCGTTCTTGTGATCAGGCTTTGTTGGTCGTTCCTCGCGCTAGACTAAAGCGTAGAGGTGAGCGTGCATTTGCGGTGGCAGGGCCACGACTTTGGAATACCCTGCCTTTAGAGATTAGGCTGGCCCCTTCCTTGTCTATTTTCAAGTCCCTGCTAAAAACTTTTTTATTTTCCTTAGTGTACTGATTATGGTGATATGTTAAACTTTTTTATAGGTGGTTTTTATATTCTTATGTGGTTTATTTATTTTTATTTTTCTGTATGTGTGATATTCTTGCTCTTCTGTAAAGCACTTTGGTCAGCCTGGGGGCTGTTGGAAATGTGCTATACAAATAAAATTGAACTTGAACTTGATTTTTTATATTTTTCTTCCAGCCTGGTCTCATTGCGAAAATGTACCTCTGGCAACGTTTTTGCAAACCCCAAAATACGTACCAATATGTACATATCCAACCTGGTCTCATTGTGAAAATGTACCTCTGGCAACGTTTTTGCAAACCGCCAAAATACGTACCAAGTACATATCTCTGCAGTTTCAAAGTGAAATGAACACTAGAGGCAGTAAAACAGCAAGCACTTTTTAATCGTTTTTTTTTCCATGTAAATGAATAAATTTTGGAGTTTGCGTCACTTAATCTGCTCCATATGCTCGGCTTTTTTTATATAATAAGTTTGCTCAGTAGCTCAGCTGGTACAGATTTGTACTTGTAATAATGAAAGCTCAGGTACGAATCCCGTGAAAGACAAGTCATGATAAAAGAGCTCAAAGATGAGTTCACACAAGCTAACAAGACATGGTTACTATTGTATTTTTGTCACATTTGCTTTTGTTAACACTATCGGTTAGGTTTAGGGTTTAGTGTAGGTGTACGTTAAAAAAACAATGTCACAAAACGTCAGATTGACGCTCATCTGTTCCGGGAAAAAAACGAAGCTTTTGGCGGCACCCAGTGTACATATCACTTTGAAACTGCAGTGATATGTACATATTGGTACGTATTTTGGCGGTTTGCAAAAACGTTGCCAGAGGTACATTTTCACAATGAGACCAGGTTGCCTTAGAGAGAAAGAGAGATGGAATTTTTTTTTATCCTGCTTCAAAACTAATACAATGCTGCCATCTTGTGTTCATTGAGGGGAGAGCAGCACACACAGACACAGAATAGATTATTCAAATAAATATTTTAAATAAATAAATATATTTATCTGAAAAATAGTATAGTCATTTTAAATTAATCTAAGTTCAATTACCAAACATACAATCTTAATTCAATTGAAATCAAAATATGATTTTACAAGATATGAGACAATTTCTGTTCCCCTTTTTTGTCATTATTTAATCCCTCGCCATGGCAACACCGTTTGAGATATCCAATATCCGTTCGCATTTTAACATCTTCCGTATCTTTGTTTCATGTTGACCGAGTTTGGTGGAGATTGAATAAATCGCCTACGAGGAGAACGTAAAAACTCAGACCCTGAATTACACAAATATTCACCTTCAAACCAAAATATCTGACTTCGTGTTGGTCGGAGCTAATGACTGTAAATTAGAAAGTTGTCCGGCTCGAAGAGAACAATATATGTACCGAGTTTGGTGACTGAAGATAAAACTAACCCCCCCACTTTTGTCAAAAGGTGGCGCTAGAGAGCCCCTCATCCCCGCCCGTTTCTGAGGCTTTGCCAATGTGTACTGACTGACATCTCTGATGTGTGTGTTGAGTTTCAAGCAGTTTCAAACTATTTCAAGCATGCTAAGAGCCTCAAAACAGCCAAAAGATTATTAAACTTTGACACGTTGCCATGGCAACAGTATTAAAAATTTCAGGAATCCATTTCATACGTCTCTATCTGTCATGTTTTCACATTATACCGATGAAGTTTGAAGTAAATCGGGTGAAAATAAGATGGTGATTCAAAGCATTTTTGAAAGTGACACACTTCCTGCTGCCAGTTGGTGGCGCTATAACTTTGACTCACAAAAGTCATATCCATGTGATCGGCCTCTTACAACGAACACACAGCTGAAGTTTCATCCAAATCAGTCAATGTTTGCACAAGTTATAACACAATTCCTGTTTCCCTTTTCTCGCCATAAATTTGTTGCTTCGCCACGGCCAAACCATTTGAGATATCAAAAATCCGCTCGCAATTTAGCATCCTGAATATGTTCACTTCATGCTGACAGAGTTTGGCAATGATCAAAACAATGGCCTCGGAGGAGTATATTAAATTCCAGAGCATGCGTTTTCCGAACAACCCATTATAGCTCACTTCCTGTTGGGCTGACGCATAACTATGAGCACGAAAGTTGTTTGGCCCAATGAGGTCTACATGTGTACCGAGTTTCATACATGTACGTGCAAGTGTGTTTGATACATGGACCAAGTTTCTAAACGCATTCTAGGGGGCGCTGTCGAGCCCCCCTGCCACGCCCAGGTACCAGCTTCAGCCCGGCCCTGATGGCCGCGCATTCCGACGCGTGTGCAAAGTTTCAAGAGTTTTCGAGCATGTTAAGTGCCCCAAAAGTACCAGAGAAGTCGAAAAAAAATATATATATAATTAAAGCTGCGAGCAGCGATGACGGGCCCAAGCCGGTGGCACCGCCACCCCGGTGGCATCAGTTTAACTGTGCACGGCAGGCAATAGGCATTTAAAATGGGAAAACATAAAAGGACTATGTCAAAGTCATCTGAATTCACCACATTAACTGCAGCAGTTGGTGCTGCTATGACCACAAACCACAACAGCCACATCTATGAGATCAATTAAATTTATATGAATTTCATGTCAGATTATGTCAAAGGTCAAATTGGAATGAGTTCAGAATACCATTCGAATGCTGATGTTGTTTTATTCTAACACTTCTCTTCATGTGTTTTTGAGCTACCTTAGCTACCGTTTGTGCACCAATCTTATGCACCATAAAACATGCTTTCATTTCAATATGGGTGGTCCAATAAATTTCTTTTAATAAAAAATGTATAAATGGAGCCAAATCACAGAAACTGCAAAGATGATTTTAATATCAGTGTCAGGTAAGAGTAAGATGCGTGTCTACATTTTATGGAAGTTTATTATAAATAGCCACTTTTATAAAATCATGTGAAATTTATGTTTTAATACATTTATATTATATCAGTAAATAATTAATTTAAAGACATGTGCATCATACGTGATCTTGGCAAACACATCACATGACGTTTTTATTTCAAGTGATAGTTATTTGTGATAGCCTATATGAAAGGGTTAAATTATGATCAAGAGAGAAAGTCACACACACACACACACACACACACACACAAACACAATGATAGAGTGAGAGTGAGGGGGAGGGTAAGGACTGAGAGAAAGGCACACACACAAACTCACAGGGTGAGAGAGAGACCCCCCCCCCCCCCACACACACACACACACACACACACACACAGATAGAGAGGGGGAAGGGGAAAGACAGGCAGATGGCATTCCATAGACTTAATGGTTTGTATACTGTACAAACTGTACATTCTATCCCCCTACACTACCCCTAAGCCTACATATCGCACACACACACACACACACACACACATACACACACACACACACACACACACACACACACACACACACACACACACACACACACACACACACACACACACACACACACACACACACACACACACACACACACACACACACACACACACTACCCCTAAACCTACCATCACAGAAAACATTCTGCATTTTTACATTTTTATTAAAAAATTGTTTAATATGCTGTTAAAGCTATTTTGATTTACGGGGACACATGAAATGTCTTCATAAACCATGATTATGTTGTAATAAACACCCCTCCACCTATATATGTTATATATATATTATGTTATATATACCATGATTATATCCCAAAATAATAAATGTTATATTTACCCATGGCCTTCCCTGTTATACAGAAATGTAATAGTTATCAAACCTTCCTTAACTGCATAAATAATAAATGAAATATAGATGAATCATCATTAAAGCTACAATTTTCTCTATTCCCGTTGTTCTTTGATGAACATTAATGACAGGCATCATCAGTGCTCCTGTCACTTTAAGAACAACCGCGGATCTCACGCGCGGTCCCGCGCATCTCATTTCCTCACAACTCTTTAAAGTTCATTTAAGACGTTATTTAACTAATTTAAGACTCTAATATGAGAATACTCAAAATCCTCTGTGTTATTGTTTGTTCAAGAGCAAAAGAGAACTCGATGTGAGCAGGAAACTGACGCGAGTCTATCTATGCGTCGAGTGTGTGTGTGTGTGTGTGTGTGTGTCAGTGTCCCTTGATTAGCTGACATGAGACGCATCCACACAGATAGGACACTGACAGACACACACACACACACACACACACACACACACACACACACACACACACACACACCGCAGCATAGCCATACAGTTTAAGTTCACCCACACTATATATTAATAAAAAGGTTTACAGTGCAAATACTGTTGTTGCAAATACTGTGCATAAAATTTGAAAACATTTGCAAAAAACACCACTGTATCATTACATTTTTTTTTTAAACCTTTAAGTAACCATTTTTTAAACATCTATAAACATTACATTTACATAGATAGACGGACCAGATATTCCTAACACTTTGGGAATACTTTAGGGTTACTAGTTGTTTTGTAAACTGTCTATAAACATTATCTGGATGGTTATTGTAAAGTTGCAACCGATGACTATAATACCTTGTTAAATAGTTTAATAAACAGTACCAGTAAAACGTGGGCAGTACCAGTAAAACATGTAAACAGTACCAGTCAAACATGTGGGTTGTCCTGATACTGTACTTCAAAATGTAATAGTGTAAAAATTGCCACAGAATAAAGTAATTGTTCAAGATCTATTGGTAACTCATAAAAATAATGTCATATTTGCATAAACTGTCACTACCGTATATCCCGACACTAGCACATTAAGATAAGCTATGAAAAAAATCATGTTCCTCTGCCTCTTTCTGGTTAAATAATGTTTATAATAATTGTTAATATAGCATGCTATATTAACTATTCCAGGTTATTTATGCATAGCATAAATAATAGTTAGTATAGCATGCTATGCCACTTTCATCAAAACATATTACAAAGCTATAGCAATCTCATGTCATTCCGTCTGTTCGAAAAAAAAGTTGCACTAACTGTTCGTTACAAGCAGCATTTGCCGTCAGGCAGGTAACGATAGCTAACATAAACATATTTTTGCTAGCCTACCTGCTGCAAACTTACACTTTTTTTGTACAAGACAAGTAGAGCTATTTTATCCAGTGTAATTTATCACATACCACTATCTTGTTTTTTCTTATCCTCCTCTTCCTTTCTCTTTTTTCTTTTCTGGCTTCCTGAAGCATAAAATTCCGCTTCAAATCCGAAGATTTTGTATTTTGCCGCAGCAGAGATCGCGTTGTTGGCTGGCTGCTGTCAGCGACTTCTGAGAGGGGCCCCTTAAGGGGGATCCCGATAACAGTGTCATTGCACTTTACTGCATTGACTATCAATGGGGCGCTCACACAGTTTGTCGTTTCATTTTATTCTTAACCTGTCGCTGTCTTGGTGCCCCAGGCCAGCTCGAGGCCCCAAGCAATTGCTTGGTTTGCCTGCCTTGTCGCGACGGGCCTGCACACACACACACACACACACACACACACACACACACACACACACACACAGACAGGACACTGACACACACACACACACACACACACACACACACACACAGGACATTGGCATATAGCGTGTTCTCTTGTGTCTTGTCGCGCTTGGAAGCATTTACATGAATAGGAGCGTGATCATGTAACGCTAAGCAAAAATGGATATAAAAACGGACGCTGCGTTATTTGCGTTAAATATTTTTAATGCGTTAAGCTTCCGTTTCACGTTGACCGAGTTTGGTGGAGATTGAATAAATCGCCTACGAGGAGAACGTAAAAACTCAGAAACTGAATTATACAAATATTCACGTTGAAACAAACTTTCTGTGAAAAAAGACACTTATAAACAGACACTTGTAGAAAATAATGTGAATTTTTTTTTTTATATAAATTTGAACTATGTCAGTAAATAATGAATTTAAAGACAAATGTGTCAAAAGTGATCTTTGCAAACACAGCACATGACCTTCTGTAAAGCACATGTATAGAAAACACACTCACACTCTGTTCTAAAAAAGAGTTCTGTCTGAATGAGTACATGAAATCACGGCTGTCAGGTGAAAAGAATTGTAACTCAAATGTCATTAACAAGCACACATACAGAGAAAGGGAGTTTCAAAAATAATACAACACTGCCACCTTGTGGTGATAGAGGGGAGGGCACACAAACAGCAAAAACATTATTAAACTTTGACATGTTGCCATGGCAACATTTTTTGAAATATTAGAAATCCATTCATATGTCTCTATCTGTCATGTTTTCACATTATACTGATGAAGTTTGAAGTCAATCAGGTGAAAATAAGATGGGGATTCAAAGCATTTTTGAAAGTGACACACTTCCTGCTGCCAGTTGGTGGCGCTTTAACTTTGACTCACAAAAGTCATATCCATGTGATCGGCTTCCTACAACAAACACACAGCTGAAGTTTCATCCAAATCATTCAATGTTTGCACAAGTTATTACACACTTCCTGTTTCCCTTTTCTCGCCATAAATTCGTTGCTTCGCCACGGCCAAACCGTTTGAGTTATCAAAAATCCGCTCGCAATTTAGCATCCTCTGTGTCTTGACTTCATGCTGACCGAGTTTGGCACTGATTGAAACAATGGCCTCGGAGGAGTATATTAAATTCCAGAGCATGTGTTTTCAGAACAACCCATATTAGCTCACTTCCTGTTGGGCTGACACGTAACTTAGAGCACGAAAGTTGTTTGGCCCAATGAGGTCTATATGTGTACCGAGTTTCATACATGTACGTGCAAGTGTGTTTGATATATAGACCAAGTTTTCAGACCCCACTTTAGGGGGCGCTGTCGAGTCCCCCTGCCACGCCCGGGTACCAGCTTCAGCCCGGCTCTGATGGCCGCGCATTCCGATGTGTGTGCTAAGTTTCAAGAGTTTTTGAGCATGGTAAGAGCCCCAAAAGTGCCCGAGAAGTCGATAAAATAATAATAATAATAATAATTAAAGCTGCGAGCAGCGATGACGGGCCCAAGCCGGTGGCACCGCCACGCCGGTGGCATCAGCTTAACTGTGCACGGCAGGCAATATGCATTTAAACAGGAGAATATTTTAGAATCGCTCGAATGTGCCAAATTTACCGCAGCAACTGGTGCCACTATCACCACAAGCCACACCCATGATGTAATTTAAATTTAGATTAATTTTAATATCATAGGATAAAATAGATAAAAGTTATATTTTCCTGCTCAAAATTTTGTAAGTCCAGAAGGCCAGTATTTAATTCAGGGTGTTTGTAGTTCTTTTTTACTTATTCACACTAAAGTAGGGATGAAACGGTATGGAAATTTAACATCACGATTATAGTGACCCAAATTATCACGGTTATCAATATTATCACGGTTTTGTTCAAACAAGATGAAAGTGTTCAAAAAGAACAGATGCACACACTTAAAACATTTCAACAAGTTTTATATTTGAAATTAAACAAACAACAAATAACTAAAGCAGCTCTAAGCACTTTTTTAAGCTAGATTCTGTGGAATTTCTTTACTTAATGGCCGTCGTCAATAGCAACGCATAACGCATAAATAATAATAATTTGTCGTAAATATAATCTCTAATATTATCTCTGTAAATATATTCTCAAGAAATATTCTCATCAGTGTTCAGCTATGATGCATTTAAATCTAGCATATTTTGTGTTAGAGCCCAAACAGTATCCTAGAGAAATAATGCATATCCATATTTCCATATGATTTGACAGTTTATTTTATTAAATATCAAAATGTGTGCATCATACCTGACACCTAGATGATCACTTTACAGTCAGTTTTATGACTGTCATTCTCTTTAAATGCTAGTGAAGTTTGGTAACGTTATACACGTTTCAATGTTGTATGTAACTTTGCAGACGGTCCCTAACTTCGCCAGCGTTATGCCAGTCATATCAGATGCGCTGTGGTTCTGCTGTGTTTTTTTAAACCATTTTACCTAAATCACCAAAATAATAAATGTTATATTTACCCATGGCCTTCCCTGTTATACAGAAATGTAATAGTTATCAAACCTTCCTTAACTGCATAAATAATAAATGAAATATAGATGAATCATCATTAAAGCTACAATTTTCTCTGTTGCCGTTGTTCTTTGATGAACATTAATGACAGGCATCATCAGTGCTCCTGTCACTTTAAGAACAACCGCGGATCTCACGCGCGGTCCCGCGCATCTCATTTCCTCACAACTCTTTAAGTTCATTTAAGACGTTATTTAACTAATTTAAGACTCGAATATGAGAATACTCACAATCCTCTGTGTTATGGTTTGTTCAAGAGCAAAAGAGAACTCGATGTGAGCAGGAAACTGACGCGAGTCTATCTATGCGTCGAGTGTGTGTGTGTGTGTGTGTGTGTGTCAGTGTCCCTTGATTAGCTGACATGAGACGCATCCACACAGATAGGACACTGACACACACACACACACACACACACACACACACACACACACACACACACACACACACACACACACACACACACACACAGCATACCGCAGCATAGCCATACAGTTTAAGTTCACCCACACTTTATATTAATAAAAAGGTTTACAGTGCAAATACTGTTGTTGCATATACTGTGCATAAAATTTGAAAACATTTGCAAAAAACACCACTGTATCATTAATTTTTTTTTTAAACCTTTAAGTAACCATTTTTTAAACATCTATAAACATTACTTTTACATAGATAGACGGACCAGATATTCCTAACACTTTGGGAATACTTAAGGGTTACTAGTTGTTTTGTAAACTGTCTATAAACATTATCTGGATGGTTATTATAAAGTTGCAACCGATGACTATAATACCTTGTTAAATAGTTAATAAACAGTACCAGTAAAACGTGGGCAGTACCAGTAAAACATGTAAACAGTACCAGTCAAACATGTGGGTTGTCCTGATACTGTACTTCAAAATGTAATAGTGTAAAAATTGCCACAGAATAAAGTAATTGTTCAAGATCTATTGGTAACTCATAAAAATAATGTCATATTTGCATAAACTGTCACTACCGTATATATCCCGACACTAGCACGTTAAGATAAGCTATGAAAAAAATCATGTTCCTCTGCCTCTTTCTGGTTAAATAATGTTTATAATAATTGTTAATATAGCAAGCTATATTAACTATTCCAGGTTATTTATGCATAGCATAAATAATAGTTAGTAGAGCATGCTATGCCACTTTCATCAAAACCTATTACAAAGCTATAGCAATCTCATGTCATTCCGTCTGTTCGAAAAAAAAGTTGCACTAACTGTTCGTTACAAGCAGCATTTGCCGTCAGGCAGGTAACGATAGCTAACATAAACATATTTTTGCTAGCCTACCTGCTGCAAACTTACACTTTTTTTGTACAAGACAAGTAGAGCTATTTTATCCAGTGTAATTTATCACATACCACTATCTTGTTTTTTCTTATCCTCCTCTTCCTTTCTGTTTTTTCTTTTCTGGCTTCCTGAAGCATAAAATTCCGCTTAAAATCCGAAGATTTTGTATTTTGCCGCAGCAGAGATCGCGTGGTTGGCTGGCTGCTGTCAGCGACTTCTGAGAGGGGCCCCTTAAGGGGGATCCCGATAACAGTGTCATTGCACTTTACTGCATTGACTATCAATGGGGCGCTCACACAGTTTGTCGTTTCATTTTATTCTTAACCTGTCGCTGTCTTGGGGCCCCAGGCCAGCTCGGGGCCCCAAGCAATTGCTTGGTTTGCCTGCCTTGTCGCGACGGGCCTGCACACACACACACACACACACACACACACACACACACACACACACACACACACACACACACACACACACACACACACACACACACACACACACACACACACACACACACACACACAGAAAGAGAGTTTAAAAAATAACACAACACTGCCACCCTTTAGTGAGGGGAGGGCAGACAGAGAATAAATATTCAGAAGAAATATATTAAATAAAATAAATATATTGATCTGAAAAATAGTATGACACACACACACACACACACACACACACACACACACACACACACACACACACACACACACACACACACACACACACACACACACACACACACACAGAAAGAGAGTTTAAAAAATAACACAACACTGCCACCCTTTAGTGAGGGGAGGGCAGACAGAGAATAAATATTCAGAAGAAATATATTAAATAAAATAAATATATTGATCTGAAAAATAGTATGATTATTTTAAAGCTATTTGGTTACATTTTAATAAAACATTGTTTTAGTATGTTTTTAAACACACACACATACACGTTGTAATACCAGTGTAATACCCATGTCATTATACAAATTTGTGTCCTCATAAATCACATAAACGAGAGAGAGAAACAAGTTTTTTTTTTATCCTGCTTCAAAACTAATACAATGCTGCCATCTTGTGTTCATTGAGGGGAGAGCAGCACAGACAGATACAGAATTGATTATTTAAAAAAATATTTAAAATAAATATATATATTCATCTGAAAAATAGTATAGTCATTTTAAATTAATCTAAGTTCAATTACCAAACATACAATCTTAATTTAATTTAAATCAAAATATTATTTTACAAGATATGAGACAATTTCTGTTCCCCTTTTTTTGTCCTTATTTAATCCCTCGCCATGGCAACACCGTTTGAGATATCCAATATTCGTTCGCATTTTAGCATCTTCCGTATCTTTGTTTCATGTTGACCGAGTTTGGTGGAGATTGAATAAATCGCCTACGAGGAGAACGTAAAAACTCAGACCCTGAATTACATAAATATTCACCTTAAAACCAAAATATCTGACTTCCTGTTGGTCGGAGCTAATGACTGTAAATTAGAAAGTTGTCCGGCTCGAAGAGAACAATATATGTACCGAGTTTGGTGACTGAAGATAAAACTAACCCCCCCACTTTTGTCAAAAGGTGGCGCTAGAGAGGCCCTCATCCCCGCCCATTTCTGATGCTTTGCCAATGTGTACTGACTGACATCTCTGATGTGTGTGTTGAGTTTCAAGCAGTTTCAAGCAATTTCAAGCATGCTAAGAGCCTCAAAACAGCCAAAAGATTATTAAACTTTGACACGTTGCCATGGCAACAGTATTTGAAATTTCAGGAATCCATTTCATACGTCTCTATCTGTCATGTTTTCACATTATACTGATGAAGTTTGAAGTAAATGGGGTGAAAATAAGATGGTGATTCAAAGCATTTTTGAAAGTGACACACTTCCTGCTGCCAGTTGGTGGCGCTATAACTTTGACTCACAAAAGTCATATCCATGTGATCGGCCTCTTACAACGAACACACAGCTGAAGTTTCATCCAAATCAGTCAATGTTTGCTGACGTTATAACACACTTCCTGTTTCCCTTTTCTCGCCATAAATTCGTTGCTTCGCCACGGCCAAACCATTTGAGATATCAAAAATCCGCTCGCAATTTAGCATCCTGGATATGTTCACTTCATGCTGACCGAGTTTGGCAATGATCGAAACAATGGCCTCGGAGGAGTATATTAAATTCCAGAGCATGGGTTTTCCGAACAACCCATAATAGCTCACTTCCTGTTGGGCTGACGCATAACTATGAGCACGAAAGTTGTTTGGCCCGATGAGGTCTATATGTGTACCGAGTTTCATACATGTACGTGCAAGTGTGTTTGATACATGGACCAAGTTTCTAAGTGTGTTCTAGGGGGCGCTGTCGAGTCCCCCTGCCACGCCCGGGTACCAGCTTCAGCCCGGCTCTGATGGCCGCGCATTCCGACGCCTGTGCGAAGTTTCAAGAGTTTTCGAGCATGTTAAGTGCCCCAAAAGTACCCGAGAAGTCGAAAAAAAAAAAAAAAAAAAAAAAAAAAAAAAAAACAAAGAATTAAAGCTGCGAGCAGCGATGACGGGCCCAAGCCGGTGGCACCGCCACCCCGGTGGCATCAGTTTAACTGTGCACGGCAGGCAATAGGCATTTAAAATGGGAAAACATAAAAGGACTATGTCAAAGTCATCTGAATTCACCACATTAACTGCAGCAGTTGGTGCTGCTATGACCACAAACCACAACAGCCACATCTATGAGATCAATTAAATTTATATGAATTTCTTGTCAGATTATGTCAAAGGTCAAATTGGAATGAGTTCAGAATACCATTCGAATGCTGATGTTGTTTTATTCTAACACTTCTCTTCATGTGTTTTTGAGCTACCTTAGCTACCGTTTGTGCACCAATCTTATGCACCATAAAACATGCTTTCATTTCAATATGGGTGGTCCAATAAAATTTTTTTAATAAAAAATGTATAAATGGAGCCAAATCACAGAAACTGCAAAGATTATTTTAATATCAGTGTCAGGTAAGAGTAAGATGCGTGTCTACATTTTATGGAAGTTTATTATAAATAGCCACTTTTATAAAATCATGTGAAATTTATGTTTTAATACATTTATATTATATCAGTAAATAATTAATTTAAAGACATGTGCATCATACGTGATCTTGGCAAACACATCACATGACGTTTTTATTTCAAGTGATAGTTATTTGTGATAGCCTATATGAAAGGGTTAAATTATGATCAAGAGAGAAAGTCACACACACACACACACACACACACACACACACACACACACACACACACACACACACACACACACACACACACACACACACACACACACACACACACACACACACACACAATGATAGAGTGAGAGTGAGGGGGAGGGGAAGGACTGAGAGAAAGGCACACACACAAACTCACAGGGTGAGAGAGAGACCCCCCCCCTCCCCCCACACACACACAGATAGAGAGGGGGAAGGGGAAAGACAGGCAGATGGCATTCCATAGACTTAATGGTTTGTATACTGTACAAACTGTACATTCTATCCCCCTACACTACCCCTAAGCCTACATATCGCACACACACACACACACACACCATAGCTGTCAACCCTCCCGTTTTTTCCGGGTTTCTCACGTATTTTAGCTCTTTTCCCGCTGTCTTCCCGTTTTAGTATTTTCCCGTAAAATATCCCGTATTTTTACGTTCTGATTGTGTTAACTCAGAACACGCAACTATCTGGTTTAGTGCCAGAAGACGCGAATGAGAAGTCGCGCGCACTGTGAGAAAATTTTCCGTGCACTCATCCGAGAGCGCGCACACGTCTCTCAGCGCGCAAATATTGAGTTCTCTTTCAAGTCTTGCTCTTGAATGGACAAACTCACGCAAAAAGTATGTCAACATATTGATGAGTATTCTAGCAGACATAGTCTGTATATGGCTTAAGTAAGCTTTATACAGTCCAGAAAAGACAACGCATATCCGAGGTCTTAAAGGGGCAGTAGCCTTTACTGCTGTCTGTTTAATGTCAAACTAAAGACAAGGGCATCACTCACTGCTCTTGATTGAATAACTTTTGTAAGTTTAATAGGATTAATCTTTAATTTATACAGTCATATATGCAATGTTATTTTACATTTGATCAATTTCTGTAGGCCTACCTGAAAACTAATGTTAGACGTACCTGAAAAACCTGAAAAGCATAGTTTATTTTATTAGTATCTTTGCTCAATAGTATTTATTTGTGCTGCTGCTTGTATTTAAATGATTTGTTCTTATTATTTTCTTTTGTTTTATTTGACAGTAGTCCTTTTTTCCCTGAACATAGCAAATACTGAACCGTACCGAAACGGTGAACCTTAAACCGTGATACAAACCGAACCGTGAGCAATCTGTACCGTTACACCCCTAGCGTAACGTATGATAAAATGACTGAAAAAAGGTTGGGAAACACTGGCTTAGGCTACTATCGAAGAAGAAGAAGACAGTTGCAGCCGCGCGGTTGGGAGGAAGAGGGAAAAAGTAGCGGGAAGTAAACTTCAAGGAGAGTATAGTAATAATAAATGATAATAAATGGAATAAATAAATAATAAATGAAAATAATAAATGTTATATTTACCCATGGCCTTCCCTGTTATACAGAAATGTAATAGTTATCAAACCTTCCTTAACTGTATAAATAATAAATGAAATATAGATGAATCATCATTAAAGCTACAATTTTCTCTGTTCCCGTTGTCCTTTGATGAACATTAATGACAGGCTGACTCCACAAAATGACTCTAATTTAACCTTATTACTATACTAATTGTAATATAAATAATACAAATATTAGAAGAAAAATATTTTAAGTGGTCATTATTGACAATAAATATTGCACAACTAGTATTTAGTACCAAAAGATCTCCTCAAAATATTCAATAAATATTATTGAACTAAAATATAGAACATTTATTTAATTGAAAAATAGTTAAGGTGTATGGTCACATTTGACCATCAATTAGTATGAGTATGACCAATTAGTAAGGAATACCTGAAGGCTAAGTACAATAAAAAACATTAACATTAATGTTAACATTGTTGCATTACTCTCCATTATAAAACGATCCTGTATGGTTGATGTAATAATCAATGCACACTATGCTGTACTGTTTACCAAAACTTGCTGCAAACCCCTGTAAAGTGGAGCTGTTGTGTATCAAGCCATTCAAATGTATTGACACAGCGCTAGAAGTATTGAGATTTCTGTGAAGCACGACTGCGCGCGCCGCCGGGAGATGATAGAGCATGTCGCAACTCCGAATGGTTTTTCAACACTCTGGCTTTAACTGTTATGCCATATTAGCGCCAAAACGCTATTTATTGTTTGAATTTTGCATTAAAACTTGTAAAAAAAAAATGTAAAAGCTTAGACATTGTTTAATATCAAAAGCAGGTTTGGCAATTTGGCGTGAGATTAAGTTGGGCAGCGTGAGAGCGTGAGACAGAGCCTGAAAGCGTGAGTGTCACGCCAAATGCGTGAGAGTTGGCAACCCTAGGCAAAAGAGAACTCGATGTGAGCAGGAAACTGACGCGAGTCTATCTATGCATCGAGTGTGTGTGTGTGTGTGTGTGTGTGTGTGTGTGTGTGTGTGTGTGTGTGTGTGTGTGTGTCAGTGTCCCTTGAATAGCTGACATGAGACGCATCCACACAGACAGGACACTGACACACACACATACACATACACACACACACAGACAGGACACACACACACACACACACACACACACAGACACAGACAGGACACTAACACGCACACAGACAGGACACTGGCATACAGCGCGCTCTCTTGTGTCTTGTCGCGCTTGGAAGCATGTACATGAATAGGAGCGTGATCATGTAACGCTAAGCAAAAATGGATATAAAAACGGACGCTGTGTTATTTGCGTTAAATATTTTTAATGCGTTAAGCTTCCGTTTCACGTTGACCGAGTTTGGTGGAGATTGAATAAATCACCTACGAGGAGAACGTAAAAACTCAGACCCTGAATTATACAAATATTCACGTTCAAACAAAAACTTTCTGTGAAAAAAAGACACTTATAAACAGACACTTGTAGAAAATAATGTGAATTTTTTTTTAAAATAAATTTGAACTATGTCAGTAAATAATGAATTTAAAGACAAATGTGTCAAAAGTGATCTTTGCAAACACAGCACATGACCTTCTGTAAAGCACATGTATAGAAAACACACTCACACTCCTCTGTTTTAAAAAAAGAGTTCTGTCTGAATGAGTACATGAAATCACGGCTGTCAGATGATAAGAATTGTAACTCAAATGTGATTTAGAAAATGAGTTCTGTAGTGATATAGTGTCATAGTTCATGTCCACATTAACCACTACGTTGTAATACCAATAGCCATGTCATCATACACATTTGTGTCCTCATAAATCACATAAGCAAGCACAGAGAGAGAGAGAGAGAGAAAGGGAGTTTCAAAAATAATACAACACTGCCCCCTTTTGGTGATAGAGGGGAGGGCACACAAACAGTCAAAAACATTATTAAACTTTGACATGTTGCCATGGCAGCATTATTTGAAATATCAGGAATTCATTCATATGTCTCTATCTGTCATGTTTTCACATTATACTGATGAAGTTTGAAGTCAATCGTGTGAAAATAAGATGGTGATTCAAAGCATTTTTGAAAGTGACACACTTCCTGCTGCCAGTTGGTGGCGCTATAACTTTGACTCACAAAAGTCATATCCATGTGATCGGCCTCTTACAACGAACACACAGCTGAAGTTTCATCCAAATCAGTCAATGTTTGCACAAGTTATTACACACTTCCTGTTTACCTTTTCTCGCCATAAATTCGTTGCTTCGCCACGGCCAAACCGTTTAAGATATCAAAAATCCGTTCGCAATTTAGCATCCTCTGTGTCTTGACTTCATGCTGACCGAGTTTGGCACTGATTGAAACAATGGCCTCGGAGGAGTATATTAAATTCCAGAGCATGTGTTTTCAGAACAACCCATATTAGCTCACTTCCTGTTGGGCTGACACGTAACTTAGAGCACGAAAGTTGTTTGGCCCGATGAGGTCTATATGTGTACCGAGTTTCATACATGTACGTGCAAGTGTGTTTGATATATAGACCAAGTTTTCAGACCCCACTTTAGGGGGCGCTGTCGAGCCCCCCTGCCACGCCCGGGTACCAGCTTCAGCCCGGCTCTGATGGCCGCGCATTCCGATGTGTGTGCAAAGTTTCAAGAGTTTTTGAGCATGGTAAGGGCCCCAAAAGTGCCCGAGAAGTCGATAAAATAATAATAATAATAATAATAATAATAATAATTAAAGCTGCGAGCAGCGATGACGGGCCCAAGCCGGTGGCACCGCCACGCCGGTGGCATCAGCTTAACTGTGCACGGCAGGCAATATGCATTTAAACAGGAGAATATTTTAGAATCGCTCGAATATGCCACATTTACCGCAGCAACTGGTGCCACTATCACCACAAGCCACACCCATGATGTAATTTAAATCTAGATTAATTTTAATGTCATAGGATAAAATAGATAAAAGTTATCTTTTCCTGCTCAAAATTTTGTAAGTCCAGAAGGCCAGTATTTAATTCAAGGTGTTTGTAGTTCTTTTTTACTAATTCACACTAAAGTGATAGTTTTTTGTGATAGTCTATGATACGAAAGGGTTAAATTATCATTCCCAGAGAGAAAGGCACACACCCAAACTCACAGGGTGAGAGAGACACCCCCCCCCCACACACACACACGTGCGCGCACACACACTCAAACACACACACAGGGTGAGCCTGAGAGTGAGGGGGGAGGGGAAGGACTGAGAGAGAGGCACTATGCACATTGAACAAGATTCACAAGATTTTAACAACAAAAAGAAATAAAATCTAAATGGTGGGAGAAAGTTTTTTTTATTTCACTCACTGAAAAAATTATTTTGAATATATTTGAAATCAATATGTGTGGTCCAATATAAAAAATAAATGACAAAATTAATAAATGGAACCAAATCACAGAAACAGCAAAGATGATTTTAATATCAGTGTCAGGTAAGAGTAAGATGCGTGTCTACATTTTATGGAAGTTTATTATAAATAGCCACTTTTATAAAATCATGTGAAATTTATGTTTTAATACATTTATATTATATCAGTAAATAATTAATTTAAAGACATATGCATCATCCGTGATCTTGGCAAACACATCACATGACGTTTTTATTTCAAGTGAAAGTTATTTGTGATAGCCTATATAAAAAGGGTTAAATTATCATCATCAAGAGAGAAAGTCACACACACACACACACACACACGCACACACGCACACACACACACACACACACACACACACACAGTGATAGAGTGAGAGTGAGGGAGAGGGGGAGGGGAAGGACTGAGAGAAAGGCACACACACAAACTCACAGGGTGAGAGTGAGGGGGAAGGGGAAAGACAGGCAGAGGGCATTCCATAGACTTAATGGTTTTTATTAGGGGTGTAACGATTCGTTTTAACAACGATACGATTCGTATCACGATTTGAGGTTGTCGATACGATTCAAGGACGATATTGGTTAATTTAGAACGATACGATCCGAAATGATTCAGTGACTTGAAATCGATTCAGTAACTTTTTAGCCAAAAATTGTGTGACTGAAATAAATATCTGGATACTGGTCAGTGCAGGTGAAATTTCCAAGATTCCTGTTGTTTCTTGTAAGGGAATCCGGTATATCAATTAATTATGGATATAAACAAACAAGTAAACAACAATTAATGGCAAATGCATTAAAATTTTATTTGAATAAAGTGCAACCAACAGTTTAGGTTGAATTAACAGGAAGATAACCTTTTCTGCTCTCATTTTCAATATTCAATACATATTCAATAAAAGCACAGTAAGTGCAACCAACATTTCAACAGTAGGTTAACCTGCTACTTCTGCTTTTGTTTTCCAACATAAAAATATTACAATATTAATATAAAAAATAAAGTGCAACTAACTTCTCTTCAGGTTTAATTAATAGTAAGTTTACCTGCTACTTTTGCTGTTGTTTTTCAACATTAAAATAATACAAATACAATATTAATATCAAAAATAAAGTGCAACCAACATTTCTTCAGATTGAATAAACTGGCCTGCTACTACTCTCAGTTTAATAAACAAACAATATTTAACAAAAGATAAAATGTAACCAACTACTCTTCAATGACTCTACAGATTTCTTTTTCAAAAATATCACCATGATCTGACCTCAGAACACTTCTCTGTGCGTTCACTATGTCGCCAGCAGTATTAAAAACTCGCTCTGCTGGCACACTGGTGCCAGGAATGCACAGGTAACAAGCAAGGGTTGAAAGTACAGGTAGCGCTTTCTCCTGGTGGCTTGATAATTTCTCGCTCGTTGGCTTCTCCTCTGCCATGCGCCATGCTATGTTTTGTTTTCTCAATCCCCGTTCACACCGCCAGCAACACGCAGCGACAAAGCGGCACGATCCCATTCCTTTCAATGAGCGCTGCTGCTGGTGCGTTGCGATGATGTCACAGATAGGCAGACTGAATCGAGTAACGTTTAACGCCTTTATCATTAAAAGTGCTAAGAAAAAACATTCATATAAAGTCTGACGTGCTTAAATCCAATGCGTTATTTCCTATGATCGATACAATCGATTGATTACCTTTTAAAACGATGTTAGATCGATATATGTCGTCCGGAAGGCCAACTTGCCGAGCACAGATCGATGTAGTTAGATCATAGGAAAATAAATCGATACATCGATGTAGTAGATGAATCGTTACACCCCTAGTTTTTATACTGTACAAACTGTACATTCTATCCCCCTACACTACCCCTAAACCTACATATCACACACACACACACACACACACACACACACACACAGGGCCGTTTGAAGAAATTTGGGGGCCCCAAGCAAAATGGACATAGAGACAGTGCAAATACTGTTGTTGCATATACTGTCCATAAAATTTGAAAACATTTGCAAAAAACACCACTGTATCATTAAAAAAAAAATTGTAAACCTTTAACCATTTTTAAAACATCTATAAAAATTACATAGATAGACGGACCAGATATTCCTAACACTTTGGGAATACTTAAGGGTTACTAGTTGGTTTGTAAACTGTCTATAAACATTATCTAGATGGTTATTATAAAGTTGCAACAGATGACTATAATACCTTGATAAATAGTTAATAAACAGTACCAGTAAAACATGTGGGTTGTCCTGATACTGTACTTCAAAATGTAACAGTGTAAAAATTGCCACAGAATAAAGTAATTGTTCAAGATCCATTGGTAACTTATAAAAATAATGTCATATTTGCAAACTGTCACTACCGTATATATCCCGACACTAGCACACTAAGATAAGCTATGAAAAAAAATAATGTTCCTCTGCCTCTTTCTGGTTAAATAATGTTTATAATAATTGTTAATATAGCATGCTATATTAACTATTCCAGGTTATTTATGCATAGCATAAATAATAGTTAGTATAGCATGCTATGCCACTTTCATCAAAACATATTACAAAGCTATAGCAATCTCATGTCATTCCGTCTGTTCGAAAAAAAAAGGTTGCTCTAACTGTTCGTTACAAGCAGCATTTGCCGTCAGGCAGGTAACGATAGCTAACATAAACATATTTTTGCTAGCCTACCTGCTGCAAACTTACACCATTTTTGTACAAGACAAGTAGAGCTATTTTATCCAGTGTAATTTATCACATACCACTATCTTGTTTTTTTCTTATCCTCCTCTTCCTTTCTCTATTTTCTTTTCTGGCTTCCTGAAGCATAAAATTCCGCTTCAAATCCGAGGTTGTTTTGTATTTTGCCGCAGCAGAGATCGTGTGGTTGGCTGGCTGCTGTCAGCGACTACTGAGAGGGGGCTTTTTAAGGGGGATCCCGATAACAGTGTCATTGCACTTTACTGCATTGACTATCAATGGGGCGCTCACACAGTTTGTCGTTTCATTTTATTCTTAACCTGTCGCTGTCTTGGGGCCCCAGGCCAGCTCGGGGCCCCAAGCAATTGCTTGGTTTGCCTGCCTTGTCGCGACGGGCCTGGTGTGTGTGTGTGTGTGTGTGTGTGTGTGTGTGTGTGTGTAAGTGTCCCTTGATTAGCTGACATGAGACGCATCCACACAGACAGGACACTGACACTGACACACACACACACACACACACACACACACACACACACACACACACACACACACACACACACACACACACAGAGAGACAGGACACTGACACACACACACACACACACACACACAGAGAGACAGGACACTGACACACACACACACACACACACACACACACAGACAGGACACTGGCATACAGCGCGCTCTCTTGTGTCTTGTCGCGCTTGGAAGCATTTACATGAATAGGAGCGTGATCATGTAACGCTAAGCAAAAATGGAAATAAAAACGGACGCTGTGTTATTTGCGTTAAATATTTTTAATGCGTTAAGCTTCCGTTTCACGTTGACCGAGTTTGGTGGAGATTGAATAAATCACCTACGAGGAGAACGTAAAAACTCAGACCCTGAATTATACAAATATTCACGTTCAAACAAAAACTTTATGTGAAAAAAAGACACTTATAAACAGACACTTGTAGAAAATAATGTGAATTTTGTTTTAAAATAAATTTGAACTATGTCAGTAAATAATGAATTTAAAGACAAATGTGTCAAAAGTGATCTTTGCAAACACAGCACATGACCTTCTGTAAAGCACATGTATAGAAAACACACTCACACTCCTCTGTTTTAAAAAAGAGTTCTGTCTGAATGAGTACATGAAATCACGGCTGTCAGGTGATAAGAATTATAACTCAAATGTCATTTAGAAAATTAGTCCTGTATTATTAGTGATATAGTGTCATAGTTCATGTCCACATTAACCACTACGTTGTAATACCAGTGTAATACCCATGTCATCATACACATTTGTGTCCTCATAAATCACATAAGCACAGAGAGAGAGAGAAAGGGAGTTTCAAAAATAATACAACACTGCCCCCTTTTGGTGATAGAGGGGAGGGCACACACACAGCCAAAAACATTATTAAACTTTGACATGTTACCATGGCAACATTATTTGAAATATCCAATATTCGTTCGCATTTTAGCATCTTCCGTATCTTTGTTTCATGTTGACCGAGTTTGGTGGAGATTGAATAAATCGCCTACGAGGAGAACGTAAAAACTCAGACCCTGAATTACATAAATATTCACCTTAAAACCAAAATATCTGACTTCCTGTTGGTCGGAGCTAATGACTGTAAATTAGAAAGTTGTCCGGCTCGAAGAGAACAATATATGTACCGAGTTTGGTGACTGAAGATAAAACTAACCCCCCCACTTTTGTCAAAAGGTGGCGCTAGAGAGGCCCTCATCCCCGCCCATTTCTGATGCTTTGCCAATGTGTACTGACTGACATCTCTGATGTGTGTGTTGAGTTTCAAGCAGTTTCAAGCAATTTCAAGCATGCTAAGAGCCTCAAAACAGCCAAAAGATTATTAAACTTTGACACGTTGCCATGGCAACAGTATTTGAAATTTCAGGAATCCATTTCATACGTCTCTATCTGTCATGTTTTCACATTATACTGATGAAGTTTGAAGTAAATGGGGTGAAAATAAGATGGTGATTCAAAGCATTTTTGAAAGTGACACACTTCCTGCTGCCAGTTGGTGGCGCTATAACTTTGACTCACAAAAGTCATATCCATGTGATCGGCCTCTTACAACGAACACACAGCTGAAGTTTCATCCAAATCAGTCAATGTTTGCTGACGTTATAACACACTTCCTGTTTCCCTTTTCTCGCCATAAATTCGTTGCTTCGCCACGGCCAAACCATTTGAGATATCAAAAATCCGCTCGCAATTTAGCATCCTGGATATGTTCACTTCATGCTGACCGAGTTTGGCGATGATCGAAACAATGGCCTCGGAGGAGTATATTAAATTCCAGAGCATGGGTTTTCCGAACAACCCATTATAGCTCACTTCCTGTTGGGCTGACGCATAACTATGAGCACGAAAGTTGTTTGGCCCGATGAGGTCTATATGTGTACCGAGTTTCATACATGTACGTGCAAGTGTGTTTGATACATGGACCAAGTTTCTAAGTGCGTTCTAGGGGGCGCTGTCGAGCCCCCCTGCCACGCCCGGGTACCAGCTTCAGCCCGGCTCTGATGGCCGCGCATTCCGACGCCTGTGCGAAGTTTCAAGAGTTTTCGAGCATGTTAAGTGCCCCAAAAGTACCCGAGAAGTCAAAAAAAAAAAAAAAAAAAAACAAAGAATAATCTGAGGAAGAACAATAGGGCTCTGCGCCCTTTCAGGGCTTGGGCCCTAATAATAAGAAACAGAGGAAGAACAATAGGGCTCTGCGCCCTTTCAGGGCTTGGGCCCTAATAATCTGAGGAAGAACAATAGGGCTCTGCGCCCTTTCAGGGCTTGGGCCCTAATTAAAGCTGCGAGCAGCGATGACGGGCCCAAGCCGGTGGCACCGCCACCCCGGTGGCATCAGTTTAACTGTGCACGGCAGGCAATAGGCATTTAAAATGGGAAAACATAAAAGGACTATGTCAAAGTCATCTGAATTCACCACATTAACTGCAGCAGTTGGTGCTGCTATGACCACAAACCACAACAGCCACATCTATGAGATCAATTAAATTTATATGAATTTCATGTCAGATTATGTCAAAGGTCAAATTGGAATGAGTTCAGAATACCATTCGAATGCTGATGTTGTTTTATTCTAACACTTCTCTTCATGTGTTTTTGAGCTACCTTAGCTACCATTTGTGCACCAATCTTATGCACCATAAAACATGCTTTAATTTCAATATGGGTGGTCCAATAAATTTTTTTTAATAAAAAATGTATAAATGGAGCCAAATCACAGAAACTGCAAAGATGATTTTAATATCAGTGTCAGGTAAGAGTAAGATGCGTGTCTACATTTTATGGAAGTTTATTATAAATAGCCACTTTTATAAAATCATGTGAAATTTATGTTTTAATACATTTATATTATATCAGTAAATAATTAATTTAAAGACATGTGCATCATACGTGATCTTGGCAAACACATCACATGACGTTTTTATTTCAAGTGATAGTTATTTGTGATAGCCTATATGAAAGGGTTAAATTATGATCAAGAGAGAAAGTCACACACACACACACACACACACACACACACACACACACACACACACACACACACACACACACACACACACACACACACACACACACAATGATAGAGTGAGAGTGAGGGGGAGGGGAAGGACTGAGAGAAAGGCACACACACAAACTCACAGGGTGAGAGAGACCCCCCCCCCCACACACACACACACACACAGATAGAGAGGGGGAAGGGGAAAGACAGGCAGATGGCATTCCATAGACTTAATGGTTTGTATACTGTACAAACTGTACATTCTATCCCCCTACACTACCCCTAAGCCTACATATCGCACACACACACACACATACACACACACACACACACACACACACACACACTACCCCTAAACCTACCATCACAGAAAACATTCTGCATTTTTACATTTTTATTAAAAAATTGTTTAATATGCTGTTAAAGCTATTTTGATTTACGGGGACACATGAAATGTCTTCATAAACCATGATTATGTTGTAATAAACACCCCTCCACCTATATATGTTATATATATATTATGTTATATATACCATGATTATATCCCAAAATAATAAATGTTATATTTACCCATGGCCTTCCCTGTTATACAGAAATGTAATAGTTATCAAACCTTCCTTAACTGCATAAATAATAAATGAAATATAGATGAATCATCATTAAAGCTACAATTTTCTCTATTCCCGTTGTTCTTTGATGAACATCAATGACAGGCATCATCAGTGCTCCTGTCACTTTAAGAACAACCGCGGATCTCACGCGCGGTCCCGCGCATCTCATTTCCTCACAACTCTTTAAAGTTCATTTAAGACGTTATTTAACTAATTTAAGACTCTAATATGAGAATACTCAAAATCCTCTGTGTTATTGTTTGTTCAAGAGCAAAAGAGAACTCGATGTGAGCAGGAAACTGACGCGAGTCTATCTATGCGTCGAGTGTGTGTGTGTGTGTGTGTGTGTGTGTGTGTGTCAGTGTCCCTTGATTAGCTGACATGAGACGCATCCACACAGATAGGACACTGACAGACACACACACACACACACACACACACACACACACACACACACCGCAGCATAGCCATACAGTTTAAGTTCACCCACACTATATATTAATAAAAAGGTTTACAGTGCAAATACTGTTGTTGCAAATACTGTGCATAAAATTTGAAAACATTTGCAAAAAACACCACTGTATCATTACATTTTTTTTTTAAACCTTTAAGTAACCATTTTTTAAACATCTATAAACATTACATTTACATAGATAGACGGACCAGATATTCCTTACACTTTGGGAATACTTTAGGGTTACTAGTTGTTTTGTAAACTGTCTATAAACATTATCTGGATGGTTATTGTAAAGTTGCAACCGATGACTATAATACCTTGTTAAATAGTTTAATAAACAGTACCAGTAAAACGTGGGCAGTACCAGTAAAACATGTAAACAGTACCAGTCAAACATGTGGGTTGTCCTGATACTGTACTTCAAAATGTAATAGTGTAAAAATTGCCACAGAATAAAGTAATTGTTCAAGATCTATTGCTAACTCATAAAAATAATGTCATATTTGCATAAACTGTCACTACCGTATATCCCGACACTAGCACATTAAGATAAGCTATGAAAAAAAATCATGTTCCTCTGCCTCTTTCTGGTAAAATAATGTTTATAATAATTGTTAATATAGCATGCTATATTAACTATTCCAGGTTATTTATGCATAGCATAAATAATAGTTAGTATAGCATGCTATGCCACTTTCATCAAAACATATTACAAAGCTATAGCAATCTCATGTCATTCCGTCTGTTCGAAAAAAAAGTTGCACTAACTGTTCGTTACAAGCAGCATTTGCCGTCAGGCAGGTAACGATAGCTAACATAAACATATTTTTGCTAGCCTACCTGCTGCAAACTTACACTTTTTTTGTACAAGACAAGTAGAGCTATTTTATCCAGTGTAATTTATCACATACCACTATCTTGTTTTTTCTTATCCTCCTCTTCCTTTCTCTTTTCTGGCTTCCTGAAGCATAAAATTCCGCTTCAAATCCGAGGTTGTTTTGTATTTTGCCGCAGCAGAGATCGCGTGGTTGGCTGGCTGCTGTCAGCGACTTCTGAGAGGGGCCCCTTAAGGGGGATCCCGATAACAGTGTCATTGCACTTTACTGCATTGACTATCAATGGGGCGCTCACACAGTTTGTCGTTTCATTTTATTCTTAACCTGTCGCTGTCTTGGTGCCCCAGGCCAGCTCGAGGCCCCAAGCAATTGCTTGGTTTGCCTGCCTTGTCGCGACGGGCCTGCACACACACACACACACACACATAGACAGGACACTGGCATACAGCGCGCTCTCTTGTGTCTTGTCGCGCTTGGAAGCATTTACATGAATAGGAGCGTGGTGATCATGTAACGCTAAGCAAAAATTGATATAAAAACGGACGCTGCGTTATTTGCGTTAAATATTTTTAATGCGTTAAGCTTCCGTTTCACGTTGACCGAGTTTGGTGGAGATTGAATAAATCGCCTACGAGGAGAACGTAAAAACTCAGAAACTGAATTATACAAATATTCACGTTCAAACAAACTTTCTGTGAAAAAAGACACTTATAAACAGACACTTGTAGAAAATAATGTGAATTTTTTTTTTTTTTTTATAAATTTGAACTATGTCAGTAAATAATGAATTTAAAGACAAATGTGTCAAAAGTGATCTTTGCAAACACAGCACATGACCTTCTGTAAAGCACATGTATAGAAAACACACTCACACTCCTCTGTTTTAAAAAAAAGAGTTCTGTCTGAATGAGTACATGAAATCACGGCTGTCAGGTGAAAAGAATTGTAACTCAAATGTCATTTAGAAAATGAGTTCTGTAGTGATATAGTGTCATAGTTCATGTCCACATTAACCACTACGTTGTAATACCAATAGCCATGTCATCATACACATTTGTGTCCTCATAAATCACATAAGCAAGCACAGAGAGAGAGAGAGAGAGAAAGGGAGTTTCAAAAATAATACAACACTGCCCCCTTTTGGTGATAGAGGGGAGGGCACACAAACAGTCAAAAACATTATTAAACTTTGACATGTTGCCATGGCAGCATTATTTGAAATATCAGGAATTCATTCATATGTCTCTATCTGTCATGTTTTCACATTATACTGATGAAGTTTGAAGTCAATCGTGTGAAAATAAGATGGTGATTCAAAGCATTTTTGAAAGTGACACACTTCCTGCTGCCAGTTGGTGGCGCTATAACTTTGACTCACAAAAGTCATATCCATGTGATCGGCCTCTTACAACGAACACACAGCTGAAGTTTCATCCAAATCAGTCAATGTTTTCACAAGTTATTACACACTTCCTGTTTACCTTTTCTCGCCATAAATTCGTTGCTTCGCCACGGCCAAACCGTTTAAGATATCAAAAATCCGTTCGCAATTTAGCATCCTCTGTGTCTTGACTTCATGCTGACCGAGTTTGGCACTGATTGAAACAATGGCCTCGGAGGAGTATATTAAATTCCAGAGCATGTGTTTTTAGAACAACCCATATTAGCTCACTTCCTGTTGGGCTGACACGTAACTTAGAGCACGAAAGTTGTTTGGCCCAATGAGGTCTATATGTGTACCGAGTTTCATACATGTACGTGCAAGTGTGTTTGATATATAGACCAAGTTTTCAGACACCACTTTAGGGGGCGCTGTCGAGCCCCCCTGCCACGCCCGGGTACCAGCTTCAGCCCGGCTCTGATGGCCGCGCATTCCGATGTGTGTGCAAAGTTTCAAGAGTTTTTGAGCATGGTAAGGGCCCCAAAAGTGCCCGAGAAGTCGATAAAATAATAATAATAATTAAAGCTGCGAGCAGCGATGACGGGCCCAAGCCGGTGGCACCGCCACCCCGGTGGCATCAGTTTAACTGTGCACGGCAGGCAATAGGCATTTAAAATGGGAAAACATAAAAGGACTATGTCAAAGTCATCTGAATTCACCACATTAACTGCAGCAGTTGGTGCTGCTATGACCACAAACCACAACAGCCACATCTATGAGATCAATTAAATTTATATGAATTTCTTGTCAGATTATGTCAAAGGTCAAATTGGAATGAGTTCAGAATACCATTCGAATGCTGATGTTGTTTTATTCTAACACTTCTCTTCATGTGTTTTTGAGCTACCTTAGCTACCGTTTGTGCACCAATCTTATGCACCATAAAACATGCTTTAATTTCAATATGGGTGGTCCAATAAAATTTTTTTAATAAAAAATGTATAAATGGAGCCAAATCACAGAAACTGCAAAGATTATTTTAATATCAGTGTCAGGTAAGAGTAAGATGCGTGTCTACATTTTATGGAAGTTTATTATAAATAGCCACTTTTATAAAATCATGTGAAATTTATGTTTTAATACATTTATATTATATCAGTAAATAATTAATTTAAAGACATGTGCATCATACGTGATCTTGGCAAACACATCACATGACGTTTTTATTTCAAGTGATAGTTATTTGTGATAGCCTATATGAAAGGGTTAAATTATGATCAAGAGAGAAAGTCACACACACACACACACACACACACACACACACACACACACACACACACACACACACACACACACACACACACACACACACACACACACACACACACACAATGATAGAGTGAGAGTGAGGGGGAGGGGAAGGACTGAGAGAAAGGCACACACACAAACTCACAGGGTGAGAGAGAGACCCCCCCCCCCCCTCCCCACACACACACACAGATAGAGAGGGGGAAGGGGAAAGACAGGCAGATGGCATTCCATAGACTTAATGGTTTGTATACTGTACAAACTGTACATTCTATCCCCCTACACTACCCCTAAGCCTACATATCGCACACACACACACACACACACCATAGCTGTCAACCCTCCCGTTTTTTCCGGGTTTCTCACGTATTTTAGCTCTTTTCCCGCTGTCTTCCCGTTTTAGTATTTTCCCGTAAAATATCCCGTATTTTTACGTTCTGATTGTGTTAACTCAGAACACGCAACTATCTGGTTTAGTGCCAGAAGACGCGAATGAGAAGTCGCGCGCACTGTGAGAAAATTTTCCGTGCACTCATCCGAGAGCGCGCACACGTCTCTCAGCGCGCAAATATTGAGTTCTCTTTCAAGTCTTGCTCTTGAATGGACAAACTCACGCAAAAAGTATGTCAACATATTGATGAGTATTCTAGAAGACATAGTCTGTATATGGCTTAAGTAAGCTTTATACAGTCCAGAAAAGACAACGCATATCCGAGGTCTTAAAGGGGCAGTAGCCTTTACTGCTGTCTGTTTAATGTCAAACAAAAGACAAGGGCATCACTCACTGCTCTTGATTGAATAACTTTTGTAAGTTTAATAGGATTAATCTTTAATTTATACAGTCATATATGCAATGTTATTTTACATTTGATCAATTTCTGTAGGCCTACCTGAAAACTAATGTTAGACGTACCTGAAAAACCTGAAAAGCATAGTTTATTTTATTAGTATCTTTGCTCAATAGTATTTATTTGTGCTGCTGCTTGTATTTAAATGATTTGTTCTTATTATTTTCTTTTGTTTTATTTGACAGTAGTCCTTTTTTCCCTGAACATAGCAAATACTGAACCGTACCGAAACGGTGAACCTTAAACCGTGATACAAACCGAACCGTGAGCAATCTGTACCGTTACACCCCTAGCGTAACGTATGATAAAATGACTGAAAAAAGGTTGGGAAACACTGGCTTAGGCTACTATCGAAGAAGAAGAAGACAGTTGCAGCCGCGCGGTTGGGAGGAAGAGGGAAAAAGTAGCGGGAAGTAAACTTCAAGGAGAGTATAGTAATAATAAATGATAATAAATGGAATAAATAAATAATAAATGAAAATAATAAATGTTATATTTACCCATGGCCTTCCCTGTTATACAGAAATGTAATAGTTATCAAACCTTCCTTAACTGTATAAATAATAAATGAAATATAGATGAATCATCATTAAAGCTACAATTTTCTCTGTTCCCGTTGTTCTTTGATGAACATTAATGACAGGCTGACTCCACAAAATGACTCTAATTTGCCTCTTTGAAAAATAATTCTCTAATTTAACCTTATTACTATACTAATTGTAATATAAATAATACAAATATTAGAAGAAAAATATTTTAAGTGGTCATTATTGACAATAAATATTGCACAACTAGTATTTAGTACCAAAAGATCTCCTCAAAATATTCAATAAATATTATTGAACTAAAATATAGAACATTTATTTAATTGAAAAATAGTTAAGGTGTATGGTCACATTTGACCATCAATTAGTATGAGTATGACCAATTAGTATGGAATACCTGAAGGCTAAGTACAATAAAAAACATTAACATTAATGTTAACATTGTTGCATTACTCTCCATTATAAAACGATCCTGAATGGTTGATGTAATAATCAATGCACACTATGCTGTACTGTTTACCAAAACTTGCTGCAAACCCCTGTAAAGTGGAGCTGTTGTGTATCAAGCCATTCAAATGTATTGACACAGCGCTAGAAGTATTGAGATTTCTGTGAAGCACGACTGCGCGCGCCGCCGGGAGATGATAGAGCATGTCGCAACTCCGAATGGTTTTTCAACACTCTGGCTTTAACTGTTATGCCATATTAGCGCCAAAACGCTATTTATTGTTTGAATTTCGCATTAAAACTTGTAAAAAAAAATGTAAAAGCTTAGACATTGTTTAATATCAAAAGCAGGTTTGGCAATTTGGCGTGAGATTAAGTTGGGCAGCGTGAGAGCGTGAGACAGAGCCTGAAAGCGTGAGTGTCACGCCAAATGCGTGAGAGTTGGCAACCCTAGGCAAAAGAGAACTCGATGTGAGCAGGAAACTGACGCGAGTCTATCTATGCATCGAGTGTGTGTGTGTGTGTGTGTGTGTGTGTGTGTGTCAGTGTCCCTTGAATAGCTGACATGAGACGCATCCACACAGACAGGACACTGACACACACACATACACATACACACACACACAGACAGGACACACACACACACACACACACACACACAGACACAGACAGGACACTAACACACACACAGACAGGACACTGGCATACAGCGCGCTCTCTTGTGTCTTGTCGCGCTTGGAAGCATGTACATGAATAGGAGCGTGATCATGTAACGCTAAGCAAAAATGGATATAAAAACGGACGCTGTGTTATTTGCGTTAAATATTTTTAATGCGTTAAGCTTCCGTTTCACGTTGACCGAGTTTGGTGGAGATTGAATAAATCACCTACGAGGAGAACGTAAAAACTCAGACCCTGAATTATACAAATATTCACGTTCAAACAAAAACTTTCTGTGAAAAAAAGACACTTATAAACAGACACTTGTAGAAAATAATGTGAATTTTTTTTTAAAATAAATTTGAACTATGTCAGTAAATAATGAATTTAAAGACAAATGTGTCAAAAGTGATCTTTGCAAACACAGCACATGACCTTCTGTAAAGCACATGTATAGAAAACACACTCACACTCCTCTGTTTTAAAAAAAGAGTTCTGTCTGAATGAGTACATGAAATCACGGCTGTCAGATGATAAGAATTGTAACTCAAATGTGATTTAGAAAATGAGTTCTGTAGTGATATAGTGTCATAGTTCATGTCCACATTAACCACTACGTTGTAATACCAATAGCCATGTCATCATACACATTTGTGTCCTCATAAATCACATAAGCAAGCACAGAGAGAGAGAGAGAGAGAGAGAAAGGGAGTTTCAAAAATAATACAACACTGCCCCCTTTTGGTGATAGAGGGGAGGGCACACAAACAGTCAAAAACATTATTAAACTTTGACATGTTGCCATGGCAGCATTATTTGAAATATCAGGAATTCGTTCATATGTCTCTATCTGTCATGTTTTCACATTATACTGATGAAGTTTGAAGTCAATCTGGTGAAAATAAGATGGTGATTCAAAGCATTTTTGAAAGTGACACACTTCCTGCTGCCAGTTGGTGGCGCTATAACTTTGACTCACAAAAGTCATATCCATGTGATCGGCCTCTTACAACGAACACACAGCTGAAGTTTCATCCAAATCAGTCAATGTTTGCACAAGTTATTACACACTTCCTGTTTACCTTTTCTCGCCATAAATTCGTTGCTTCGCCACGGCCAAACCGTTTGAGTTATCAAAAATCCGTTCGCAATTTAGCATCCTCTGTGTCTTGACTTCATGCTGACCGAGTTTGGCACTGATTGAAACAATGGCCTCGGAGGAGTATATTAAATTCCAGAGCATGTGTTTTCAGAACAACCCATATTAGCTCACTTCCTGTTGGGCTGACACGTAACTTAGAGCACGAAAGTTGTTTGGCCCGATGAGGTCTATATGTGTACCGAGTTTCATACATGTACGTGCAAGTGTGTTTGATATATAGACCAAGTTTTCAGACACCACTTTAGGGGGCGCTGTCGAGCCCCCCTGCCACGCCCGGGTACCAGCTTCAGCCCGGCTCTGATGGCCGCGCATTCCGATGTGTGTGCAAAGTTTCAAGAGTTTTTGAGCATGGTAAGGGCCCCAAAAGTGCCCGAGAAGTCGATAAAATAATAATAATTAAAGCTGCGAGCAGCGATGACGGGCCCAAGCCGGTGGCACCGCCACGCCGGTGGCATCAGCATAACTGTGCACGGCAGGCAATATGCATTTAAACAGGATAATTTTTTTAAATCGCTCGAATATGTCACATTTACTGCAGCAGCTGGTGGCACTATCACCACAAGCCACACCCATGATGTAATTTAAATGTAGATGATTTTTAATGTCATGGGATGAAATAGATCTCTTTCAAATATGTGAAAAGTTATCTTTTCCTGCTCAAAATGTTATAAGTCCAGAAGGCCAGTATTTAACCCTCAGAGCCCGACGGCATCGCCCACGACGTCATACGGCACCTCCGATAAATATCTATATTATTTCATGAAACTTTTATCGATTTTCTTACCGTTTTTTCCAGCAGAAAGCTAACGAGCTAGCCATCACGGGGGTGTCTTTGGTGTCTTTGTAGCCTTTACAGAAGGTTTTCTATCCAGCCTGGAACATGTGCATCTTTTTGGAGTTGTTCAGCAATAAATCAAAACGCTTACATCCAAGATATATCCACTTGATGTCCATAATTTATAAATTTTCCGTCATTTTTGCCGCTAGCGCGATGCTAGCTGCCATTTTGGATGAGGGTTTGACCAATGACAGGCTGATCCGTCATCCACGTTGGTGTGCGTCATTACGCGAACCACAGCTCTGTTATTGTGGAGAGATAGACGCATGGCTAGTGTTGAGGAGAGAGAGAGAGAGAGAGACGCGCTGCAGTTTTGTGGAGAAAGTTTGAGGAAAAAGTTTGAGAAGAAAGTTTGAGGAGAAGTTCCTGATAGGAACTGTTTTGAGGCTTGGCACCAGTAAATATCCAAAATCCAAAGAGGCCAAAAGCGCCTGGACTTTTTTTGGAAAAATGTAAATAGTTTTGGTTCTGTATAAGTTATCATGTTTATTCCTGAGTTCCAGGACTCCAAAGACTTGAACAAACTGTTTTCCAGAGGAAATATGCTTAGCTTTTATTTATTTGTGTGTGTTTTCAATAAATATTTGAGTGATTCAATTTCCGTTTTATGTTTTCATTTGTCTTTATGGTCCCATAACTTATTTTACATTCAGGTGACATCAATGCAACACAAATATACTGACAGTGCAGCTTGTCTTGAAAAAAAAAGAGGTGTGTCAATTGTCTGTGCACAACAGGGTTGATGTTTTACAAGCTTTTTTAGTAAATAACACCAGGCGGAAAATTAATTGTAAAAATACCCTTAGGTCTCTGAGGGTTAATTCAAGGTATTTGTATAGTTCTTTTTTTACTTATTTACAAGTGATAGTTATTTGTGATAGTCTATGATATGAAAGGGGTAAATTATCATCATCAAGAGAGAAAGGCACACACACAAACTCACAGGGTGAGAGAGAGACCCCACACACACACACACCCAGGGTGAGCCTGAGAGTGAGGGGGGAGGGGAAGGACTGAGAGAGAGGCAATCTGCACATTGAACAAGATTCACAAGATTTTAACAACAAAAAGAAATAAAATCTAAATGGTGGGAGAAAGTTTTTTTTTACTTCAATCTCTGAAAACATTATTTTGAATATATTTGAAATCACAGATGTTGGGTGATGAGAATTGTAACTGTAAATATAATTTACAAAAACTAGTCCTGTCTGAATAGTGATATGTCAGTGAGATCAGCTCGGGCGCGCACACCGTATATGGGTGATGTCACGTATTTTGCGAAATGCGCAGTTAGGTGATGTGTCGCCCTCCACACGTTGCGAAACAGACTCCGAAATGGGGAAATGTAAATTTGCGGACTCCTGGTTGGAGTAGGATGAGTTTAAACAATGACCGCAGGGTTTTTCTATGGTTTTTCCTGCATAGCGGCCGCCTCCGTCACATTTCGTGCCACCTCCGTCTGTCGACAAAACTCAAGACAGGCAGTCACTTGCTCAGATTAGGCATGTCGTGGTAATTAAATAATCATCAGAAATATATATTGTCACATGATCTTTCAGCAATCATTATTAGTATTTTATGATTTGCTAGTACAAAGTCATCTAAAGCCATTCCATAGCTGAATGTCTTTCCTCCGCTGTAGCTGTCCATCATTCTCCGTTCAGCATTCAAACTGCGCGTCATGTTTGGTTACAGTCAGTCAGCTGCTCGGTAAAGCTCACTCCAAGATGATATATTCCCGTTGTAATACTTGATATGCAGATAAAATAATTTATCTTCCTGGAGTTTATCTAGCGGTTTCTGAACGATGTTGTGCTCCCTACCCGGGTGACAACACAAGGCATCACACGCACAATAACCGGAATTTAAAACTGTGAAGAAACCGACCGATATACATAGTAGACTAGGATTTGTGCGCTCAACGCTCATCGTCTCTTTATGCCGTGAACTTTTTAATGTGCACTCGCGGTGCACTGCGCCCTCTGACTCCATGTTGCTTTAAGCGCATCATTCTGCACCCGGGATGCGCATAAGCGCATTGTGCCACGCCTTCATATATTTTCATAGTTTTGTGCACTTAAAGATGATTAAAAAAAATCTTGTTCTCACGTATCTATCATATATTTGTTGCCCCTTTACAGAGCTGCACATTACGTTTACAATAAACTATAAATCTTGAAATGTTATATTATTTGTGTAGGCCCATATAATTATTTACATTCATATATAAATTAAATATAAATTGTTTTTTTTATAAATGTATTTAATAAGAACACAAAGTAATTTGTACCTTTTCATTAACATTTTTAGATTTTATAAAATTAGTCCAGAGATGTTTTTTCAAGAATTACTTTTTGTAATTGCAAATTTTTTTAACTATCCACTCACCTAATTTAATATATATTTTTGTTATAGCTTATGATTATATATTTTTATTTTATTGCTCAACAGTAGTTCTCATCGCCGATGAGGTCTTTACATATTTTGAGAAGGTCTTAAAAAAGTATAGTATAGTCATTCCGTTTCATGTTGACCGAGTTTGGTGGTACTTTAGTTGAGTATTTGTGCACATTTATGTGTGTGCGTGTGTGGTCAAACTGCAAACACAAAACAATTCACAATTATTATCTAGTAATGTTCACATCACCAAATACGTTTCTAAAACATTGTAACATCAGCTTTGTGTACTAAGCATTAAAATTTGTTTAACTAAATGCAACATATTTTACAGGCAATACAAACTGTAAATGTCTAAAACAAAACAAATATATAACATTAGGCGTTTAGGCGCTAATCGCAAATAGCGATCTTCATAGTGATACACAAACCATCACAACACTTAAACAACATAACACTACTCACCACGCTGGGAATATAATGTAAGATAATAGTTTTAGCTGGAATTATTAAATGTTCAAATCTTCATTTGAGATCAACATGGCTTTCTCACTCAGTTCTCTAAGTTCAGTTTGTTTTTCCCTGCACTTCTTCCTGCACGATCACATCACTTGCGCTCACCGGAACAACGTCCTTAAAGGGGCAGCACCCAACATCAGGGATTACCAGTCCACACACACACACACACACACACACACACACACACACACACACACACACACACACACACACACACACACACACACACACACACACACACACACACACACACACACACACACACACACACACACACACACACACACACACACACACACACACACACACACACACACACACACACACACACACAGACAAATCCCTGAAGAGATGGAATGTTTTTTTTTTTATCCTGTTTCAAAACTAACACAATGCTGCCATCTTGTGTTCATTGAGGGGAGGGCACACACAGGTGCAATACATTATACAAATAAATATTTATAAAATATATATATATATTCATCTGAAAAATAGTATAGTCATTTAAAATTAATCTAAGTTCAATTGCCAAACATACAATCTTAATTTAATTGAAATCAAAATATGATTTTACAAGATATGAGACAATTTCTGTTCCCCTTTTTTGTCCTTATTTAATCCCTCGCCATGGCAACACCGTTTGAGATATCCAAAATCCGTTCACATTTTAGCATCTTCCGTATCTTTGTTTCATGTTGACCGAGTTTGGTGGAGATTGAATAAATCGCCTACGAGGAGAACGTAAAAACTCAGACCCCGATTTAACCAAAAATTCACCTTAAAACCAAAATATCTGACTTCCTGTTGGTCGGAGCTAATGACTGTAAATTAGAAAGTTGTCCGGCTCGAAGAGAACAATATATGTACCGAGTTTGGTGACTGAAGATAAAACTAACCCCCCCACTTTTGTCAAAAGGTGGCGCTAGAGAGCCCCTCATCCCCGCCCATTTCTGATGCTTTACCAATGTGTACTGACTGACATCTCTGATGTGTGTGTTGAGTTTCAAGCAGTTTCAAGCAATTTCAAGCATGCTAAGAGCCTCAAAACAGCCAAAAGATTATTAAACTTTGACACGTTGCCATGGCAACAGTATTTGAAATTTCAGGAATCCATTTCATACGTCTCTATCTGTCATGTTTTCACATTATACTGATGAAGTTTGAAGTAAATGGGGTGAAAATAAGATGGTGATTCAAAGCATTTTTGAAAGTGACACACTTCCTGCTGCCAGTTGGTGGCGCTATAACTTTGACTCACAAAAGTCATATCCATGCGATCGGCTTCTTACAACGAACACACAGCTGAAGTTTCATCCAAATCAGTCAATGTTTGCACAAGTTATTACACACTTCCTGTTTCCCTTTTCTCGCCATAAATTCGTTGCTTCGCCACGGCCAAACCATTTGAGATATCAAAAATCCGTTCGCAATTTAGCATCCTGGATATGTTCTCTTCATGCTGACCGAGTTTGGCAATGATCGAAACAATGGCCTCGGAGGAGTATATTAAATTCCAGAGCATGCGTTTTCCGAACAACCCATAATAGCTCACTTCCTGTTGGGCTGACGCATAACTATGAGCACGAAAGTTGTTTGGCCCGATGAGGTCTATATGTGTACCGAGTTTCATACATGTACGTGCAAGTGTGTTTGATATATAGACCAAGTTTTCAGACCCCACTTTAGGTGGCGCTGTCGAGCCCCCCTGCCACGCCCGGGTACCAGCTTCAGCCCGGCTCTGATGGCCGCGCATTCCGACGTGTGTGCAAAGTTTCAAGAGTTTTCGAGCATGTTAAGTGCCCCAAAAGTACCCGAGAAGTCGAAAAAAAAAACAAAAAAAAAAACAAAGAATAATCCTTAGGGGAACAATAGGGCTCTGCGCCCTTTGGGCTTGGGCCCTAATAAGAAACAGAGGAAGAACAATAGGGCTCTGCGCCCTTTCAGGGCTTGGGCCCTAATAATAATAAGAAACAGAGGAAGAACAATAGGGCTCTGCGCCCTTTCAGGGCTTGGGCCCTAATAATAATAAGAAACAGAGGAAGAACAATAGGGCTCTGCGCCCTTTCAGGGCTTGGGCCCTAATTAAAGCTGCGAGCAGCGATGACGGGCCCAAGCCGGTGGCACCGCCACGCCGGTGGCATCAGCATAACTGTGCACGGCAGGCAATATGCATTTAAACAGGATAATTTTTTTAAATCGCTCGAATATGTCACATTTACCGCAGCAGCTGGTGCCACTATCACCACAAGCCACACCCATGATGTCATTTAAATGTAGATGATTTTTAATGTCATGGGATGAAATAGATCTCTTTCAAATATGTGAAAAGTTATCTTTTCCTGCTCAAAATGTTATAAGTCCAGAAGGCCAGTATTTAATTCAAGGTATTTGTATAGTTCTTTTTTTACTTATTCACAAGTGATAGTTATTTGTGATAGTCTATGATATGAAAGGGGTAAATTATCATCATCAAGAGAGAAAGGCACACACACAAACTCACAGGGTGAGAGAGAGACCCCACACACACACACACCCAGGGTGAGCCTGAGAGTGAGGGGGGAGGGGAAGGACTGAGAGAGAGGCAATCT